>NC_088392.1:72478500-72784000 GCF_037993035.2 Macaca fascicularis | reverse complement strand
CTGAGACTGCAAGAGATGTCCTGACCTACACTGCAGAGGCTTAGGATGTGCCTCCCTAAGGAGTTACATTGAAGCTGAATCCTGAAGAATGGGGGACAATTAGCCACAAAGGAGGGGAGAAAAGAGTAAACTGTATACTTAGAGACTTTGGAGGATTTTGACACAAATGTGATGGATCAGATTGTGCTTAGGTGAGATCACTATGGCCACTCTGGAGAGAATGGATTAGAAAGAAGAAAAAATGAAAACAGAACAGTTAGGAGGGAATTACAGTTGCCCATGAAAGAGATAGTCACAGCTCAGATAATGTATTGCGGACAGAAAGGGTAGATATATTTTTGAGTTATAATTAAATCTTACGTTAAGTATTATAGGGGACTGGCAGACTTCTAATTAATAGCATATCTGTGGTTTTCATCATTTAGCATTTAGGCTCTATGTAAAGTAGAATGTATACAAAGAAGTCTTTGGAGTGAATTATTAGGTTAAAGGAACACTTAGAAATATGCTTATACTTGTAGAGTAATCAAAAAATTTATGATGCAGTTGTGAAATGTGTAGAAACAAAATCAATGTAAACCTGAAGAGAAAAATGTCATTTTCATCTGTCGTTATGGCAAACTTATTTTGATGTGCTAGATGTAGCAAAACGATTGTTTAAAGGAAAAAAATCAATTTCAGCTATACATCCATGAAAGAAAAATGTTTTGTAACTTTTGGTAATAGGGTTTATGTGAAGCAAATGCTCTCCGGATACTTTCTCTTTCTAAATTAAGGGATTAATAAAAAGACTCCTTGAGTTTCTTATTTAATGTATTTCACATAAGATTATTATACTTGGAAATATTTCAAAATGAAAATAAGTTTTCACATTTTCTTTAAGAGTAACTGAGTTGTATTTCTGGAAAAATATTTAAAACTTTACTCGTATTTTAAAGAGAAAAGAACTATATTATAGTCCTTAGAACTTGTGGACAGAAAACTCACTGCCATTTATTCGTAGCTCCAAACCTAGACACAAGGACTCATTGGAAAATCATAACGGGTTAAGCAAGCAAAACTATATACATTTAAAAAATAGACTTTGTTTTTAGAGAAGTTTCAGATTTACAAAAAAGTTGTATAGAAAGTACAAAGTTCCCATATAAACCCTTCCTTTCTGCACACAATTTCTCCCATTATTAGTATCTTGCATTAGTAAGGTACATTTGTTACAATTAATGAGCTAATATTAATACATAAATGTTCACTGAAGTTCATAGCTACATAGAGTTCTCTCTTTGTGTTCTATACCCTGTGGGTTTTGACAAGTGTATAATGTCATGCATCCACCATTGTATTATCATACAGAATTGTTTCAATGCCCTAAAGTTTTCTTGTACTTCAACCATTTATCCTTTCCCCTGAACCTTCTGAACCCCTGGCAACCACTGATTAATTTATTGTATCTATAGTTTTGCCTTTTCCAGAGTATCATATAGTTGGAATTACATACCATGTAGCTTCTTAAGACTTCCTTCTAACACTTAACTGTATGTATTTCAGCTTCCTCCATGTCTTTTAGTAGCTTGATAGCTCTTCTTTTTTACATTACTGAATAGTATCTCATTGCATGAATATATCACAATTTGTTTATTCCTTCACCTATTAAAGGATATCTTGGTTGCTTGCAGCTTTGAAAATTATGAATAAAGCTGCTGTAAACTCGTGTGCAGGTTTTTGTGTGGGCATAAGCTTATAACTCACTTGAGTAAATACCTAGGAGTGTGATTGCTGGATCTTATCATGAGCCTTTGATAAGATTTGCATGAAACTGCTAGGCTGTCTTCTAAAGTGACTGTACCATTTTGTATTCCCATCAACAATGTATGGGAGCTGCTGTTGCTTATAAGGTCTGTGTCTAGATTCATTTTTTCTATGTGGAGGTCCAGTCTATCTTTTCTCCATTGAATTGCTTTTGCTTCCTTGTCAAAAATCAGTTGATTGTATTTCTGTGGGTAAATTTCTGGGCTCTATATTCTGTTCTGTTGATGTATTGTGTATTCGTTCATGAATACTGTACTGTCTTAATCATTGTGGTTTCAGAGTATGTTTTTAGTTGGATGGTGTCAGTCCTCTTTAATATTTTCTTGACCATTCTGGTTCTTTTGCCTTTCCATATAAACTTAGGAATTGGTTTATTTATATCTGTATAATAATTTTCTGGGATTTTGATTGGGATTGCATTTAAACTGTTAATTAAGCTGGAGAAACTGACATCTTAATAACGTTGAGTCCCTCTTAATATCTCTTCCATTTATTTAGACCTTCTTTGATTTTTCTCATCAAATCTTTGTAGTTTCAATGCTTACTTCTTAGATGACTTGTTCATTGTGTAAGTTAAAATTTTTAAACCCAAATATGATGTAGTTTTAAGACGTACTTTTAAACTACAACTGTTCTTATATAATAGTCTTCAGTAATCAAAACAGAAAGAAAATAAAAAGTTGCAACACCTGGGAAAGACGTAATGAAATAAAAATAAAAATCACATCAACAACAATTGGAAATTACCAAGAAAAAATATTATTCCTTTATCTTTATATGTATAATACATACTCATTGGTAACAAGCAGGCCCTAGTTATAAAGCATTTGTTTTAGGGAGATGATTGAAATTCTTATTTCTGATGGTATTCTTGGATGTTTACAGCATTCATTATCTTAAAAACCAGAAAAGAACATAAAAAAGTAATTATCATTTTTAAGAGTTTTTACAGTGAGACAGATGAACTTTTAATATGATTATATATAAAATAATAAAACATTGATGACAACGTCATTCAAAAATATCTCCAGTAAAGAAATCCAGTGAGTAAAAGGTCTTCTGGGTTTGGTTTTTTTTTATATTTGGTTTAATTTAATCTGTCAATGACTTTATGTGACTCTTTGCATGTTGCAAAGAGAATTGAGATACCTTATAAGAATGAGTAAATCATTCCACTGTAAAGACACATGCATACATGTGTTTATTGCAGCACTATTTACAATAGCAAAGACTTGGAACCAATCCAAATGCCCATCAATCATTGGCTGGATAAAGAAAATGTGGCACATATACACCATGGAATACTATGCAGCCATAAAAAAGAATGAGTTCGTGTCCTTTGTGGGGACATGGATGAAGCTGGAAACCATCATCTTCAGCAAACTAACACAAAACAGAAAACAAAACACCACATGTTCTCACTTATAAGTGGAAGTTGAACAATGAGAACACATGGACACAGGGAGGGAAACAACACACACTGGGCCCTGTCAGGGTGTGGGGGTCAAGGGGAGGGAGAGGATTAGGACAAATACCTAATGCATGCGAGGCTTAAGACCTAGATGATGGGTTGATAGGTGCAGCAAACCACCATGGCACACGTATACCTATGTAACAAACCTGCACATTCTGCACACGTATCCCAGAACTTAAAATGAATTTTAAAAAAAAATTGCCTAATATATTTTCAATAAATATTTGAAACTGAATAAATGAGTGGATTCTAGAATGAATAAATTATCAAATAAATAGGGATAAAGGAAAAATAATGACAGTTTTAAGATGAAACCAATTAGCACACAGAAATACAAAAATTGGTAACATACATTTTTGAAATTTTATCACCAAAAACAAGGAGGGAAAGATAATCAGATGCCCGTGTCCTTTTGATTTAAATTTGTTATACAATTTATTCTTAAAACAATACAATTAAATTGACAATTTATTTTTATTTTATTTTATTTTATTTTTGACACAGGGTCTCACTCTGTCTCGTAGGCTGGAGTGCAGTGGCACGATCTCTGCTTAGGGTTCAAGCAATTCTTGTGCCTCAGATTTCCAAGTAGCTGAGATTACAAGGACACACTACCACATCTGGCTAATTTTTGTTTTTTTTTGTTTTTGTTTTTGTTTTGAGACGGAGTCTCGCTCTGTCGCCCAGGCTGGAGTGCGGTGGCCGGATATCAGCTCACTGCAAGCTCCGCCTCCCAGGTTCACGCCATTCTCCTGCCTCAGCCTCCCGAGTAGCTGAGCCTACAGGCGCCCACCACCTCGCCCACCACCTCGCCCGGCTAGTTTTTTTGTATTTTTAGTAGAGACGGGGTTTCACCGTGTTAGCCAGGATGGTCTCGATCTCCTGACCTCGTGATCCGCCCGCCTCGGCCTCCCAAAGTGCTGGGATTACAGGCTTGAGCCACCGCGACCAGCCTAATTTTGGTATTTTTAATAGAGACAGAGTTTCACCATTTGACCAGGCTGGTCTCAAACTCCTGACCTCAAGCGATCCACCCACCTCAGCCTCCCAAATTGCTGGGATTACAGGCATGAGCCACCACCCAGCTGACAATTTAATTTAAAAAATTAATTATTTAACAAGCCACATTACTTTCTTTAGTCAAATTTTCAATAAGATAACTTTGTGTAGAAATAGCCCAGATCTCACAGCAGCAATACAGAAAATGGATGATACTAACCATACTCTGCTTTTCATCTAACTGGATTTATAACTTTGCATTTATACACACAATATTAATGTACTAAGAATTGAAAAAGAGAGTTTCTCTAGAAAATGTTTTAGTTCTTAACACTTCAGCACTTAAAATCTCTGTATAAAATATTAACACACTTCAGAGAGAAAATTAACACTTTAAATACAAATTTTGCAAGGTCAATATCTTGGAACCTTTAAAGGAGCATTCACTGGACAAAAGCTGGAAGCATTCTTCTTGAAAACTGGCACAAGACAAGGAAGCTCTGTCTCACTCCTCCTATTCAACATAGTATTGGAAGTCCTGGCCAGAACAATCAGGCAAGAGAAACAAACCACATCCAGATAGGAAGAGAAGTCAAACTATCCCTGTTTGCAGATGACTTCTAGAAAACTTCATACTTTTGGCCCAAAAGCTCTTTGAGCTGATAAACAATTTCAGCAAAGTTTCAGGATATAAAATCAACATACAAAAATCACTAACATTTCTGTATACCAACAACAGTCAAGCCAAGAGCCAAATCAGGAACACAATCTTATTTGCAATTGCCACCAAAGAAGACAATACCTGGCGAATCAGTGAGATGAGAGAGTACTACAATGAAAAATACAAGACACTACTGAAAGAAATCAGAAGACACAAACAAATGGAAAAACATCCCATGCTTATGGATAGGAAGAATCAATATCATTCAAATGGCCATACTGACCAAAGCAATTTACAGATTCAATACTATTCCTATTAAACTACCAACAATATTCTTCACAGAAACTATTTTAAAATCAATATTGACCAAAAAAGACCCTGAGTAGCCAAGGCAATCCTACGCAAAAAAGAACAAAGCTGGAGGCATCACTTTACCTGACTTCAAATGGTACACAGGGCTACAGTAACCCAAACAGCATGGTACTGGTACAAAAAAAGACATATAGACCAGTGGAACAGAATAGAGAGCCCAGAAGTAAGACCACACATCTATAACCATCTGATCTTTGACAAAGATGACAAAAACAAACAATGGGGAAAAGATTACTTATTGAACAAATGGCATTGGGATAACTGGTTAGCCACATGCAGAATATTGAAAATTGACCCCTTCCTCACACCATATACAAAAATCAATGAAAGACAGATTAAAGACTTAAATGTAAAAGCCAAAACTATAAAAACCCTGGAAGATGACCTAGGCAATACCATTCTGGATATACAAACTAGCAAAGATTGATGACAAAGATGCCAAAAGCAATCTCAACAAAAGCAAAAGTTGACAAATGAGATCTAATTAAACTTAACAACTTCTGCACTGCAAAAGAAACTATCAAAAGAGTAAACAGACAGCCTACAGAATGGGAGAAAATATTTGCAAACTATGCATCCAACAAAGGTCTAAAATCCAGCATCTATAAGGAACTTAAACAAATTTACAAAAAAAAAAAAACACTACCATTAAAAAGTGGGCAAGTGAGAGGAACAGACACTTTTCAAAAGAGGACATACATGAGGCCAATAAGCAGAGGGAAAAAAAGCTTAATATCACTGATCATTAAAGAAATGCAAATCAGAACCATAAAGAGATACTATTTCACACTGGTCAGAATGGCTGTTATTAAAAAGTCAAAAAATAACGGATGCTGGCAAGGTTGCAGAGAAAAGGAAATGCTAATACACTGTTGCTGGGAGTGTAAACTAGTTCAGTCATTGTGAAAAGCAGTGTGATGATTCCTTAAAGAGCTAAAAGGAACTACCATTTGTCCCAGCAGTCCCATTACTGGTGTATACCCAGTGAAATACAAATCCTTCTACCATAAAAACCCATGCATGTGAATGTTCATTGCAGCACTATTCACAATTGCAAAGACATGAAATCAACCTAAATGTCCTTCAGTGACATTCAACCTAAATGAAATCAACCTAAATGTCCATCAAATATCCAAAATGTGGTACATGTTCACCATGGAATACTATGCAGCTATAAAAAAGAAAGAAATCGTGTCCTTTACAGGAACGTGGATGGAGCTAAAGGCCATTAGCAAACTAACACAGGATCAGAAAACCAAATACCTCATGTTCTCACTTACAAGTGGGAGCTAAATGATGAAAACACATGGATAAATACAGAGGGTAATGAAAGACACTGGGGCCTGTTTGAGAGTGGAGGGAGAGGATCAGAAAAAATAACTATTGGTACCTGGGTGATGAAATAATCTGTACACAAACCCCCGTGACACAAGTTTACATACGTAAGAAACCTGCACATGGACCCCTGAACCTGAAGTAAAAGTAAAAAAAAAAAAAAAAAAAAACTCAAATACTTCATGAAAATCTTGCTTAAAATAGAAAATCAAATTTTATTCTTGTCTTATTATATTATTAATATTGAAGCTAATTTTAAAAATAAAATCTTTTAAAAAAGGAGCATTCACTCACACGTTTTATAAATTTACTAAATATTAAGGTAAATAGTATTTAACAGACACTGTCCAGGACCCTGGGAATAAAAAGATGAATGAGGAAAAGATAACTAGGAAAGTATCTAGTCTAGTGGGAAGACAGGATCATTAAAATCAACTGCATTAAGTGATCTCTAACGTAACTAGGAAAGTATCCAGTCTAGTGGGAAGACAGGGATGTGTGCAGATCATTAAAATCAAGTGCATTAAGTGATCTCTAACGTATTAGATTGTTCACAGAACATCAAAGGAGCCAGGGAGTAGCTGGAAGAAGAGAAAGACTCTCTGAGTGACAGTGCAGGACACTGGGTGCATATAATTCAGGTCTCAAAATATAAATGGCTTTTGCAGGGTGCTTAGAATGGAAGAAACATTCCTCCATCCATCAGAGATGTGTATGTGGTAATTTGCACAAGTATCATGGGATCCCAGAACTTCAGTTTAGTATGGCAAAATAAGCAGATTGCACTCCTAAAAAACAAATTAAAACTCTTTGATTTCCCTTTTATCTTAAAAGAAGAAAAGGCGGAGTGCTGTTGGCTTTTTATCCAAGTAGTAGAATCCTGGGTATTGTGTTTACTCTCTATATACGCTTATCAGTGCTTAGAAATACCATTGAACGAAATCAGCATGTCTGTGAGAGTTATGTACAATACCAATTTATTGATTAGATTTAGAATAACGACCCAGTGTTTACACTGAGGGATTTGTCTTCTCTGAGTTAACTAAAATTATGGTCTACCAAAGCCCAATAGGAGAATTCTTGGCTTTTGAAACTATGTATTTTAATGCAGCATTAGCCAGGAAAGACCTAGTTATCTGGTCACCCAACAAAATGATCTTTCTGTCCATGTTAATAAATGTAAATAATTATTCTACCATTTGGTAATGTTAGGATGGCTATGGCTTTTCATCCCGAGGGGTTTTGGTTCCAGTGCCAAATGCAGCTCTATAAACTGTGCAGAAGTAAATTTAGGTCATGATCAATACAAGCAATTAAAAAGCCTTTGCAAAAGTGGCTAAGGCTTTGAATTCATTTAATTATGTTAGACCCAGTGTAGGAAAAGAAAAGGTTACCTTTTTTCTTAAAGTTTACCCAGAATTTTTTCAAACATTTAAAGCTCTTCTTTTTGCAGTACAGATTTGCTTTTGCGTAAACTGGCTCTATTAATCTAAAAATAGACTGCTTGTAGAATATTATTAACTTTCCTGCGTGGGCATTATGCACATTCTGTACCATCACTCTCTGCAACAAGATGAGAAAATACCCTCAGGTCTGTCTTTGTACTGGGAAAGCTTTCTGGAAAATAAAATGAAAGGGATACTTAGGCCATATTTGATGGAAAGAAAAAGTACAGTATTTTCAGATGTTAGTTGTAGACCAAGAGGGAGAATTAATTTATAGGCACGACTAATGCTCAGTCTTGTTAAAGAAATGATTGTGCATGAAACCCAGATAAAGATTATCTGATGGCTTCCACGGAAAACTACATGGCAATTAATTCTTCGTAGCTTCTAGTAGGAAGGTTGGAATCCATGACTCTTCCCTTTCTGGAGGAAAGAGGAAATGGACGACTCAAAGGAGCCATATAATTTAAAAAAGAAAAGAAAAATGTACAGAGGTCAAGAAACAAGGTCAAAAGTTTAAGAAAGTTAAATTATAGTGTAAAAGGTACTGGAGAATTTTGTCAATAAAGTGGCTTGTACCTTCAAATAATGTTTTGATTTTTTGAAATGCCTACTTTTGATAGACATATATATATGGAAATAATATACAAGGAAATGTTTCCTTTAGTCTGCCTCTTCTCATATAATCTATGAAATCCTGGTATATCTCTCTTCTTTCTAAATATTTCTTATTTCTTCAGTTAGCCTCTCACATTGTCAATTAAGTCATTTTATTTTGCAGTAGACTTAAACTTGTCTATTTTTCTTAAATCTCAATTAGGGAAAATTATTTGCCTGGTGGACATCAAGTTATGCGCAGAAAGGACTGATAGTTTTCAGTATGACTTCTATATTTAATTTTCTTGCATATTCAAAATGCCAAGAATTTGATTTAATGTACTTTCTTCCTAAAAAGCTGTTCTGTTAGTGTATTTTTTCTTTTGCTTTCTGATGGTCTGTTTTGGCAGCTCATGTTTCTGTAACCATCAGTCATTGGCCTACCTTTGAAATAATGGAGACATGTTTATAATTGTCATTTTAAGGAGCCCAACTATGATTACCCTTATCTGAAATATGTTCCTTCCTTGTTCACAATCTCCTGCAAACATTGTTTTCTTCCTCTCTACCCTTTTGAAGTGAATTCAATGTTATCAACTATTGACAGACAACAGTTTCATTAAGGGCAGCACATTATTATTATTTCACTTGATTCTACCTGTCCATGGTCCAGCATTTCTAAAACCCAACTATCCCTTGTAGGTGCTAGTGTGCTGGTAACATTTAATAACCAGTGTAGGGGAAGAAGAATAATTATTACCTCAACCCTAATAAGTTCTAAGTTGGAATGGACCACATAGCAACTTTAAAAAGAGAAAAACAAACAGAAGTTTATTAATATGTTTATTTAATATATGCATGGAAGATATCTTGGGAATGAGTAATTTTCAAAGAGGTGGCTTGAATTCCAACTTATGTGGGATCTTCTACAAAGAACAGTCAATGTTTAGAGAAGTGACAAGACAAAAAAAAAAAAAAAAGACTTTGTATCTCTAGGGGCCACAAGGTGGGGGAAGGAAAATAACTGTCAGAAAAAGGCTGGTTTGTAAAGCTTGCTAACGTAGTTTCCTCTGGTGCCATCTTCCGGCCCATAAGGGTGAAAAGCTCTCTTCAGTGGTTAACCTTTGTTCTCCTTTCAGAGAGGGGAGGTGAAATAGCTTTTGTCTTTATAAATTTACATCCCAATTTTAGGCAAATAGAGAGAGGGCAAAGAGCCTTCCTGCTTCTGCTCGTTCTTAATTCCTTCAGCCCAATCCCAGACTTCTGCCAAACAGGCACATTTGGGTGTAGTGTATTCTGGTTTCCCATACCTGCTGTCAGAAAAATGGTTTTCTGACAGTGTCTGTAGTGCGTGCACTTTTTCCATGGCTAGCTTCAAGCTAGCAGCAAGTCTTTCCCGACCCCTGCTTTGAAAAGAAATGAGTATGGTCTCCCTAGCCAGACCCCACCATGCCAACTGAAAAATAGGCTGGAGCAGGGGGATCTGCAAATCCCTGTCATCTTCTCTTTAACTGAGTGCACTTAGTGTTACAGATTGGAATACATGTGTGGCTACTGGTGTTTCTTCTAATGGAAGAAAATAGCTCCCATATTTATTAGTAGTACTGCTATTACTTTCTCAGTAAGGGCTCCCCTAATTTCTTTTTTTGGAGCAAACAAAACATTATCTAGCAAAAGCTGTAGATGTGTTTGTTTATGAGTACCATACATACATACAGCCCACATGAGAAGTGAGAATGTTAAAATACCAGACACTTTAAAAAAAAAGGAAGAAATCCAAAGACACTTAAACAAGGGAACAATAAAGGAAAGAAATTAAAGGTTGATTGTTGTCCAGATATAGTGGTACATACTTGAAAATGTGTCCTTGAAAGTCTGTTAAAAAATCAGACACAGGAGCTTTCAGTTTTGTTATGAATAAGAGTATTTTCAGCCAAGATAGTAGTGCTTCTCCTTGTTCACAGAGGTATAGACTCCTATCACTGGTAGCTCCTGCTGCGTTTTCTCCTTTAATATACTGCCACAGTATATATGTCAATCACCTGTGAAATTAAAAAATTGTCCCTGTAGCGGTTGGATTCAGTTTGTTAGTCCGTGTCTTATCAAAAACCGTTTAAATGTATCTCTGGTGACATTTCAATGATAATTAAAAGCAAGATTCCAAAGTTTCAGGAGGGAAGCATATTTTCAGTTACATCTTAACTCATCCAATAACTCTGCCAAGAAATGAGTTCATCACATGAAATAACAGGAGTCTAATTCTTCCCATAATCTTTCATTTTAACATTTCATTTATGAACAACCAAGATGAGAAGACGGATGTGATATAAGGTCTCTATTTTATAAAAGAGATGTGAAAAATCCTAGACATAAATCATCTTATTAAGTTAGGTCAAATAGTCAAGAAAATGTGAGATATTCTTACCTAACTTGGGCACTAAAAGAATATTATTTTATTTTTACTCAAACCCATCAGTATCTCTGTCCATTAGTAGAAGTCCTTGGTGCCTGAACCTCTGAGCAGCTTCCTGACTGGTCCCTCTGTCTCCAGCCTGGCCTTCTTTCTACCTGGACACCCTTGCAATTGTCATCTTCCACAAGCAGAGCTCTGAACATTTGGCTTCCCAGCAAATCTTTACTGAAAGCCAGTTTCTCCATTATTTCCTCCTGGTTAGAAGTGATTTTCCCTACCTCTGAACATATCTCTATGCTATGATTTAAAAAAAAAAAAAAAAAAAACCTTCACCATCTAAAGAATATTATGTGTGTGAGAAGCAGAACACAAATGTTAGAGCAAGATGGTGAAATGTTAATACCAGGTGAGCCTGGGTAAAAGTTGTATGCATATTCTTTGTACTAGTATTGTAACTTTTTGTATTTAATGTTTATTTCAAAATAAATACTTTTTAAAAACCTTCAACAACAGATCCCAGTTTATGAAACTCAATAATTCTCCCATTGGTGCCACCTGCTCCAGTTACACGAGGTGATTGTAATATTGGCTCTGAATTAAGCCTTGCAAGATATGCGCTTCCTGGTAGAGCAACATAAAGGGCAATGTCAAATGTGTGGAAATCTGGGAAAGTGTAATGTCTTTGGGGTAATTGACCACCTCTCCCATTTTGTTTGAGACTGAGGGGGGTCCCGATATGGGACTTCCAATGCTACAAGTAGTAAAGTCCCAGACAAACCCAGATAAGTCAGTCACATCCTTTGTGGGACTCTGCCGGATGAGTGTAACTGAAGCCAAACACTGGTGTCAGGAGTGCTAGGCAACAATCCAGAGGAACATTCTGTGTTTCATTCTGTGTGAAATAGGAAACCAGATAAGCCCTTTCTGCTACGAAGGGAGAGAGTTGTATGATGAAAAGTGTAAGTTGTGTTAAAAGAAAATTCATCTTTGATGTACACATGATTGTGGAGAGAGGGAGATCACGAGGGAGATCCGTGTTGCTGTGTTGTGTGAGGATTTCCGTTGCCTGTCAGTAAAGTCCACATTCCTTAGCTCAGAACAGAAGACTTATTTGTAAGGAATACCATGTATCCCGGGCAATATAAATGACTTTTGCTCACCCCAAAACAACTGATAAAGTTAATGTCATTTTGCCCAATTTGAAAAATACAGGCACTGAAGATCAGAGAGGTCAAGTGCCTTCCCCAAGGAACTCAGCCGAGATTTAATGGCTAGATGTGTGTGGAGTGAGGTTACTGGGGGAATAATTCAAGTTGCCAGAAGTTTTGATTCTAGGATTCATGTACTAAAAAAAAAGGAGAAAGAGCTTTTATTTCTTTTTCATTTTATTACAAATAAACTTATTGAGATACTAAAGCACATAGGATATGTGTGAGGCTTTACGAGGCTACAACTTGGGCCTAAGTGTCAGAGTCTCGGCTAACATACTGCTCATATCCAGCTGTGTGACCTTGAATAAATTACTCTATATCTCAGTTTTCTCATAGAATGATGATAGTATGTCTCATAACTAATGTAAGACACTTATCACAGTACCTGGTACTTAATAGGCACTAAATCAATAAGGAAAATAACAAAAGTCATCATGACTATTTTAATGTTAAAAGGGAATGGTCTTAAGTTAGGAACTTAAACGTAAGCAGAAACTACCTCTATTTTATTGAATAGTGAGCATTTCTGCCTGTGAGCATCATTAAGGCCATTACTTTTGACAACTGTTAGAGTCGCTGGTGTCATTTAGCAGAATGCAGGGCAGTCTCAGATGATTTCTATGAACACTGGTGACTTTCACTTATCACATGGTGACATTTTATGTTTCATAATCCTCATCAGTTTGAAGGTTACAGAAAAAAGAGATACAGACTTATCCAATAAATGAAAACCTGATTTCTTTGTCTTAAGCCTAAAGGACAGAGTTGCATTTTAATCTCTGCTTTGTTGTCCTGTGAAGGAGCTACCTTTACACACATTGCTCTCAACATGCAAATGTTTTATTGTTTTAGGATAGGAATCAGGTTCCTGGCATACTGTGGTTTTTATAATAAACACATAATGTTCCTTGCAGTGGGTGGGTTTATTATAAATAAAAATGTTATGAATAAAGTTCCATTTCAAGATAATCTAGCATCATGTATGTAATCATTTTCAGTAGATATTAGACATTTCCATATTGCATACTCTTTATAACAATATGTTCACACTCTAAAATGTAATATGAAAATACATTGACCTTAATATATACTTACTATTTATTATTTAAGTTACATGAGATTTATCAAGCTCTGTATATTTTAAGATTCTTGGAAAAAGCTCTTGGAATGTTTTCACAATATAAAATATGACTATAAAAAGCATTTCCTTTAGAGTCAGTATAAAATAGTAGCATTCTAAACTCTAGTGTCATTGATTAATATGCAAAGAAATGGGTATGAAAAAGTATGTACTGAACCATATACTAAATAGACATTTAATGAGCACCTTATTCTATTTCTGAAGCACCATACTAGTCACTATGAGATACACTAAGATAAATAAGATTTAGCATCTGACCTTCTGATTATCCATACTGGAAACTAAGAAAAGTATGCAAAAAATTATAAAACAAACTATGACGTGTTCTAAAACATGTTTTAGAATCAAGTAGGCAGAGATAAAAAAATATGTAGTGGTGTGTGCTTATAGTTCCATCTAGGGAGGCTGAGGCAGGAGGATCCCTTAAGCTGAGAAGTTTGAGATCAGCTTGGGCAACATAGGGAGACCCCTGTCTCTAGTGTGTGTGTGTGTGTGTGTGTGTGTGTGTGTGTGTGTGTGTGTGTTCAAACAAAGTCAAGGCATATGCATTAGTCAAGTTTTATTCATGAAAACAGCCACTCTAAGTATTGTGAAAACGAAGTATTTAATATGGGAATTCCACTCTGCACAATTGTGGGAGAAGGTGAGAAAGCGAGGATTTGCAAGGGGCATACTGAAGAATCAAACAGTCCCTAGCTAGACCACATTAGGGTGTAGTGTGCAAGGAACCCAGGGAGCCTTGCACAATCTGCCACTGGCATGTGTCTGTTGAAGAAGAGCTTGACCCACCTCTCTGCCTTCAGTGACAAGTTCAGAGAGATGGATGGAACTGCCACTCCTGGTGAAGCTGCTGACCTGGGGCAGCACCTGTCTCTGAGGGTCTGCATCCAAGATCCAGGTGTGAGCCTGGGGCTGATGTTGGGGCCAACAGACAGGAAAATATGCTGGGCACACAGTGCAAGCATATTTGCATATTTGCATGGTCTCGATCTCCTGACCTCATTAGAGCAAGAACAAGCTGGATTCCGACATCTTTTATCACCATCATTTATCATGATAAACTTCCATGGACAATGGCATCCGCCCCATTCCTTCTTCCAATTCTCAAAGTCCTGTCTTGGCCAACTTAACTCACAACAATAGAGGAGCAGGGGATTCCAGGAAAAGTACCTTCTAGACTTCACCAAGTTGGCATAAATGACCAAGAGCTTGACCAGTGCTTTGTAATTAGTAATAGTATTAATATCAGCAACATGTAGGCTAAAAATGGGGCAGAGCTGGAAAGGAGGGGAAAGGAGACTGCTGTAGTGTTGCAGGAGATTATAATAAAGATCTGAATAAGGGTAAGACCATTAGAAATGGGGCTCCTCCTAGATGGAGCAGATAGGGCAAGTTAAGAAGTAGGAGTTAGCTCTGGGGCTTTGAACTCACATAATATGAATGGTTGGTCCATTAAAAATATACATCACGTGAATGGCTGCTGGTTTGAAATAGAAATACACTTGGTTTTAGATGTGTGAAAGTGCTGCATGACTAGTGAAGAATATATACAATAAATATCTGGAAATGAATGGCTGGAACACTAGACACAGAGATTTGGAAGTCATTCACTTGGAAATGATGGATAGTCATTTTCTATTTACAATATGTAGTGAGAAAAGTCAGGTAGGATAAACTTCTGACCTACATCAAGGGACTGATGAAATTAATCAGTGTGAATTGCTATAAAGAGCATAAAATACCTAGCTAACAAAGGATGTGAAGGACTTCTACAAGGAGAACTATAAACCACTGTTCAAGGAAGTAAGAGAGGACACCAACAAATGGGAAAACATTCCATTCTCATGGATAAGAAGAATAAATATCATGAAAATGGCTGTACTACCTGACTTCAAACTATACTACAAGGTTACAGTAAAAACAACATGGTACTGTTGTTGTTGTTTTTTTGTTTTTTGTTTTTTGTTTTTTGTTTTGAGATGGAGTCTTGCTCTGTCACCCAGGCTGGAGTGCAGTGGCATGATCTCGGCTCACTGCAAGCTCCGCCTCCTGGGTTCACACCATTCTCCTGCCTCAGCCTCCCAAGTAGCTGGTACTACAGGTGCCCGCCACCACGCCCAACTAATTTTTTGTATTTTTCGTAGAGACGGGGTTTCGCCATGGTCTCAATCTCCTGACCTCGTGATCCGCCCACCTCAGCCTCCCAAAGTACTGGGATTACAGGAGTGAGCCACTGTGCCCGGCCACAGCATGGTACTGTTTTGAGCATGGTACCAAAAAAGACATATAGACCAATGGAACAGAACAGAGGCCTCAGAAATAACACCACACATCTACAAACATCCAATCTTTGACAAACCTGACAAAAACAAGCAATGGGGAAAGGATCTCCTATTCAATAAATGGTGCTGGGAAAACTGGCAAGTCATATGCAGAAAACTGAAACTGGACCCATTCCTTACACATTATACAAAAATTAAATCAAGATGGATTAAAGACTTAAATGTAATAGCCAAAACCACAAAAACCCTAGAAAAAAACCTAGGCAATACCATTCAGGACATAGGCATGGGCAAATATTTCACGACAAAAAATGCCAAAAAGAATTGCAATAAATGTCAAAATTGACAAATGGGATCTAATTGAACTGAGGAGCTTCTGCACAACAAAAGAAACTATCATCAGAGTGAACAGGCAACCTACAGAATGGGAGAAAATTTTTGCAATCCAAGAAAAAAAAAACATCAAAAAGGGGGTGAAGGATATGTATAGACACTTCTCAAAAGAAGACATTGTGTGGCCAACAAACATATGAAAAAAAGCTCATCATCACTGGTCATTAGATAAATGCAAATCAAAACCACAATGAGATACCATCCCACACCAATCAGAATGGCAACTATTAAAAAGTCAAGAATAGTAGATGCTGGTGAGGCTGTGGAGAAATAGGAGTGCTTTTACACCGTTGGTGAGAATGTAAATTAGTTCAACCATTGTGGAAGACAGTATGGTAATTCCTCAAGGATCTAGAACCAGAAATAGCATTTGACCCAGCAATCCCATTACTAGGTGTATACCCAAAGGAATATAAATCATTCTTCTATAAAGACACACGTACTTATGTGTTTATTGCAGCACTATTTACAATAGCAAAGTCATGGAACCAACCCCAAATGCCCATCAATAATAGACTGGATAAAGAAAATGTGGTACATATACATCATGGAATACTACTGAGCCATAAAAAAAAATGAGATCATGTCCTTTGCAGGGACATGGATGAAGCTGGAAGCCATCATCTTCAGCAAACTAACACAAAACAGAAAACCAAACACCACATGTTCTCACTCATAAGTGGGAGTTGAACAATGAGAACACATGGACACAGAGAGGGGAACAACACACACCAGGGCGAGTTGGGGGGTGGCAGGTGTGGAAACTTAGAGGGCAGGTCAATAGGGGCAGCAAACCATCACACACATGTATACCTATGTAACAAACCAGCGTGTTCTGCACATGTATCCCAGAACTTAAAGTAAAATATAATAAAAATAATGGAATTAATCAGTGTGTCCACGGGCAGCTCAGGGCAGGTGTTAGCCACTGACTTAAGGACTGGAATTCTACCACAGATGGGAAGCTCCTTCTTGGGTCTCTGGGTTGGGGTTTGGTGCGATTAGAATTCAGGTAATTGGAAGTACTGTGTTTGGGGAATATTCCCAGGCACGTAGGACTTATGCCCTGAAGCACTGAATGAGAAAATGTCCAATTAACCTCCTAGAAGACTGGAGAAGAGGATGGAGGTTGAGTGAATCCTGGGTCAATGAGAATCACTGATGTTTAACTTTTAGCATGGGAGGTGAGGGAAAGGGAGGCCAGGTACGGGTGCAGAAGGTGGAACTTATGCAAGTAGTGATACAGGTCATTCCTCTGAGGATAAAGGAACTGGAGATGTCCTGAGAGCCAGGTAGAAACCATGAGTGGATCCAACCGGGTGCAATAATGGGTCAAAGGAGGAAAAGGACCACATATTTGAAATTGCTACTTTGTCAGGGGTCAAGCTCTCAGCAGCCATTACATTTATTGAGCTTCCATCAGGTCTGTTTACTTCACTGTCTTATTTTTCACCAAATCACAGAAAGTTTTGTCTTTCTGACAAAAGTCTCAGAGTCTGGCTGGATTCATATACGCATTTCTCTTCCTCCTTTTAACTGAGACTTTGCAGTCTACGATTGGCCTAGGCTGCAGTGTCATGCTTCCCATGTGAAGTCCGAAACTTTGAATTTTCATAAGTAGAGCCTAGGATTTTTTAAAATTTTCAAATAGAAACCATGGAAAATGAGTTGATTAAAATAACCAGTGTCTGAAATAAGTTGAACATCATCCCACTTTCTACGCTTAATAAAGCAAATGCTAAATAACCCAGGGGAGAGAGGCATTATATGGTCATATCATCTCTACTGATCATAAAGAATTTGACCCTGCCTCTCTGCCTTCAGCGACAAGTTCAGAAGTCTACCTTGACTGATTGTAATTGTATGGGCTTCTAGATAAAACAGCATAGAATACTAAAGAAAGTCTATATATCTAGCTAAATCCTGAGATTGGGGCTCTGCAGAAAACCTTGAATTCCTTACAGGTCAAACTACTATGAGGGTACATCCAAATATTATTAGGCTCCTAGTTCTTCAAGCTGATGTTTCATCCTCATGCTTCCTGGATACCTCGGGATGACATCATCACCATTTTAATCAATATATTTCCTTTTAGATCTTAATATTTCTCAAGTACTGATGATGTGGATTTCTAACCAGCAAATCTTTCTCTCAAATGATCCTTTTTAAAAATTGCGGAAAACTTTCTATCTTAGCAAAATAAATGGTTGAAGAAAAGATTGTTCTCTAACATTGCAAGAAACATAACAGTTTGGATGAGAACAACCTAGGAAGTTTTAGCTTCAAAGCACTTGGCCTTGAGTGTTGTAATCAAAGTGGCTTTCAGCCTGCACTAGAGCATTTACAGCTGCTAAGGAACTGTATCATTTAACACATTCATACTTACAGTTTCTTTTGTTGCAGGAAAAAAATGTCATATCTGACTTTAACATGGATTATGCTTTTTTTCCAAGAATATTTCTTCTAATTTTTCTGGGTTGAAGCAGCTGCGGTTGCTATGCCATCAGCTCTGTTGCTATGGGGGATGGCTTGGGTGTTTGCCAAACGATGATTGGTTATTTCAGCACCCTTATGTTCACCAGTTGACATTTTTCTATGTTGAATCATGCTATTTTATTTTAATTTGATGGGTAGGCTCAATAATGCTGATCAGCTCTGAAATAACTGAAATTAGATATAAAGGAATCCCACCATTTCTGTCCTTAGAAGCGAAAATGCACTCAGAATTCAAGTGGTATGTATAGGAATCATGCGTGTGTACACTCACATGCAAGACTGAATGGTGATATATTTAGAAACTTGCGTGTGTACAAGACATGTGACTCTTAAGTCATGAGACTCAGAGAAATTAAAAGGGATGAACATTGGCATTTATGTAGTTATCTTGAACAGAAAAATTATTTCAAATTGGAGGTGGCCACATCCTGTCAACTTCAGTGACAGCTGTCAAAATTAACACAATAACTTCTATTTATGGTTCATTCTCCAAAAATGCAGTTTTCTGCTGTACTTTTACAGGAGCATTAAGACGTATGTATCTGGGGCAAAGGTTCTCTGCCATTGGATCAACTTTCTAATCAGCTGTCTTTGCCTCTGAAATGTGATGATGTTATTGAGCATTTCAGAGAATTACAAAACCCAAATCTGAAACTCTTTGGAAAAGAAGGAAAAAACTCATTATCATAATGATTGTCTTCCATCTGATCTTCTTTATCTCAAGTGCTAGAAGGAAACTCTTTGGAAAAAAAGATCCAGGGGCTCTTTGCCCTGGTTGCTTAGTCACTAGTCTATTTAAACAGGACAAGACGCAGTTTGTAACTTTTTTCCAATATACACTCAGAAGTGAACTTGTCAAAAGGATGTAAGTAAGTTGGCTTAATACTGGGGAATCAAGATTTTACTACTTAGAAGTACATAGTAACCATATTTTGTAATTATTTTTTCTATAGCATTTGTGCTCTTCGATATTAGAGAACACTGAAAGCTAGGTTTATGAGTGAATTTGACATTTCTATAATACAATTTATTTTAGAAAATAACTGAATCATTTCCTGAAATCATGTATTCTCAACTGCTGAGTGGGTTTTTCATCTCAATAATTCCCCTCCTAAAAATACTTTTTATATTTAACAATTAAAGAGGCCTTATGCATTTGGCTTGCAGAAAACACCATTTAACATTGATTTTAAGGAATTATTTATATAGTACTTTTCAGACTAGTGATATATATGGACAAATATGTCGAGACATTGTATTGTTGGTTAACAGTCTCTTTCATTCTATATAGAAAATGATAACTGGAGGATTTAAAAATATGAATAATATCCTATTTATGATATTTGCACACATATGAGTACATATACTCATGCAAATTTAAGCCTTAAAGTTCTGATATGTTAAAAAAAACAGAGTTCGCTGAGGTGTAAGAACAGACACATGCATACGTCGTTCTCAAGCTAGTCCTCCTCTCCCACTTCTATATACCCCCCATCAAAAGCAAGCAAACAAATAAAGGTAAAATCTCAATGAACACTAATACTGTTTTTCAGTTATTTGAAAAATAACTGGAATTATCCTTTGTTGTAGAAGACAATAAGTAATTTTATTCCTATTTAAATAAGTAAGGTTATTATCATATAAAGATTAGATCAGATTAAGCTATTAATAGATAGCTTCACTCCTTTTTCCCCACTCAGATTTGCTGCTTCTCCCACACTCTGGTAAACTCTCATGCAGTGTCCCAAGTCAGATGTCCTGGGGTCATCCATGAGTCTTCCCTTTCTCTTATATCTCATCTCCAGTTTATCCTCAGTTCCTGCTAAACTCCATTAAATCTCTTCTCATTTTTTTCAAGCCCTACTATATTCTTGCTTAAATTATACCAGTGGCTTTCATCTGACCTCTCTCTCCATTCTCACCTGTCTTCAGGGATTTTTCCATAATATAAATCAGGCCTCCCTACTTATCATCCTTATTAGGATGTCTAATAGACATTTTAAAACTTAACATGTCCAACCTAACACTTGAACGTACCTACCACTGGAAAATTTTTCAACTTCAGTCTTCATCAAAGTAAATGGAACTCCATTAATCCCATCTCTAAAGCTAAAAATCTTGAATTCTTCCTGTACTCCTCTTTCATGCCCAACGTTCAATAAAAAAGCAAATCCTATTGACTTGGCATTGAAAACATTTTTAGAATCTTACTATTACTACCTATATGCTCTGCTACTGGCCTCCTCTAAACCATCATCACTTGATGATGGAAGGTGAAAACAACCCGTGTGTCTTTTTAAATAGTCCCTAACAGTCTGTCTCCACCCATCCCTCACTGCAATGCCTTATTTAATTCTGACGGAGCTCAGTGTAATGTAGAGCGAGTGGATTATTTTCACATTTTACAGTAAGGGCCCTGAGACTCTGAAAGTTTAGCTATGAATGATGGAGCTAGGGTTTGACTCAGGCTCTGATTCCTAAGCTCATGCTTTCTTCACCTAAGACAACTGAGTCGTATAAAGGGTTAAGTGACTAGTTTACAATGGCACAACTGTGAAGAAGAGAAACACAGATTGGAACTAGACTCAGTGCTCTGCCCATACAAGTGTTGCATAATTTATACAAGTAGAACATTAAAGATGTATTTATTTTGACTATTAACACTTTGAAATGAAAATACTCCTGGGACTTTAGCAAGCTGAGCTCTAGTTGAGTCTACTGGGAAACATGAAACTTTCCTATGATGGTTGAGATCAGAGCATTGAGGGAGCTGGGATGTTTTTAAGCAGATTTCTAACAAAAAGTATGTGTTAATGATAGCAACTTAACCAACAGATACTTTTAATTTGCCGTATATATTTTGTTAGGTTATCTCCCTTGAGTATAACTAATACATGGACATTTATTACATAAGATTCAAAACAATTTTCTGATCATAAAGGGTAGTACAAGTTGTGTTCTTTTCACACTTAAATTTTTAAAAAACTATTATCCTCATTAGGGAAATACACATTAAGAAAATGACAGTGAGGTACCACTTCACACCCATTAGTTTGGCCATAAGTGGTATAGTGAGATACCACTTCACACCCATTAGTTTATATATATAAAACAGAATATAACACATACTAACAAGGATTTGGGAAATTCGAAGTCTTGTGCATTGCAAGTGATAATTTAAATGGGATAGCCATGTTAGAAAACAATATGGTTTTTCCTCAAAAAATTACACATAGAATTACCATATGATCCAGCAATTGCACTCTAGATACATACTCAAAAGAACTAAAAGCAGAGACTCAAAGAGATATTTATATACTAATGCTCATAGCAATATTAATTCACAATAGCCAAAAGGTAGAAACAACCCATGTGTCTATAAGAAGATAAATGGGTAAACAAAATATATCCATACAAAGGGATATTATCCTGCCTTTAAAAGAAATGAGAGCCAGACATAGTGGTATACTATACACCAGTAGTTCCAGCTATTTGGAAGGCTGAGGTGGTAGGATCACTTGAGCCCAGAGGTTCGAGTTCAGCCTGGCAAACATAGTAAGACCCCCATCTTTAAAATAAATAAATTAATTAATTACTTAAAAGGAATGAAATTCTGATACATGCTTAAATATGGATGTACCTTGAAGACATTATTCTGAGTGAAATAAACCAGTCATAGGAGGACAAATATTGTATTTCCACTTTTATGAGGTACCTAGAGTAAATAAATTCATAGAAACAAAAAGTAGAATAGTGGTTACCAAGGACTAGGGAGAAGCGGGCAATGTGGAGTTATGGTTTAATGGGTATAAAGTTTTAGTTTGGGAAGGTGAAAAAGCTCCGAATATAGATAGTGGTGATGGCTGTACAACATTTTGAATGTACTTAGAATATAATTGTGAGTTAAATTTTGTATGAGGCATGATGTTTAGTTTGAGGTTCGTCTTTTTTGCTTATAGATGGTTAATTGCTTCAACAATATTTGCTGAAAGACTCCCTTGCTCCATTGAATTGCTTTTGTGCCATTGTCAAAAACCAGTTGAACACATTTTTGAGGATCTATTTCTGAGTTCTCTGTTCTGTTTCATAGAATTGAATGTCTGTTTCTCCACCAATACCATACTGTCTTGATTACTATAGCTACATATCAAGCCTTAATATAAGTAGATTGAGCTCTCCATTTCTATACTTGATTGTCAAGATTATTTTAGCTATTCCAGTGCCTGTTTATTTCCATACACATTTTTCTTAAAGCTCTCCATGTCTATATAAGACCTTGACAAGATTTTGGCAGGAATTGCATTAAGCCTATAGATCAATTTGGGTAGAAGTGATATCTTTAGTATGTTGAGTCTTCTAATCCATGAATGTAATATGTCTTTCCATTTATTTCAATCTTCTTTTATTTCTTCATCAGAATTTTATAATGTTCAACATATAGATTCTGTACATATATTTTTGTGTACCTAAGTACTTCATTTCCCTTGCAGCATTTGAAATTATACTGTTTTCAATTTGTTTCCACATGTTCACTGTTAGTATGTAGAAATATGATTGATCTTTGTGTATCAGTCTTGTATCCAGCAACATCACTGAAATCACTGATGTACTCTGCTATTGTTGGGTATAGTTCTGCATATGTCAATTAGACTCTGTTATTTGATTGTGTTGTTGAGCACTTCTATATACTTGCTAATATCCTGGCTAGTAGTTTTACCAGTTCCTAAGAGAAGGTTGTTGAAGTCCCCAACTGTGATTATAGATCTACTTCACCTTGCAGTTTTATCAGTTTCTGCTTCACATATATGATAGTGGCATCTAAGAGGGTACCTCTTAGATGAAATTTGTTTCAAGTTTTATTTGGTACATACATATTTAAGATTGGGTGTTATATCTTTCTAGCTAATCCTTGTATTATTGTGGTATGTCCCTCTTTTTCTCTAGTAATTTCTCTTATTCTGACGTCCACCTTATCTGACATTAACATAGCCACACCTATTTTTTAATTAGTGTTTGCGTGATATATTTTTTCTATTGAGTTTGAAATAAATCTCTTCCAAACAGCATACAGTAGAGCCATGTTTTTATTTACTCTGTCAATAATTATCTTTTAATTGGTGTATTTACATAATTTACACTTAACATAATTATTGAAATGTCCGTGTATAAGTTGGCCATTTAATTATTGTTTTGTTTATTTCCTCTCATTCTTTTTTCTGTTTCTCTTTACTTGCTTTCCTGCTATTTGAACACTTTTTGGAGTCTGTCTTGATTAATTTGTAGTGTCTATTTATTATGGTAAAGTATACATACTGTAAGGTTTATCATTTTAATTATCTTTAATTGTACAATTTACTGGTATTAAGTACATCCACATTATTGTGCAAACATATCACTGTCCATCTTCAGATATTTTTCATCATTCCAAAGTGAAACTCTGTATCCAACAAGCAAGAACATTTCCTCCTTCTCCAAGCCCATGCTAATGACTCTTCTACTTTTTGTCTCTCTGAATTTGCCTATTTTAGGAACCATGTGTAAATGGAAACATACAATATTTATCTTTTTGTGTGTTTGGTTTATTTCACTTAGTTCATCCATGTTGCAGCATGTGTCAGAATTTCATAAGGCTGGATAATATTTCTTCATACGGATATGCCACATTGTTCATTCATTTATCTGTTCATGAACACATGGATGCTTTCTACCTTTTGGCTATGGTAAACTAATGCTGCTGTGAACAGTAGTATACAAATATCTGTTTAAGCCTATGCTTTTGATTCTTGGTTATATACCCAGAAGTGGAATTGCCAGATCATGTGATAATTCTGTTTAATTTGTTGAGGAACAACCTTTTGTCTTCCACAGCAGCTGCACCATTTTACATTCCCACCAGCAATGCGCAAAGGTTCCAATTTCTTCACATCCTTGTCAACACTCATAATCATATATATATGACAGCCAACCTAATGTGTATGAAGTAGTAACTCATTGTGGTTTTGATTTTCATTTCCCTAGTGTTTAGTGATATTGAACATCTTTTCATGTGCTATTGGTCATTTGTATATATTATTTGGAGTAATGTCTATTCAAGTCCTTTGTTCATTATTTAATTGGATTTTGTGGTTATTGTTTATTTGTTTGTTTTAGAGACAGCGTCTCACTCTGTTTCCCAGACTGAAGTGCAGTGGCATGATCATAGCTCGCTGCAACCTCAAACTCCTGAACTCAAGTGATCTTTCTACCTCAGGCTCCTGAGTGGCTAGTACTGTAGGCACATGCCATCATACCTGGCTAATTTTTTTGATTTTTTGTAGAGACAGGGTCTCACTACATTGTTCAGGGCTGGTCTTGAACTTCTGGCCTGAAGCCATCCTCTCACCTCAGCCTCCCAAAGTATTAAGATTACAGGCATGAGTCACAGCACCCGGCTGATGTTCTTTCTGTATTCTGGATATCAATCCCTTACCAGACATTTGGTTTGCAAATATTTTCTCTATAATGGTTTTGAGTGGATCTCTTTGTATGGTCTTTATAGTGGTTGCTCTGGATATTTCAATATATATATGTGACTTTTCACAGTCTACTAGTGCCAGCATTTTACCTTTTTAAGTAAAGTGTGGGAACCCCACTTCCATTCAGGTTTCTTTCCCTTCCCCACTTTTAGATATGAGTGTCTTAAGTATCAGATTGCATTTTAATATTTTTTTCAGTCATCAAATATATTTTATGAAACTCACAATATACCCATATTTCAGCTCTTTTACTTCTTCCTTTTTTCTCATGCTCCTAGATTCTTTTATTTTATTGTTTTCTTTCTGTTTGAAGAACTTCCATTAGCCAGTTTTTAAAGTTAGGGTTCATCTGATGCTGCCAGGGTTTCCACTTACCCGTGCTAGTACTGCCTGAGTGAGCTGAGTGAATTTTCACTGGCCAAGCCCCTGGATGTCTCTCAGTGAGGGAGGAACATCTTAGATCTACAGGGACAAGGAAGCTTCTTGGGCTGTACCACTTCTTGTGGAGAATTATAATTTTAATGAAGGGAAATTTGAATAGCAATATCTGAAAAAGAAAACATCAAAATGGAAAAGAGAGGTACAAAAATGGGACACAGAAAAGTATAGAAGAAAATGTGACTCTCTGTCATGGCATTTTCCAGAGATGGCCCTACAAACTTTCCATCCATGATGGAAACAAAGGAAATAAAAAGAGGCTCCCTGTATTTCTGTTCACTGTTTTTGCCTCTGAAATGGACTGTTGCAGCTAATTACTATATCAACAGAATTACTGCCCTCTATTTTAGCAGACATTTTATTGTGATGCCATTGGCAGTGGGAAGTATGTGCACAATTTACTTCAACGAATCTGTGCCCATTGTGAACCATGTGGGAACTAATGAAAATAAGTTACAATAAACTGCATTATTTAGGCACTCTACAGTTCATATCACACTTTCATGTGGATTAGCTCACCCTGCTACCTGGGGCACCTTTTCCTCCTAGGTCTTCTAAGGCACTGTAAAGAATAGTAGTGGGTACAGATATACAACGTTGTTCAACTATGATTTCTAAGCTCATAGACTTTTCTCCCACAGTTACCATGTAGTATATTTTCTGAATGTAAAGATGTGTATAATTGCCCTTCCAAAGTAGTAAATAAGGAATTCATTAAAGACGAAAGTACACTACTGAAGAGTGGGTATATGTATGTTAGAAGATGTATGTCCAGCAATTCAGCCCATAGACAAGCTTATGAGCAAAGATGAGTGGTTATGAATTTGTAACATTAAACTATATTTTGAGTTTAGATATCTTTCTATTGCTGGACATGAGTGAAGATGTCTTAGTGCTGACCTACAATGGGGACAGAGTATCAGCTATACCTTTTCAACAGACTTAGCAGTGGGAGAGTCAGACTCAAGCATTTAACATCGTGGAAGACGACAAAGCATACTTTGTGACTAGCTCAAAACATAATTATATTATGTTTTTTTAAAAACAAACTCTAGTTATTGCAGATAATGATGTGCATTGACATTGCAAAATATTGTAATTAAGGAATAGGCTTAGTAGAGCACTTTAAACTGCACAACTTTCTGTTTTCCATTATTGAACAGCTTTAGGGTGGCTGTTTCTATTCAGACTAATGGCACGTGCCACCGTGACCAGGAGCTCAATTTTGCCACTTTATTACAATAATTATTGGCAAGAAGAGATATATATTGACTTAGAGGCAAATTTATACTTTATTGTTATTTCTCTGACACTGGACATGTTCATATAAAATCAGGTCTGGAACCTTTTCAAAGACTTCAAATGGATTAATTTCAGAAAATTTAGGTGGAATTTTTGGATTTCAGATTATTTACTTCCTTATAGTTCTAATTGACTTGGATTAGTAGCTGCACATAATGATTTTTGTCTGTTAGGGTAAAAGATAATTTTTAATGTGACAAAATTTTCTTTAAAAAGTTTAATTGGAAGGTAAAACATTTCCTTTAATCTACATGACATACTTCATCCTTAAGCTCCTTGAGAGCAGAGACCCTATCTTATCATCTCTCCATTGGTACCACATAACCCACACCATTCCTATTTATTGATACCAATAATCCTTTCAGTGTAACTAGTACACTTTGAGTATATGCACAAAACTGTAACTATACTAATAAGCTCTTCTGCCTATGAGACATTATAGCTTTGGATCATCCTTATTTCAATAACAATTTGTTCCATTCTGCCATTACAATGCCAGGATGTAAAGCTCCAGGAGGGCAGGAATCTTTCTTTTTTGTTTAATACTCTGTCTCCAGCACCTAGAACATTGTCTGGCACAGGTAACCACTCAGTATCTGTTGAATGAATACATTTTTTAAAGACACAATGACAAAATGGCTGCAGAAATTGCTTTTGTTGTATGGGATGAAGACCTCAGATTTAGTGTCAGAAAATCTCATCGATTGTCCCAAGCTTGCTATGAATTTACTGTGTCATCTTAGGTATGCCACTTAATCTGTCTGTGCTTTTCTTATATATGAAATGATATTAGATCCAAGGCATAATAAACTTCTATCTACCTTTAAAAGTACATAATTTTCTGCTTCATGATTAGCGGCATGCATTTTGCAAGTGGCTGTCTGGGAACAGAGTTACATTTTGTGGCAGTAGAACCAGCATTGCCAACTGGCATAAACAGGCTTGGAAGTAAGATTTTGGTCTCTTTGGCAGCTAAAAATTTGGCTCTAACAAATGAACTAGTCACCAACCTGATTTTTTTAAAAAATAAGGCTCTTCTATACTTTGGCATAGAAAATCAATTTTTAAGAACAGGGAAAACTTAAGTTCATTGCAGCACTGTTCACAATAGCAAAGACATGGAATCAACCCAATTGCTCATCAATGATAGACTGGAGAAAGAAAATGTGGTACATATATACCATGGAATACTATGCAGCCATAGAAAGAAATGAGATCCTGTCCTTTGCAGGGACGTGGATAGAGCTGGAAGGCATTATCCTCAGCAAACTAATGCAGGAACATAAAACCAAACACTGCATGTTTTCATTCATAAGTGGGAGTTGAACAATGAAAACACATGGACACATGGAGTTGGTGGGGGGGACAACATACACTGGTGTCTGTCCTGAGGAAAAGTGGGGGGAGGGAGAGCATCAGGAAGAATAGCTAATGAATGCTGGACTTAATACCAAGGTGATGGGTTGATCTGTGCAGCAAACCACCATGGCACATGTTTATCTATGTAACAAACCTGCACATCCTGCACATGTACCCTAGAACTTAAAAGTTGAAGAAAAAATAAATAACCTATGAAATTTATTGTTCAGCTATTTATAAAAGAATAAGGAAAATTAAATCTGACACAGAAGAGTACAATGTAGCATAATGACAAAAGAACTAGATTTAAATCTTGGTTCCAGAATTTTCTATGAGATATCATTGGCTAAGTAGCATAATCTTTTAGTGCCTCAATTTTGGTATCTGTAGAATGGGATAATGATAATAATATCTCAATGAAGTAATGTATTTAAAGTTCCTGGGACATGGTAAGCTTTCAAAACCTTACAGACACGCTTATATGAAGGAATTAAATAAGAAGGGGGAAATTAATTCATAATAAGTAAATCTGCACATTTGACTTGAGGCAAACACTTGAGAGGTGAAATTGAGACCAGACTGCCTAGTTCTATATAGTGATACGTCCACTTACAGGTGTAATATTTTGGTTTCTTAACATCTCTAATGTTAAGATGAGTTTCTTAATATATCTGCATCTCAGTCTCCTGTTATGCAAAGTGGTAAATCATTGAACCCACCTCATTAGGCTTATTGTGAATTTTAAATGAAATAATTCATGTATTAATAATATTCTTACAAAAGAATCTGACATATAGAATGTACTCAATAAATTGTAGCTTTTCTTATAACAGAAGTTAAGCTTATACAGAAGGGAGAAAACTGAAAGAGATGTGAAAGGCATTCAGCCCAGTGGATGGAGAGAAAGTAATGGGAGTTCAGTATGGACAAACAGATTATAATAGTCTAGTGAATTTTACTCTCAGAGATTTTAAGAAAAAAAATGCCTTGCAAATACAAGACATTGAGAGTTCCCACATAAGTGATTGACAACAAATATCAAAATCTCCAGTTTATCCCAATGTTTGGGTGATAAGCCTCCTTTTAGCCAAGAATTCTACCTTAGGGAAAAGGATTTTTATTCTTACTGCACATAGATTATAAGATATTGCCAAGAGGTTCCAAGATGGCCGAATAGGAACAGCTCCAGTCTACAGCAGAGGACGGGTGATTTCTGCATTTCCAACTGAGGTACCAGGTACATCTCACTGGGACTTGTCGGACAGTGGGTGCAGCCCACAGACTGTGAGCTGAAGCAGGGCGAGGCATCGCCTCACCGGGGAAGCAGGAAGCACAAGGGGTCGGGGAATTCCCTTTCCTAGCCAAGGGAAGCCATAACAGACAGCACCTGGAAAATCAGGTCACTCCCACCCTAATACTGCACTTTTCCAATAGTCTTAGCAAATGGCACACCAGGAGATTGTATCCCTTGCCTGGCTCAGAAGGTCCCACGTCCATGGAGCCTTGCTCACTGCTAGCACAGCAGTCTGAGATTGAACTGCAAGGCGGCAGTGAGGCTGGGGGAGGGGCGTCCACCATTGCTGAGGCTTGAGTAGGTAAAGAAAGTGGCTGGGAAGCTCGAACGGGGTGGAGCCCCCCACAGCTCAAGGAGGCCTGCCTGCCCGTCCCCACATCTAGGGGCAGGGCATAGCTGAACAAAAGACAGCAGAAACTTCTGCAGACATAAAAGTCCCTGTCTGACAGCTTTGAAGAGAGTAACGGTTCTCCCAGCATGGAGTGTGAGATCTAAGAACGGACAGACTGCCTACTCAAGTGTGTCCCTGAACCCCAAGTAGCCTAACGGAGAGGCACCTCCCAGTAGGGGCCAACTGACACCCCATACGTCTGGGTGCCCCTCTGAAACGAAGCTTCCAGAGGAATGATCAGGCAGCAACATTTGCTGTTCTGCAATATTTGCGGTTCTACAGCCTCCGCCAGTGATACCCAGGCAAACAGGGTCTGGAGTGGACCCACAGCAAACTCCAACAGACCTCCAGCTGAGGGTCCTGACTGTTAGAAGGAAAACTAACAAACAGAAAGGACATCCACACCAAAACCCCATCTGTACGTCACCATCATCAAAGACCAAAGGTAGATAAAACTGCAAAGATAGGGAGAAACCAGAGCAGAAAAACTGAATTCTAAAAATCAGAACACCTCTTCTCCTCCAAATGAACACAGCTCCTCACCAGCAACAGAAAAGCTGGAGGGAGAATGACTTTGACAAGTCGAAAGAAAAGGCTTCAGAAGATTGGTTAATAATAAACTTCTCCGACCTAAAGTAGGATGTTCAAACCCATTGCAAAGAAGCTAAAAACCTTGAAAAAAGATTAGACAAATGGCTAACTAGAATAAACAGCATAGAAAAGATCTTAAATGACCTGATGGAGCTGAAAACCATGGCACGAGAACTACGTGACGCATACACAAGCTTCAGTAGCCGATTCGATCAACTGTAAGAAAGAGTATCAGTGATTGAAGATCAAATGAATGAAATGAAATGAGAATAGCAGTTTACAGAAAAAAGACTAAAAAGAAATGAACAAAGCCTCCAAGAAATATGGGACTATGTGGAAAGGCCAAATATACGTCTGATTGGTGTACCTGAAAGTGATGGGGAGAATGGAACCAAATTGGAAAACACTCTTCAGGATATTATCCAGGAGAACTTCTCTAACCTAGCAAGGCAGGCCAACATTCAAATTCAGGAAATACAGAGAACACCACAAGGATACTCCTTGAGAAGAGCAACTCCAAGACACATAATTGTCAGATTCACCTAAGTTGAAATGAAGGAAAAAATGTTAAGGTCAGCCAGAGAGAAAGGTCGGGTTACCCACAAAGGGAAGCCCATCAGACTAACAGCAGATCTCTTGGCAGAAACCCAACAAGCCAGAAGAGAGTGGGGGCCAATATTCAACATTCTTAAAGAAAAGAATTTTCAACCTGGAATTTTATATCCAGCCAAACTAAACTTCATAAGTGAAGGAGAAATAAAATCCTTTACAGACAAGCAAATGCTGAGAGATTTTGTCACCACCAGGCCTGCTTACAAGAGCTACTGAAGGAAACACTAAACATGGAAAGGAACAACTGGTACCAGCCACTGCAAAAACATGCCAAAATGTAAAGACCATCGAGGCTAGGAAGAAACTGCATCAACTAACAAGCAAAATAACCAACTAACATCATAATGACGGGATCAAATTCAAACATAACAGTATTAACTTTAAATATAAATGGGCTAAATGCTCCAATTAAAAGACACAGACTGGCAAATTGGATAACGAATCAAGATCCATCATTGTGCTGTATTCAGGAGACCCATCTTACATGCAGAGACACACATAGGCTCAAAATAAAGGGATGGAGGAAGATCTACTAGCAAATGGAAAAAAAAAAAAAAAAGCAGAAGTTGCAATTGTAGTCTCTGATAAAACAGACTTTAAACTAACAAAGATCAGAAGAGACAAAGAAGACCATTACATAATCGTAAAGGGATCAATTCAACAAGAAGAGCTAACTATCCTACATATATATGTACCCAATACAGGAGCACCCAGATTCATAAAGCAAGTCCTTAGAGACCTACAAAGAGACTTAGACTCCCACACAATAATAATGGGAGACTTTAACACCCCACTGCCAACATTGGACAGATCATCAAGACAAAAACTTAACAAGGATATCCAGGAATTGAACTCAGCTCTGAACCAAGCAGACCTAATAGACATCTACAGAACTCTCCACCCTAAATCAATGGAATATACATTCTTCTCAGTACCACATCACACTTATTCCAAAATTGATCACATAGTTGGAAGTAAAGCACTCCTCAGCAAATGTAAAAGAACAGAAGTTATAACAAAACTGTCTCTCAGACCACAGGGCAATCAAACTAGAACTCAGGACTATGAAACTCAATCAAAATCGCTCAACTACATGGAAACTGAACAACCTGCTCCTGAATGACTACTGGGTACATAACGAAATGAAGGCAGAAATAAAGATGTTCTTTGAACATCTGCCAAAAACCAGAAATGTGGAAAGGATTCCCTATTTAATAAATGGTGCTGGGGAAATTGGCTAGCCATATGTAGAACGCTGAAACTGGATTCCTTCCTTCCACCTTATACAAAAATTAATTCAAGATGGATTAAAGACTTAGATGGTAGACCTAAAACCCTAAAAGCGCTAGAAGAAAACCTAGGCAATACCATTCAGGACATAGGCATGGGCAAGGACTTCATGTCTAAAATACCAGAAGCAATGGCAACAAAAGCCAAAATTGACAAATGGGATCTAATTAAACTAAAGAGCTTCTGCACAGCAAAAGAAACTACCATCAGAGTGAACAGGCAATCTACAGAATGGAGAAAATTTTTATAATCTACCCATCTGACAAAGAGCTAATACCCAGAATCTACAAAGAACTTAAACAAATTTAGAAGAAAAAAATCAACCCCATCAAAAAATGGGCGAAGGATATGAACAGACACTTCTCAAAAGAAGACATTTATGCAGCCAACAGACACATGAAAAAATGTTCATCATCACTGGCCATCAGAGAAATGCAAATCAAAACCACAATGAGACACCTCTCACACCATATAGAATGGCTATCATTAAAAAGTCAGGAAACAACAGATGCTGGAGAGGATGTGGAGAAATAGGAATACTTTTAAACTGTTGGTGGGACTGTAAACTTGTTCAACCATTGTGGAAGACAGTGTAGTGATTCCTCAAGGACCTAAAATAGAAATACCATTTGACCCAGCCATCCTATTGCTGGGTATATACCCAAAGGATTATAAATCATGCTCCTATAAAGACACATGCAAACGTATGTTTATTGTGGCACTATTCACAATAGCAAAGACTTGGAACCAACCCAGATGTCCATCAATGATAGACTGGATTAAGAAAATGTGGCATATACACCATGGAATACTATGCAGCCATAAAAAAGGATGAGTTGATGTCCTTTGTAGGGACATGGATGAAGCTGGAAACCATCATTCTCAGCAAACTATCGCAAGGACTGAAAACCGAACACCGCATGTTCTCACTCATAGGTGGGAATTGAACAATGAGAACACTTGGACACAGTGTGGGGAACATCACACACTGGGGCCTGTTGTGGGGTAGGGAGCCAGGGGAGGGAGAATATTAGCAGATACACCTAATGTAAATGACAAGTTAGTTGGTGCAGCACACCAATATGGCACATGTATACATATGTAACAAACCTACACGTTGTATACATGTACCCTAGAACTTAGAAAGTATAATTTAAAAAAAGATACTGCCGAATAGTGCAATATCTTAGTTGTAAATAAATTGTCAATCTTTTTGCAACAAGGCAACAGTTGTGATATCACAATGAGTCATTACGCACTTTCTGTTCATGGAGGATCCGAAAATCATGTTCTTTGCGAAGAAGTGAGTTGGTGTGGGAGGCAGTACCTTAACATTTCAGCAGAGTCCTTTAGCCAAATTCCTGATGCTGCCAAGTTTCCACAGGCAGACTGAGATATAAAGACAAGAGGGAAGGCCAGGCGTGGTGGCTCAAGCCTGTAATCCCTGCACTTTGGGAGGCCGAGACGGGCAGATCATGAGGTCAGGAGATCGAGACCATCCTGGCTAACCCGGTGAAACTCCGTCTCTACTAAAAAATACAAAAAACTAGCCGGGCGAGGTGGCGGGCGCCTGTAGTCCCAGCTACTCGGGAGGCTGAGGCAGGAGAATGGCGTGAACCTGGGAGGCGGAGCTTGCAGTGAGCTGAGATCCGGCCACTGCACTCCAGCCTGGGCGACAGAGCGAGACTCCGTCTCAAAAACAAAAACAAAACAAAAAAAAAAGACAAGAGGGAAGAACACGGACCAAAAATAAGTATAAACGAGAATGGAGACTAAGTTTCCAACTAGCACTACACATTTTAAAGTGCTTTTCTTTTTGGTGAACTTTAAAGAAATGTAATAAACCTATATATTTCATGATTGAAAGGCTCTTTTCAATTAACTGGAAAACACTTGGTTATGTTTGAGTACACATTACTTCATTTTGTTTTTTACATTCAACCCACATCTGTGTAGTATCTACAATGTGCCCAACTTGAGTTTGGGTGCCAAAGATATCAGATGAACAACATAGGTTCATTCCGTGGGGAGCTTTCATTCTACTGAGAAAAACAGATAAATAGGAAAAGAGTGAAGAAAGGACTGCAGAGAAGAGACTTAATTTTTGGTATAGTCATGAAGGATGAGTAGGAGTTTGCCGGGCAAAGAAGAGGAGAACAGCAAAGATTCAAAAGCTTTGTCCATGGACAATGATTCCAAAGCCAGAGGTTGAGTTCAAGAAAGCAGTTTGGTTCTGTTGGAGTTGACAGTGTCAGAGAAGGAAAGGAGAGTTTCAGGGCCAGATCATGAAGGACACTGACTTCCTGACCAGGGAGATTGTATCAGACCCTGCAAGCAATTGATTGAATTAAACCGATCAGGTTTACTCTGTATAGTATTTTAGAAGGACTCTCTGGCAGCTACTTGGAGGATGGATGGGAGAGGAGAGTTGAGGACAGGAGACCAGCTGGGCAGCAAGGTACTATGTGCACATTACATCGTCTTTAAATAAATAATGTGCAATTGTTCAGAAACAGGCGACTGCTCATTCTTTCAAATGGATTAGGGTAGAAGGGCCTTCTTAGCAGAGAATAATACAAAGTTTTCTTCCTTTAAAACATTGTTTATGACTTATTAAGGTCATCTAGGGTTAACAAGTGGTTCTTTTTAAAAAAAAAAACAGCTTTATTGAGGTATGACTGAATACAAAAAGCTGTACATACTCAATATATGCAATCCGATGAATTTGGACATATGCTTACCTTAATATCCCTCTAAAGTATCAATTATTTTCATTATTCACACCTTAGACCAAATTTCTTTTATCACTGACTTTTCTCTCTTCCCCAGCTGAATATTTGAACTTGAGGGCAGTGGCATTTCAAATGGAAGATTAAAACTAAATTAAATTAGAAATCAAATTAAATTATGAGCTGGGGGACTTTGGTCAAATGTCCAAGAAGTCAGTTGGAAAATGAGACAAGACATTGAGGAGAAGAGAGAGCAGATTAATTCAGTTTGCAGTTGTACTAGAATTTTCAAAAGAAGGTATTCTATTTCCAAAGTTCTCTGTGTAATACTTAAGCTGTAAGTTAATAATGCTGGAAGCACTTGCTAGCGTGTGTACCAGTTTATAACATCAGGGTGAGTGTTAATGGCTACATAATTTGCAGGGCCCAGGGCAAAGTGAAAATGCAGGTCCCTTATTCAGAAAGCAGGAACAAAGGGTCATTAAAGGTGATAATGTATAAAACTGTCCTTTCTTCTACCATTCCTCTCTTGACTTTTTCTACTAGTTTTTATTTGCTATTTCATGTTATTCCAAGGAAAGAAAAAACAAAAGTATAAATTTTTAACACAAATTTTACCATTCACTTTGTATTATGCAGTGCAAATATAAGAATAGTTACTTTGCATGCAGAATCAGTAAAAATTAGGTATTTCATAGATTGTACATATGTATGCCATCCTTACCCAAACAGTGGAAATGATATACAAGACTTAAATAACTGTTTGTATTTCATTTCTGGATACACTCTCTCCCTTTGACTTACTCATGAGTAAGAAAGGATTGCAAGAAAAAGATCTGTGGTTTGCTCTTTCTTTCTCTCTCTTTGTATGTCTTCATTTTCAGCATAAGCGGTTGGCTGATACAGGGAATTATTCAAGGAAGAAAGTATGCAATAGGCTCCCGTGGTCATCTGTGTTTCTTAGAACCCTTTGCCTTCTTGCTAAGTTTGAAAGAAGTTCTGGTTCCAGTGGCAAGCATGGTCCCTTGAGGCTGCCAGCTTCCCCACTTACTCATAGACATAACACACTTACTCGTGCTCTCATGTTGAAACTCACCAAACTCCCATGAATTGTGCATCCCCCAGAATTCACCATTATGCACACCATGTGTGAATGAGCAGTGCAGAATGGCTGAGCGTGTGCAGAGTGTGCAGACAGCCCCTGCTCCCTTGGTGCTCACTGTCCTATTGGACTTTGCCCACAAAACACTGGTTCAACTACTAAAATCATTGAACAAAGCACAGAGCTTTTCTGAGCCTAGGGTCCTCCCTCTGAAGCTGCATGGGTCACACACCCATGAATCCAGCCTGCCTTGAAATTTCTTATACACAAATGAGGAACCAATTAGCAAAGTGATTTGCAAAGAATATGGAAACTGACTAGTCTTTTATGATGTGAACTAATGCTGTCTCAGACGCATGGAAAGTCACAGAATAAATGCAGACCTCATTCTGGACTTTATTTCTAAGATCTGCTGGAGTGAAGCACATAGATAGTTTACCATTGTTTTCAAACCTACATAATAGTTTATGGACAATAAGGTAAAATTTAAGTAAAATTTAAGATCAAATGTGAGGTTTAAAACAAATGATGCTTATTACATAAAACAGGGAGTTGGGTAAAACAACTTAAGAGAAACTATTTGTGTGCAAAGAACCACCCAGAGTTAAGAGGGCTAAGGGCCCGGTCCCACCTCTGATCTTGGTGGTCCATGATCTCAGACAAGCCACATCCCCCTCTAGTTTTCATAAACTTCATCTGTAAAACAGGATTTAAACACAGATGGTTTCTAGTTTAAAATTTGTTCTGTGAAAGAGGCATTTATAAATCAAGAAACTCATTTTAAAGATACGATTGTAGACTTTAAAGATTTCACCCCAGAACTTCCAGAGTTTCTCAGCCATCCATGCCTTTCAGAAATGTGCCTCCTCAGCTGTGCACTCGGCCCTATGGTTTACATGATCATCTTTCTCATATTTCTGCCTGTTCTTCATCTTACCAGACTATTAATCATTGCTAAAAGAAAAATTCTTAACTGCTAGAAGATAAAGTAAAAAGACAAGCTCTATGTCCAAAGAAATCCAGGGAGATCTGAGAAAAGTTTAGGGTTTTCTTAGGTCTATAGATTTATATCTGTTCAGTTTTCACTTTCTCTTTAGACCTTTCAGCTCCTATCCAAACAAAACTTTACCTTGCTTCCTGGAACTTCTCTTTTATGACTTACTGAGTGCGATTGTCAACATTTTATAAGGAGATTATTTCCCTTTGTTTTAAAAAGGACTGCCAAAATGTAAAGTATGATATTGTGTCTTGCAGAAATTGATTGTTTTTTCACAGAAAGATAAACATAATCTAATAGTCGGTAGAAAAAGATATATTTTTAAATAAAGGCAGGAAACAGAAGGGAATTAAAATATGTTGCATTCCTGTTACATACCAGGTACTGTGCTTTACAAATATTATTTTATTTAACCCTTATATAACCATCTGTGGTGGTGGAAATAGAAATACTATCAATGACCTATGCTATACCAGAAAGCTTCTAACACAAACTCCAGCCCAGACTCTCTCCCACGTTCCAGTCTTGTATATCCAACCACCTATGTGGCAAGTCCAGTTGGCACTGATCGTTCAATTGATATGGCCAGACTGAACGCATCAGCTTTCCCTAAAAAGCCTGCTCTAGCCTCAGCATTTCTCATCTCAAGCGACATCGAGGTCACTCTTCCAGTTGCTTAGGCCAGAAATCTTGGGGTCATTGTTGTCTCTTTATTTTCTCGCCCTAATCACCCAATCCATCAAGAGGCCCTGTCAACTTTTGCTTCCAAACAAGTTCAGCATGGATCTGACTGCTCCTCGACCCCACCTGAGTCAGAGCAAATGCTGCCTCTGTCTGGGTGGTTCACAAGCTTTCCGGCTACCTGCATCCTGACCTCTCCTAGGTACTATTCCAAACCAGCAGCCAGGATGAGGTTTTGAAACATAAGCCATGCCGACTATAAGCTCAAACTCCTGCCATGGCCCCCTTTTCACTCTCAGAGTAAAAGCTGAAAAGCCATGAGCCATCCTGACCCACTCCTTCCTCCACCTCCCCACAGCACCCTCCTGCCCCACCATGTTTAATGTTACAAATTCATAACAACTCATCTTTGCTCATAAGCTTGTCTAAGTACTGAATTGCCGGACATACATCTTTTAATATACATATACTCACTTTTCAGTGCATACTTTCAGCTTAATGAATTTGTTATTCACTACTTCGGAAGAGCAAATATACACATCTTTATATTCAGAAAATACACTAAATGGCAACTGTGGGAGAAAAGTCTATGAGGTTAGCAATTGTAGTTGAACTACCTTGTATTATCTGTACCCACTACTATTCCCCACGGTGCCTTAGAAGACCTGGGAGGAAAATGTGTTCCAGGTAGCAGGGTGAGCTAATCCACACAGAAGCATGATGTGAACTGTAGACTGCTCAAATAATGCAATTTGTTGTGACTTATTTTCATTAGTTCCCACATGGTTCACAATGGGCAGCGCATTTGTAGAAGTAAATTGTGCACACACTTACTAATCTCCTCCCTCACTTCACTCTATCCCATGACTTTCTTGCAGTCCCAAGACCAACCAGGAACACTCCCACCTTAGCACTATAACCCCTGCAGTTCCCTCTGCCTGGAACACCCTTCTCTGGCATGGTACTCACTCCCTCACATCTCTCAAGTTTTTGGTCAAATCTCACTTTCTTGGTGGAATCCCCTCCCCTCCCTATACCTCCCTACCCATATACTTCTGATATTCTTACCTTGGTCTATATTTCTTACATCTATAGCATGTTTCACCTTCTAAACTTCTCTATAATTTACTGCTTTACATTTATTATTTACTTTCTGTTTATTTGTCTTCACTAAAATGAAATGTTCACTAATGCATTCTCATCCCCTAGATAGTGCTTGGCATATGATCAATAAATCTTTGCAGAATGGTGGGGTGAATGAATGAATGAGAGAATGAATGAGTGCTTTCCCTTGTTCCTCATACTAACCTGACTAAACTTAGCCCAGAGGTATTTTACAAATAAGGACATTAAAACTGAGAGAGGCTAGGTAACTTTCACAAGTCAGAAACTGTGTAAGAGTCAGATCTGTGATGAAAAGAGGACTTTCTGATTGGGACCTTCTCCACTTTATCACACTTCAAAACATGTATTTGATGAAAATATAGGTATTCCATAAAATGCAAGACCTTTGTAGTGTGTATTCTTCCTTCTCCACACTCTCAGCCAATAGTTTTTATGTAAGCCTCTTAGAATACTGTAACTAAAGTGACTGGCTTATAGAGTAACACATATAAAATGAATGATATGAGGTGTATTCTTCTTGACTCTGGCTGCAGAGTTACAGAAATAAACTAACTTGAGTAAGCTTAAGCCAAAAACATTAATTTAAAAATAAATAATTTAATTTTTTTTTTAAAAAAAAGGGGGAGGCCAAGGTAAGAGGATCACTTGAGGCCAGGAGTTTGAGACCAGCCTGAGCAACATGGAGAGACTCTATCTCTACAAAAAGTTAAATTAAAAAAAAATAGCCAGGTGTGGCGGTGCACATCTAGTCCCAGCTACTCTGGAGGCTGAGGCAGGAAGAGCACTTGAGCCCAGGAGTTGGAGGCTGCAGTGGGCTATGATCATACCACTGCACGCCAGCCTGGATGACAGAGCAAGACTCTGTCTCCTTATCTCTTAAGGATACATGAGCTCATGAAAGCCACAGGAAAAAATGAAAAAGAGGGAGCAGGAGGCAGATGAGTTGAGAGAGTTCTTGTCCCACCTTCCATGTGTGTCTGTTTCATTCTTCCTTCTCCGTGATTTACCCATCACTCTTTAACCTGGACAGAGCTATAGTCTCACAGTCCCAGCTATGGGCCTGGTTTGGGAAAAACACCTCTCCTGGTCCAATCAGGGATGTCCAGGTACGAGGACCCCTTTGACAACTGCAGGATGGGGAGTGCTGGGCCGACCCCAAAGAAAGGGACTCAGCAGACAACTCCCAAGTAGCTGATTCTGGAAAAAGACAGTGGAAGAGTAGGAAGCACGTGATTGAATCGAATAGCTGAAGTCCAAATTCCTGTTTTTCACCTTTCATCTGTGTAAGTTCAATGAGGTTGCTAATGAGAAAACATACCTGAATCTTCTGATACTCAAATAATTATAATGTTCTTGTTCTTTTACTCTGGTTCTTTCTCAGCTACAGATGCTAAATCTTGATTATGTGGTGATTAAAAAAAAAGGACAGGAAGAAAAAAGTAAAAGAGGGACACTTGGGGTAAGGAAAAGAAGAAAAAAAAAGGAGAATCAGGAGTTCTGCATTTTAGTCTCAGTCCTGTCACCAGAAGCAAATGCCTTGGGCAAGTCAGTTCTCTGGTTTCAGTGTCCTTCTCTATCTAATGAGGAAATCAGACAGAATCGGTAGGTTTCCCAACCTGCTTCATCAGGAGAATTAGCTGGGAGCATTTACAAAATGCAGATTCCGTCCCCATAAATATTCTGATTTAAACGATCTTGCATGAAATTCTATATTTGTATTTTAATGCAAATTTCCAGATGACTGATGATCAGCTACATTTGGGAAGCATTAGACTAGATGACATTTAAGACCTCTCCTAGTGATTAATATATTTGTTTACCTAACAATTATCTAACTTGTAAAACCAATTATAATAAAATGAATTTCTTCTTGTGTTTCTGGGTGTCTTTTTCAGAAATTACATAATCTTTCCACTTCGTTTCCAAAGAAAATTAAGAGAACTATCTAGTAGACAATCAATTCTCAATAAGTAGTTATGAAAGGATAAATGATCAGTCCTATATATTTTTAGAAATTAACAATTTTTCATTATCTCCTGAGTTACTTAGTCCTCATATATGTGGGGAAGAAATTCCACTCAGAGCTTGCCTGTTTTAATTGAATATTAAAAATACTTAGCAGGATAATAGTATATAAGTCAGGGCTCGTAATCTTTTAAGTATAACTAAAAGCTTTTGATGATGGAGTCTCATTTTTGTCTTCTATGGCATGGATAAAGAGGTATATGTGAAAGTCAAGTGTTCCTCCTGTGCGTTATTATCATGCAAATACCTGAGGCTGTTATGTTTCTGACAGCACTTTCATACCTGTCAGTTTTGCCAGTCTCAAAATATTGCTTTAACAAGTTCTGCAGAGAATTGTACTAGCCCTGAACTTTTTGAAAGTCCAGTGTTCTTTTTGGAAACAAGATGTGAGTTTCTAAAGAGACTGAACTTCCAGACAGAGCATCTGGGACGTAATTCTGCCTCTGCCTCTGTGCCTACTCACTGCATAAAATTGATCGAGCCATATCACCTCTTCTGACATCTACTTCCTCTTCTGTAAAATGAATTCCACACTCATTTCTTTATAGTTCTTATAAATAATTAGGAGGTTAAAAAATACAAATTATATTCTCGATTCTGAATATCACTACATTTCTGCTTATTAATTTATTATTTTTCTCATTCCCTTCTGACAGTATTTTAATATGCTACCTAGATCCAATAGGATACATTGCTTACAAAAAAATAGAAACAGACCTTTACAGCTACTTACACTTTTCAACATCATATCATTTTCGCGTGTGACCCAAGTCCTTTTCTATGTCACTTTTCAGAAAGGAAACTCATAGCTCAGCCATATAGCATGTGATATGATCGGGAATAGTTACCTTGTTCATACGTGTGGGTCCAGTTATGTGTTCCATTTTGTCACTTTTCTAAGGAAGGATTTTTTAAATATTATTATTTTACTTTAAGTTCTGGGATACATGTACAGAATGTGCAGGTTTGTTACATAGGTGTACATGTGCCATGGTGGTTTGCTGCACCCATCAACACATCATCCAGGTTTTAAGCCCCACATGCATTAGGTATTTGTCCTAATTAAGGATAGTGGCTTGACTGAGGCACCAGCAAGTCCCTAGTAGCACACTTGGGAATATTATGCCATGATTGGCATCCTCCTGTGGTTTTTTCCCAGAGTGAAAAGAACCACTCTGGAAAAAAATGATACATTTTAGCCCTTTTTAAAGTCACAGTGGCTTAGTTGTACTGTTGCTAAAACAAATAATGCTCAGGAAGTGAATACAATCGCGTATGTATACTATATCTTACAGAATCGGATCACTGATGTTTGCATTTTATTGCTTTTTAAAGAAAATAAATGATAGGAAATGTATATTGTAGAATATCAAGCGTATTTATTACAGCAACATTTTTTTTCTGTGTGATTGATTTTATTTTTCTGAAAAGCATAAAAATACAGTGTGACATCATGCAAGAACACGGCCATGTAGATTTTCTATGAAACTCTCTTCTTAACAACATTGAATATAATGTCTGTCAGAGCAATTCTTGTGAGATCATTGTTAAGCATCTTTTTTGTTTCAGGCTAGTTATTACATCTAATTATTGCATTGTTATGTTTCAGAGCAGTTGAACATCAGATACCCAGAGTGACATCAGGTTAAAAAAAGCCTGCAGTTTGGATCTTTTCCTACCTCGGAAGCAAGGAAAATGGACAATTGATAATCAAAGGTAAAATTGCCCCCTTTCCCCTTACGTGTATAGGAAGCACTTTCTTAAATAACAGCCTCCTCTTCAGCTATCCTATATGAAACATTTTGTAATAGCATGGTATATTTGCACAAAATATTCCAGGCATATGCTTTCCAGACATATTAAGAGTCTGTTGAATTTAAAACCTGTGGTTTTTTAACTTCCTAGCTACCTGTACAGAATCTGGGCCAGATGTATTTTATATGTTTAATCTTCATTGTTGTTGTTAATCTGGAATGGCATATTGGGCAAATGCCATTTATATAAATCTGTGGACCCAAATATTGTGTGTTTGGTAGGTTAGGCATGAAATTATGGAAGTAAATGGCATAGTATTAGCTTTTCTTAGCATATGGAACAAATTTGCATTTATCCACACAGACATGTTCAACATGATGTAAGTGTGCTAAGAAAAGCAATGAACGGCAGGGCGCGCTGGCTCATGCCTGAAATTCTAGCACTTTGGGAGACCGAGGTGGGTGGATCACCTGAGGTCAGGAGTTTGAAACCAGCCTGGCCAATATGGTGAAACCCCCTCTCCACTAAAAATGCAAAAATTAGCCAGGTGTGGTGGCAGGTGCCTGTAATCCCAGCTACTTGGGAGACTGAGGCAGGAGAATCACTTGAACCTGGAAGGCGGAGGTTGCAGTAAGCCAAGACTGTGCCACTGCACTCCAGCCTGGGTGACAGAGGGAGACTCCATCTCAAAAAAAAAAAGAAAAAGAAAAGAAGGAAAATGAAAACACTTGAGTCCTTGCTATCATCTCTACTCCTTTCTTTATGTCGTTTTGGAGGGAGAAAAAAAGAGGGGTCTTACCACATATAAATCAAATACACTACAGAAGTGGTATCAGATCAGAAGGAGATTAATATTGCTGAATAATAAGCTGTTGTCTTTGTTTGGGTTACTTGCTTGAGACAATGACTTGGATATGGCAATTTATTAGGGAGCTGATCCCAAAAGATCAAGAGTTAGAAGCAGGAAGAGTGAATCAGGGAAGAAGCACAGGCCAAATTGCAGGCGGGTTAGCAAGTCCACCACTGCAAACAGTGGGAACTTGGTTCCTCCCAAGAGGGGTACAGATGCCCAAATTTCTGTTAGAAAGATGTGCAGCAGGAGGTTTACTGACTGACTTTTTCCCCTTGGTTTTGTATCCCCCCGAGGGGCATGAATTCCCTCATAATGCTGGGCTGTGCCAGCCATTCATGGGTAGAAAGCAGAAAGACACTCAGTTGTCACTTGTGTACCTTGAAAGGCAGTGGTCCAGGGACAGGTTTCATGGCAGACAATTTTTCCATGGGCAGAGTGGGGAGGTGGGGAGATGGTTTTGGGATACATCTGTTCCACCTTAGATCATCACGAATTAGATTCTCGTAAGGAGCACATACCTAGATTCCTTGCATGGACAGTTCACATAGGGATCATGCTCCTATGAGAATCTAATGCCATCGCTGATCTCACAAGAGGTAGAGCTCAGGCCGTAATGCACGCTGTTCCACTGCTCACTTTCCTGCTGTGCGGCCCAGTTCCTAACAGGCCATGAACCAGTATTAGTCTATGACCTGGGGGTTAGAGATCCCTCCCTACAAAGGCAAGGAGACCCCTGCAGCTGTGGCTGACATCCAAAGCGAACCCCGGGACATAATGTAGGGAGCCAACCGCGTTTGTTGCACCTCCTTTTACTTTATTCTATATCAGCATTTTTCTCCTAAATGAAATATCTCCAAGAAAAAAAAGTTTTGTGTTTTAAAGACATTAAATAATTATACCTAAATATCATGGAATTCAGGTGAGTTCTGTTTCGAAACTAACTTCTTCATTAATAAATTGTCCATCTTCAGTAAATGGTATAGTGTCAGCTAAGTGAGAAATGCATCTGAGTCCCCATGTATATTTGAGACATTATATAAGATTCAAATTATGACCAACATTTGGAATAGTCAGAATTAATATAACAACATTTAATCATAGCTGTATTTGTTACTCACTTTATATTGGTTCATTTACAAGAAGATGTCTGTGTATACACAAAAATTTAATTATTGTCTTTCCTATTTGGAAACAACCCTGTTTGTGTGAAATGCATGACTGAAATTATATATATATCTGGGCATAATGTTAGATGAATAGTCAGCTGGCAAAACAGATTTAGCACATTAAGGTGAATCAGAGCTTGTTTTGTTTTGACATGAGGCCATTAAACAGATTGAAAATAAAGTTGCTTTAGCCTGTGGTTGTGTTGTGACCTAGAAGATCATATGCTCAGAGGAAGAATGTAATTGATAAACTCTCTAAGGAGCAGCTATTAAAAATAAAACAGACAACAACAAACACTTAAAGTGATGTGCATTTGCATGCAGATTTCCTCGTGAAGGAAATGAGAGTGGAGGGGACAGGAGAAAGGGCAGCGGAGAATGGTAGTGCAGAGAAACCAGGAAAGCCGTGGCAGATGCTAGTCAGAAATACCAAAAAGAGCAGACAGAATCAAACTAGAGAGGAAGAGGATCCACGACATGCAAACCAAGTGAAGGGCCCCCGTTCATTTGAGGCTGGACATCCTCCTGAATCACGAAAGAAAAATTACTGTGTCTTCTCACCTGAACCATGTATTGCCCCTCATTAGTTTACCTCTCCCTTGTCTCCTTTGCCTCCAGAGTCTTCCAGAATCACAACTCTGATCATGTCTGCTTTTTGCTCAGAAAATGTTCTCTGATTTACCAATCTATCATTATCTAAATTTCTTAAGCAGACATTTAAAACCTGCCACTCTAAGTTGTTAAACTTATTTTTTTTATTCTTTGGCCTCACTTACCAGTGGCCCAGCCCATTGTGTAGAAATGTAAGTGCTGTGATTTTTTTCAAGCCTTCCAAGTGATGTTAAGGCTTTGTGATTTTCAAACACAGATTGGTCTAGAGCAAGCTTATCTAGCCCGCTTTATTGTGGTGGTGGTGGTGGTGGTGGTGGTGGTGGTGGTGGTGGTGGTGGTGGTGGTGGTGTTTTGTTTTGTTTTGTTTTGTTTTAGGCTTTTAGCAGCCTGAAGCCATGGCTTTTAGTTTCTGTCTCTAGTGATAAATGGAAAAGAGAGACAAGCATGGGGCTTTACATGCCCAACCAGAAACAGAAACTAAGAACACATAACTGTATTCTCTCCCTTGGACACCTCTGTTCTGGAGTGAGGCCCAAGAATGTACATTTCTAACATGTTCCCAGATGATGCTGATCTGCTGTTCCATGAGACCTTAACTTGGAGAACCACTCTGTAAACTAAATGATCCAGGCTGGCACTACAATTTCTGCTTTACAGTTTGAGTCAAAGACTGATCACAATGAAAGGTCTTCCTTACCAACATCACCATTGTGGGTAGGTGTGTTAGTTTAATAATAAGCTCTGAGTCTTCTGGTCAAATACCATCTTAATATCATAAAATTCCCAACAGTAAGATTTTTGATGCATTTTTATATCCTTTACTATGTCATAGACTTTGTAGACCCATAAATATCTATTGGATGGATAAAGGATAGATGGATGGATGGATGGATGGAAGAATGGATGAACAGGTTTAGCAACCAAGAACTGGTTTCAGCATGAAACTTAACTCCTTACAAAGAAACTACTCTGACTTGTGCCATAGAGAAAGATGGTTTTGCTTCACAGAGAAACCTTATTATATAAGCCCATACTCAATATATAAGACATTTTATTAGATGAAATCACACTACGTAGTTAAAGTCCAAGCATCTGAGTATCCATAGTATTGTGCTCTTTAATAAAGAGTCTCTCACGAAAGACTTTTTGCTCTTTGATTGAGTACAACGGGGGAAATGTCATTTATATCAAGCTAAATTGTACATTTTACTTTGTAAAAGAGCCACTGGTTGTATGAAACCAGCAAATCACATCTATTTAATAAATTCTTTTGCAAATGTCTTTTCCTTGAGTTTAAATTTTGCAGCTGCAGCATAATTTGAATGTTTATTCACATTTAGGACAATTATACTTTCTGGTTTTTTTGCTTTCTTGCATTCAAATGTGTTCATGTGTCAATGTTGCACATTTTCTCTCTACATCTTTTATCTGCATGCATCATCCCATGATTGGCTTGGTAAATTTTTCCTACTTTTCTTGCTAAAATAACTGTTCCTTCTGTCTGTTTTCTGCCTACTCTTCGATTTATTCCAGAAATTAGGCTCAATGCCTACTTTTAGAGCTCAGTGTGAAATTTATTTTGTATGTTTTTAAACCAAGTTTCCACTTATTTTTTTGTTATGTATTCTGTAGTGGAGTCAACCTCAGAACGCACTCTTGAAAAAGCCTGTAATCACATATTAGCATAAATAACAACAACAGAGGATAATATGAAAGCTTGAACATTTATTTTTTTAAATATATTTCATAATTCACTTTTGTAAGAGAAAATTAAAATTTTCATTTTATGTTGTGGCTTGCCTAATAGTAAAGCTTAAATATTAATTAAAACGTAAATGTCCTAGCCCCAACTTTGTTATTACCTTGATGTATGTTCTTGGCTAGTCCTTAGGCTTCAGTTACCTCTATTATAAAAAGAAGGGTTTAAGATAAGTAACCCCTGGAATTCATTCTAGTGCCTTACCTTGCAATTTCAAGGTACAGATCATATGAAATCCTACCTAAAACCCAACACGAAAGTATGAGTGAGTCAATCAGTCAACTAAGGGCACATATTTGAAAGCATAGTTGAAAAGGCAGGATTTGAGATTCAGAAAAACTTGAGTTCAAAACTCAGCTCTTTCATTTATTAACTGTGTGAACATGGCGAATGGACTGAGCCACTCTATGTACTTTAGTATCTTCATCTGTAAAACGGGGGCAGTGTTATTATCTGAAAGGTCACTTTAAAGACCAGAGATAGTGTATAAAATAAATCCAGCATCTGGTGAGTTTAAAGACCTATACAGGCTAGAAGCTGACCAGAATCCCACCACGGTTTTGGAGGTTAATGGAGATTACCGTATACTCTTCTTTTCCAACATAATTCTACAAGAGTAAGAAACTTTTGTTTAGGACTTTAAAAGATGAACACACTTTAGAAAATGTATCCATAATTTAGTCATCTGAGACTGAAAGGCTAGTGGAAAAATTCAGCATCTTTTTTTATCTACACGGGATAGCTCTGGTTCTATGCGTTGCTGATGGTTACATGTGTCAAGCCGGGCCTTTTTCATCAAGAGTGATTTCTCAGTGTGAAGCATGAAGTTTGCAACTTACATTTTGTTTTCTGCCTTGTAATCTCGCCATGGGTTGGGGAGAAACTAAAATAAAGATTCTTCAAGGCAAAAGTTTAACCTGAATAAACATTCATATGGTCTCAATTTTTAACTGATTTCAGAATGACTAAAATTATTCATTTTTTTCTTCTCATTCTCCAAAAAATTATTTTCATAGCCAATTTGCCAGATGTAGCTTTATACCCAGAGGCAAAAGAAATCAAAGTTTTGGTCAATAGAAGATTCATTTACTAAGAGATTCATGCAGATATTGAATACTTTTCTGTTCTTATTTTATGTGTTTTGAGTTTCAGTTGTCATTTTGATATTGGTTAACCCCAGTACTTGTCAGCAGAAATTCAAAGCTGCCTACTTAACAAGAGTAGATCAATAAAGTTTTGCTGGAATATTTCATCAATCTTAGCACAGGATTTAATCCTGTTGGCAATTTTTCTATTTAATATTCTATAAATCCTCTTAAGTTAATGTGTTCTGAGATAAATCTTACTATTTCACTATTCTATACTTTTTATATCAGAAATAATTTAGAAACTAAAAGCTGTTATTGCTATTTGATACCTTGATTTTTTCAGACATCTATAAGATACAAACTCTAATTGTAGAATACTGTGTTTATTTGTCATGTCTCAGAGTCCTGTTACTATCAGGATGATAATCATACTGATGAGGCTGTCTCAAACCTTAGGAGATGTAGATAGATATAGATATGTAAATATATAGACATATTGTGTGGGTGGTGACATTGTTAATTGGGCAACCAAGACCTTCACAATAGAAAAGTTATAGGCAATTATTACCGATATTGGCATTTTTAATAAAATGACCTATTAAGTACTCTGAAAGAAACATAAATGTTATTTTTAGATGATGAAATAGTTTATTTGTAAAGTAAGAGTATAATAGAGTTTATTACAAATCACATATTTGAGTGTTTGTTTATACTGTAAGAATGTTCAAGGACAACATTTGACTATGCAGTACAAAGGTACAACTTGACAAGAATTATAAGAAACGAAGAAAAGGCATATTGGCTGGATTTATTTTCTTTTTGCTATATTCTTATCATGTGCTAGAAATTTTTACCTAAAATTTTTACCTGTCTTATTTATTTAAAGACTAAGGTTAGAGAAACAATGATACCATGTTAAAAAAAAAATAGACATTAGCAAAATTGCATAGTAGGGGAGGTGGAGCGAGATGGCTGAATAGACACCTCCACTGTCATCCTCTCTGCAGGATCACCACATTAAGCAACTATCTGCACAAAAAAATCACCTTTATAAGAACTAAAAATCAGGTGAGTGATCACAGTACCTGGTGTTAACTTTGTATCACTAAAAAAGGCACTGAAAAACAGTGTTGAATTGCCTACAGCACCCCTTGCCTGTCTCCCAGCAGGGGCCTTGTGGCTCAGAGAGGAAATCTGTGTGCCTGGGGGAGGGAGAGCACAGTGATTGTGGGACTTTGCATAGGAACTCAGGGCTGCCCTATCACAGCGAAAAGCAATGTGGGACAGAACTTAGCCAGCACTCGGGAAGGCAGCACTTAAACTAGTCCTAGCCAGAGGGGAATTGTCTGTCCCAACAGTCAGAACCCTAATTCTGGCAAGCCTCACCACTGTGGGCTAAAGCGCTCTGGGGTTCTAAATAAACTTAAATGCTAGTCTAGGCCGCAAGGACTGCAATTCCTGGGCAAGTCCTGGTGCTGTGCTGGACTCAGAGCCAGTGGGCTTGTGGCGCTCACAATCTAGTCGGACACCCGCTGACACAGCTAAGAAAGTACTTACGCCTCCCCTCCCCCAGCACCAGGCAACACAACTCCTACCTAGAGGGAGACTGCTTCCCTCTGCTTGAGGAGAGGAGAGGGAAGAGTAAAGAGGACTTTGTCTTGCATCTTAGATACCAGCACAGCCACAGTAGGCTAGGAAGCCAGATAGAGTCCTGAGGATCTAGCTACTGCATGACATTTCTAGACAAAACTTGGGCCAGAAAGGAACCCACTGCCTTAAAGAGAAGGACCCAGTTCTGGCAGGATTCATCACTTGATGAGTAAAGAGCCTTTGGGTCCTGAATATTCAACTGTAGCAGCCAGGCAGCACTTGTCATGGGCCTTGGTTGTGACTCAGAGCCGTGCTAGATACACATGTGACCCAGTACATCTCCAGTTTTGGTGACTAGGGGTAGAGACTATTTCTGCTTGAGCAAATGAGGGGAAAGTAAAGTGGACTTTGTCTTGCACCATAGGCACCAGCTCACCCACAGTGGAGGAGAACACCGAGCAGGCTTGGGGTCCTCAATACTAGGCCTTGTCTCTTGACTGGCATTTCTGGACCTTCCCTGGGCCAGAGGGGTGTCTGCTGCCCTGAAGAGTGAGTCTCAGGCCTGGTAGCACTCACCACAAGCTAACTCAAGAGCCCCTGGACCTTAAGTGACCATCAGCAGTACCCTGGCGGTACTCATCATGGGCCTTGGGCAGTGGGTGGCCATGGAGAGATGTTCTTCTGCTTGTGAAAAAGGGAGGGAACAGTGGGAAGGACTTTGACTTGTGAATACCAGCTCAGCTGCAGTACAATAGGGCATCAGGTTGATTTCTAAAGTATCTGACTCCAGGCCCTGGCTCTTGGATCGTGTCCCTAGACCTCCCCAGGACAAAGGGGAACTTGCCGTCCTGAAGGGTAGGATACAAGCCTAGCTAGCTTTGCTACCTGCTGATTGTAGAGCCCTAGGGCCTTGAGCAAATATTTAAGTAGTAGCCAGGCAGTGGTTAGTATGGGCGTTGGGCGAGACCCAATACCATGCTGGCTTCAGGTCTGACCCAGCACAGTCCCAGTGGTGGTGACCACAGGTGAGCTTGTGTCACCTCTCTCCCAGCTCCAGGCAGCTCAGCACAGAGAAAGACTCTGTTTGGGAGAAAGTAAGAGAGGAGAACGAGAGTCTTTGCCTGGCAGTCTAGAAAATTTTTCCTGATCTTTTCCGAGACCACCAAGGCAGTACCTCTATGATTCTGCAAGAGCAGAATCACCTCACAGCATTGCGGGGCTTGGGGTGCTCCCTAATACAGATATGCCCGTAGTGACAAAAAAAACTTAGTTCATAACACTCAAATACTTCTGAATACCAATACCTGGAGAGCCTTCCAAAGAAGGACAGGTACAAACAAGCCTTTTAATCCTGTTGGCTATTTTTCTATTTTAATATTCTACAAATCCTCTCAAGTTCATGTATTCTTAGATAAATCTTACTATTTCGCTGTTCTGTACTTTTTATGTCAGAAATAATTTAGAAGCTAAAAAGTTCTATTGCTATTTGATAACTTGATTTTTTCAGACATCTATGAGATACTAAAATCTATTTGTGGAATACTGTGTTTATTTTTCATGTCTCAGAGACCTATCGCTATCAAGATGAGAATCTTACTGATGAGGCTATCTCAAGCCTTATGAGATATAGATAGATATAGATATGTATATATATTGTGTTGGGTGGTAATGTTGTTAACTAGACTGCCCAGACCTTCACAATAGAAGAGTTATTTCTTCATGGGCAATTATTACTAATATTGACATTTTTAATAAAATGACATATTAAGTACTCTCTGAAAGAAACATAAATGTTATTTTTGAATGATAGAATAATCTCCTTAGAAAACAGATTACAATAGTTTAATAGAGCTTATTACAACTTGCAATTTTTGAGTATTTGTTTAAATGGTAAGAATGTCCAAGGACATTTGACTATGCAATAAAAAGATGGAACTTGACAAGAATTATTTTAAAAAAGGACTGTGAAGACTACAATAAGTACTTAATTCTTCAATGCTCAGACACCAATGAACAATCACAAACATCAAAACCATCCAGGAATATATTACAGCACTGAACGAACTAAATAAGTCACCAGGGACCAATCCTAGAGATACAGAGACATGTGACCTTTCAAACAGAGAATTCAAAATAGCTGTTTTGAGGAAACTCAACAAATTTCGAGATAAAACAGAGAAGGAATTTAGAATACCATCAGATACATTTAACAAAGAGACTGAAATCATTAAGAGAATCAAACAGAAATTCTGGAGTTGAAAAGTGCAATTGATATACTGAAGAATGCATCAGAGTCTCTTACCAGCAGAATTGATCAAGCATAAGAAAGAATTAGGGAGATTGAGGACAGGCTATTTGAAAATAGTCAGAAAGGACAAAAGAAGAATGAATACAGGTGATGCTTAAACACCCAAAAGTGTGGTGATACCAGTACTCAAAATGTGGTTTCATGGGGATCTCCAGTATTTTTCAGGGAGTACAGAAGGTCAAAACTCTTTTCATAATATTAAGACTTTAAGATTTCATTTGCCAAAACTTCATACTTAATGAGCATATAGTGGAGTTTCCAGAGGCTATATGACATGGAGTGGTGTCATGTAAAAGTGGAATGCATGCTTGTGTATTCCTCTGTTTTCCAGGGTTTTCTAAAGTAGTAGGTTTGGGCTATAAACATGTGCATTTTCAAAAGTTATCTCAGATCATTTTCAGAACTTCTACGTGTCCTTATTAGCCATCTTTGGTGTGTCTGCTTAGTCTGTGTAACCTTATTTTCACCTAATAAATTATTCATTTGAAATCTTGGGAAAAACTGAATAGAAAAGAATGAAGTATGCCCACAAGATCTAGAAAATAGTCTCAAAAAAGAAAATCTAAGAGTTACAGAGTTATCAGCCTTAAAGAGAACATAGATATAGAAATCAAGGTAGAAAGTTTATTCAAAGGGATAATAACAGAGAACTTCCCAAACATAGAGAAAGATATAAATATTCAAGTACAAGAAGCATATAGAACACCAAGCAGATTTAACCCAAAGAAGACTACCTCAAGACCTTTAGTAATCAAACTTCCAAAGGTCAAGCATAACGAAAGGATCCTAAAAGCCTCAAGAGCAAAAAGCAAATGACATGCAATGGATCAGTATATCCTGCAGCAGACTTCTCAGTGGAAACCTTATAGGCCAGGAGAGAGCGGCATGACATATTTAAAGTACTGAAGGAAAAATGCTTTTATTCTAGAATAATATATCCAGCAAAAATGTCCTTCAAATATGAAGGAGAAATACTTTTCCATAACAACAGAAGAAAAAGGATTTTATCACCAGACCTGTCTTACAAGAAATGCTAAAGGGAGTTCTTTAATCCAAAAGAAAAGGACTTTAATGAGCAAGAATAAATCACCTAAAGGTGCAAAACTTACCAGTAAAAGTAAGTACACAGAAAAACACAGAATATTACAACATTGGAATTGTGGTGTGTAAACTATTCCTATCTTGACTAGAAAGACTAAGAGATGAATCAATCAAAAAATAACCACGACAACAACTTTTCAAGATATAGACAGTACAATAACATATAAATAGACAGAAGAAAGGTTAAAAGTGGGGGGACAAAGTAAAAGTGTAGAGTTTTTATTCATTTTCTCTTTGCTTATTTGTTAGTTTGATTCTTTGTTTATGCAATCAGGGTTAAGTTGTCATCAGTTTAAAATAATGGGTTACAAGATATTTGCAAGCCTCATGGTAACCTCAAAACAGAAAGCATACAACAAATACACAAAATAAAAAGGAAGAATTTAAAATATAACACCAGAGAAATTCACCTTCACTGAAGGAAGACAGGAAAAAGGAAAGAAGTAAGAAATGATCACAAAACACCCAGAACACAGGTAATAAAAATGGCAAGAGTAAATCCTTACTTATCAATAGTAACATTGAAAGTAAGTGGATTTAACTTGCCAGTCAAAAGACAGAGTGACTGAGTGGATAAAAGACAAGACCCATTATCTGTTGCCTACTAGGAAAATATTTCACCTATAAAGACACACATAAACTAAAACTAACGGGATGGAAAAAGATATTCAATGCAAACGGAATCTAAAAAAATGCAGGAGTAGCTATACTTATATCCAAATAGCTTTCAAGACAAAAGCTATTAAAAAAGGAAGGTTATTATTTAATCATAAAGGGTTCAATTCAGCAAGAGATGTAATGATTATAAATACACATACGCCAAACACTGGAGCACCCATGTATAAAAAGTAAATATTATTGAAGAGAGAGATGGAATCCAATAAAATAATAACTGGAGACTTCAGCACCCCACTTTCAGCATTGGACAGATCATTCAGACAGAAAATCTACAAGGAAACATTGGACTTATTCTGTTGTGTAGACCAATTGAAACTAATAGATATTTATAGAACATTCTATCCAATGGCTGGCAGAGTAAACATTCTCCTCCTCAGCACATGGATCATTATCAAGGATAGACCATTTGTTACGCCACAAAGCAAGTCTTAAAACATCAAAAAAATTGAAATTATATCAAGTATCCTCTCACCACAGTTGCATAAAACTAGAAATCAATAACAAGAGGAACTTTGGAAACTATGCAAAGACATGTAAATTCAAAAATATGCCCCTGAATGACCAGTGGATCATGAAGAAATTGAGAAGAAAATTTAAATCTGTCATGAAACAAATGATAATGGAAACACAATATATGAAGGCCTATGTGATGCAGCGAAAGCAGCGCTAAAAGGAAAGTTTATAGCTATAAATACCTACATGAAAAGGTAGAAAAACTACAAATAACCTGAAATAAATGAAATTGAAACAAAACAATACAAAATATCAATGAAAGGAAAAGTTGCTTTTATTAAAAAAAACAAAATCAATAAACATTTAGCTAGACTAAGAATAAAAGAGAGAAGACCCAAATAAATAAAATCAGAGATGGAAAAAGACGTTACAACCAATACAGCAGAAATTTAAAGGATCATTAGAGACTACTATGAGCAACTACGTGTCAATCAGTGGAAAAACCTAGAAGACATAGATACATTTCCAGACATATACAACCCACTAATATTGAACCATGAAGAATTTCAAAACCTGAACCAGACCAATAAGAACTAATGAGATCAAAGCCGTAATAAAAATTCTCCCAGAAAAGAAAAGCCCAAGACCCAATGGTTTCACTGATGAATTTTAACAAACATGCAAAGAAGAACTAATACCAATCTCACTCAAACTCTTCTGAAAAATAGAGGAGGAACAAATATATCTAAATTCACTCTACAAGGCCAGTATTACTCTGATACCAAAACCACACAAAGACACATCAAAGTAAAGGAAACTACTGGTCAATATCCCTGATAAATACTAATACAGAAATCCTCACTGAAATACTAGCAATCTGAACTCAACAACACATTACAAAGATTGTTTATCATGACCGAGTGAGATTTATTCCAGGGATGCTTCAACATATGCAAATGAAATCAGTCAACATATCAACAGAAATATTTGCCCAAAGAGTGTGTTAATATCAAGAGAATTAAGGACAAAAACCCTACGATCATTTCAACTGATACTGAAAAAGGTTTTGATAGAATCTAATATTACTTTTTGATAAAAACCTTCAAAAAAGTGGGTATAGAATCTCACACCAGTTAGAATGGCAAATATTAAAAAGTCAGGAAACAACAGGTGCTGGAGAGGATTTGGAGAAATAGGAACACTTTTACACTGTTGGTGGGAGTGTAAACTAGTTCAACCATTGTGGAAGACAGTGTGGCGATTCCTCAGGGATCTAGAACTAGAAATACCATTTGACCCAGCCATCCCATTACTGGGTATATACCCAAAGGATTATAAATCATGCTCCTATAAAGACACATGCACACGTATGTTTATTGTGGCACTATTCACAATAGCAAAGACTTGGAACTAACCCAAATGTCCATCAATGATAGACTGGATTAAAAAATATGGCACATATACACCATGGAATACTATGCAGCCATAAAAAATGATGTGTTCATGTCCTTTGTAGGGACATGGATGAAGCTGAAACCATCATTCTCAGCAAACTATCACAAGGACAAAAAAAAAAAAAAAAACACCACATGTTCTCACTCATAGGTGGGAATTGAACAGTGAGAACACTTGGACACAGGAAGGGGAACATCACACACCAGGGCCTGTCATGGGGTAGGGGGAGGGGGGATAGCATTAGGAGATATACCTAATGTAAATGACGAGTTAATGGGTGCAGCACACCAACATGGCACATGTATACATATGTAACAAACCTGCACGTTGTGCACATGTACCCTAGAACTTAAAGTTTAATAAAAAAATAAAAGTGGATATAGAAAGAACATAAGTAAACACAATAAATGGTATGTATGACAGACCCACACCTAGTATTATACTGAATGAGAGAAAATGAGAAGCCTTTCCTTTAAGATCTGAAACAAGAATAGGATGCCCACTTTTCACCACCATTATTCAACATATTGCTGGAAGTCCTAGATAAAGCAATCAGACAAGAGAAGGAAATAAAGGACATCCAAATTGGAAAGGAAGAAGTCGAATTATCTTTGTTTGCAGATTATATGATCTTATATGTGGGAAAGCCTAAAGATTCCACCAAAAAGCTATTAAAACTGATAAATTTAGTAAAGTTGCAGGGTACAAAATCAACATTCAAAAATCAGTAGCATTTCTATATGCCAACAGCAAACAATCTAAAAAGGAAATCAGAAAAGTAATCCCTGTTACAAGTAACAATAAACACCTAGGAAATAACCAATGAATTTTTAGATCTCTATGATGAAAACCATAAAACATTGATGAAAGAATTTAAGAGAATACAAAACAATGGAAGGGTATTCCATGTACATAGGATGGAAGAATCAATATTATTAAAATGTCCATACTACCCAAAGCAATCTACAGACTCAATGCAATCCTTATCAAAATGCCAAAGATATTCTTCACAGAAATAGAAGAAGCAATCCTAAAAATTATATGAAATCACCAAAGACCCAGAATACCAAAGCTATCTTGAGCAAAAAGAACAAAACTAGAGAAATCACATTACCTGACTTCAAATTTTACAACAAAGCTACAGTAACCAAAACAGCATTGTACTGGCATAAAAGCAGACACATAGACCAATGGAACAGAATGGAGAACCCAGAAACAAATCCACTTATCAACAGTGAATTCATTTCCAACAAAAGTACCAAGAACATATATTGGAGATAGAACAATCTCTTCAATAAATGGTGCTGGAAAAACTGGATATCCATATGCAGAAGAATAAAACGAGACCCCCTATCTCTTGGCATATATAAAAATCAAATCAAAATTGAATAAAAACTGAAATATAAGACCTCAAACTATAAAGCTACTGGGAAAAGCTTGGGGAAACTCTCTAGAATATTGGGCTGAGCAAATACTTCTTGCGTAATATGCCACAAATACAAGTAACCAAAGCAAAAATGAAAAAATGGGACATATCAAGTTAAAAAGCTTCTGTGCAACAAAGGAAACAATCAACAAAGTGAAGAGACAGCCACAGAATGGGAGAAAATGTTTGCAACTATCCATTGGACAAGGAATTCATAATAAGAATATATAAGGAGCTCAAGCAAATCAATAGGAAAAGATCTAATAATTCAATTTTAAAATATGCAAAATATCTGAATACACATTTCTTAAAACATACAAATGCCAGACAGGTATATGAAAAGGTGCTCACCATCATTGATCATTAGAGAAATGCAAGTCAAAGCTATAATGAGATATAATCTTACCCTAGTTAAAACTGCTTTTATCCAAAAGAGAGATAATAACAAATGCTGGTGAGGGTGTGGGGAAAAGGGAAACCACTGCTGGAGGGAATATACATTCATACAACCACTACAGAGAACAGTTTGGAGGTTCTTCAAAAAACTAAAACTAGAGCTCTCATACAATCCAACAATCTCACTGCTAGGTATATATCCAAAAGAAAATAAATCAGTACATTGAAGAGTTATCTGCACTCTCATGTTTTTTGTGGCACTACTCACAATAACCAAGATTTGGAATCTACCTAATTGTCCATCAGCAGACAAATGGGTAAAGAAAATAGGGTGTATACACATAATGGAATACTATTCAGCCACACACACAAAAAAAAAGAATCAGATTTCATCATTTACAACAACATGGATAGAACTGGAGGTCATTATGTTAAGTGAAATAAGCCAAGCACAGAAAGACAAACTTCACGTATTCTCACTTATTTGTGGGAGCTAAAGATTAAGACAACTGAACTAATGGAGATAGAGAGTAGAACAATGGTTACCAGTAGCTGGGAAGTGTAGTGGGGACTGGAGAATGAGGGATAGTTAATGGGTGCAAAAATATAGTTACATAAAATGAGTAACACTATCAAGCTAGACTTAGAAGAAAATAATTCAAGCCAAAAGTTAGAAGATTTAAGCAGTTACTAAATGTTTAAATAGCAAAGGCAAAGCAAGAATTACACAGTCTGAATTACTGCCTTAAATTAATTCCCATTCATAACTCAGAACTGACTTATTGACCATGTTTAGGGCCTGTGTATTGAATAGGGGGGCATCTACTGGTCCTTCATGGTCACATCAAACCCTTTATTTCCAAAACAACACAAAAACACCCCCTTTCATCTGCTCCTGCCTCTTCTGCTGTTTGCTGTCTTAGTCTATGACACATCTACCCACCCACCCAATTGCATAAGTTAGAAACCTGGGAGACATCTATGAAATCTCCTTCACCCCTTACCTTTGATAAATTTGAATAAATTTCTTGAATGAAGTACCATATTAACCATAATATTTGAATGCCCAATTTGTCATATGGTTATAGTCAGAGAGGGTTTAGAGATCAAACACTGTATACTCTGCTGATAGTTTCTACTGTGTTTTAATTTCTGGCCTCACTCTTCAAATTCCTACGTAAGATTTTGTGGGGCTTTTCGCATTTTCTTGGTGGTGGTTTTTGGTGTTGAGCCTGAATACATTCTTGGAAGATCCTCTGCAGAACAGCTGAGATGCTTTGCCTCTCTAGGAAGGCATTGTGTGTGTTGACAAATACAGCGTGTTGGTGCACATGCTGTCAGCGGTATTGCCCTCTTTAATTATGTCCCCTGGGAAAAAAAAATCATTTCCTGGCAAGGCAGCTTTCCTCATAAAAGGCTTCCTGGGTCTTCAGTAATAAGAAATTCAAATGTTTCAAGCTAATATTTATTGTGGGGTTTAACTGGGCATTTTAATCTCCTTTGGGAATCAACAAGCTCTAAATGTTACACATGAGAAAATACTTCATGAGGGACACAAGGAGGGTTTCTCACATTTTGATCCATTTTTATTTAAGAAAAATTACTGGTAAATAACATATGCATTGGTATTAAAAGCTTGAATGAATTATCTCGGCCTTGACTTTGAAATTACTGCTTTGTTCTTGACATTTTTATTATCATTGTTTTTCACTCAAATTTATTTGTAGGTATGGAAAATTCTGCCTAGTTTGAATAGAGGGGAAGGTGCAGGTAAACTGGAGACCTACAGTCCAATAGAATATTAAGAGTAAGATTAACCCAGTCCCCCCAGCCTCTCACCCCAGGGAGGCAGTTAATAGAAAAAGAGAAGGATTGTGGCTTGAAATCCATAAGGGAAGGGAAGGCTTTCATTTAGGGGGCAGGAGAAGAAGGAATTAGCTGGGGAGGATGCAAAGAGAGACAGGAAGGGATGTTTCTTGGCATGAAGACTAAAAGTATTAATAAAGTTACAGGATTCAGACTAGGAAATTTCGTTAACATGGTGATGTCATAATTTTAAGTTTAGAAATTTCTATATTTTTAATATGGCATCTGTTTTATAAATTTGTCTAATTATACATTGTGAAATTATAAATTCAGTCATCCCATCTCACCTACCTGACTTCTCCTTCTTTTTTAGGACCACTATTATCTCAATGTCAAAAGCTTTGAGTCATCCTTGATTTATTCTTTCTCCTCTACCTGTCCAGCCTCTCACTAGGTCTTGGTTGTTCTTCCCCCAGTCCTTTTAAATCCCTGCCTTCCTAACATCCTCTCGGCCAGGTACCTTCCTCATGCAGGACCTCACTGTTAGTGCCTCACCCACTAACTTCACTCCAAAATTCCATTTTGCAAGCCATCCTTATATTTTGCAAGCCAAAAATACTGTTTCTGACATGTTTTTAATAGTGTTTGTTGAGTCCTTCCATAGCAGACACTATGCTAAGTGTGCTATTTCATTTAATTTCTATAACCCATTTTACACTTTGCAGATGAGCAAATTGATCTCTAGAGAGTCTGAATAACTCACCCAAGCAAGTAAGTAGAAAACTCTATCTAACTCCAAAACCAGAGCCCTTCGCCACTCTGGCATAATACCTCCTGTGGCCATGTATAAAAGAGATGGTGGTGACCAGACTCCAGGAGATAAAGCTGGATCAGATTGTAAAATATTCCATTAATTCCACCCAATGGACAAAAGTTTATTCAAAGCTTTTAAGCAGGGACTGGAGAAACAGGCACATGATCAGATTTTATTTTACTAAATAGTTCTGATAGGCAAATGGTGAATGGATTAGATGGATTTGAATCTGGGGCAACCTTTGTACCTCTGGTGTTGGGGCAGTGAATCTTTAGCACTCATAAGCCCTGTTGGAAGCCCTTCACTTAGCATACACTGTCATCTCTTCATGGCATGTTCTCACCGAATTTCTCTGCCTCCCAAACCTCCTTCAAGGCACTTCTCTATTGTCATCTTCCTGGGAGAGGCTGAGTCTGTCCTCCACACTCATGCAGCCTCTACTCAAAGCACTTAGGGTGTTGCAAGCCTGTCATGTTGCAGCCCATTGTGCACTGATTCTCACAAAATCTTGCTGAAACAGTTCTACCCTCATTTCAAAGATGAAGAAAGTCTCACAGAGCTGAGGTGACTTGCCTCTCTAGATTGTATGTGAAGTATCCTTGCATTACCAGTGCTGGTACCTTGCAAATGCTCAATAAATGTGTAACAAGTCCATTTAGTTACCTTTACCTGTTAGTATGTTTTATTTTATTAAAGCTCCTGGATAACAGAAATTATGCTTTTGAAGTTTTCATAATGCCCAGCAACATGTATGGCATGCAGCAAATGAAATTACTTGAATCCTTTAACAGATTTTCATTTTCTGTTGTTTTCCTCTTTTCATTTTGAATATGATACTTCAGAGTAGAATTTTAAGTGGGTACCCTTTTGCCAGAAATCAGCAGGACAGCAGGCTCTCTTGGAAGACCATTTCTTCCGTAGGGTTATATGATGCTTATATGTTAGATTACTATTGTACCTGGCAGAATGAAAGTGCAGGTGGAAACAGGGCTGTCAACTTTTATTCTCACCATACCTTATGATATAGGTATTATTTTCTCCCCATTTTACCAATGACCAAGAAAGATACAGAAAGGTTAAGTAATTTCCCCTAGGGTCACACAGCTAGTAAGTGGCAGAGCTATAATTTGAACCCGTAGGCACCATAGCTTAGAGTTTATGTTCATTCATTCAATTAATAAGCGTTTTATGCCCTAATATAGGCCAGTCGTGAATTTACCCTGTAACAGATGGTCAATGAATACGTACTTAGTGATTATACAATGTGAGTACTTAGGGTCTTCACCAAATGATATATAAAAGTAGATATATGGCTTAGTATGGTTGAGTCATTTCAGTGAAAAGAATGAATTGTCTAAAGCATCCATTTTTAGTTTTCAGATTTTACATGCTGTACCAATTTATCCTCAATTAAAAGAAACCAATTGCAAAGTGACTAGCAAATAGTCAATTATTGTTTTAGCTGCCAAGCTTCAAGAATTAGCATTCTAGAATTTGCAAAAATGTTAAGCTAGGGAAAAAAAAAGTCACAAAACACCATTTCAACTGCTTTTGAAATTCTGCCAGATATTAGTAATTGTATTATAATTTAAATTTTGGAATCTTAGAATTTTAGAGTTGGATGGGAACTTCAGAATCATCTGTGCCAGCTACGTACCTCATGCCAGGAGCATTCATACAACATTTTTAAAATAAGATCTTTGACAATGTTCTTTTAACATTTGTACGGTCAATAGAAACAGTTATAGATTTATTTACACTATCACTTAAATTTGTGCCTATGGCTAGTAAAATATGAGAACCTCTAGCTAATCCAATTCAGCAGAGTTTCTTGTCACCCTTTCCTGGCTCTTTCTCTTGCCCACGTTTGAGAAATTGGCTTGATATTTTCAGTAATTCTTGTAGATATTATTTAGCATTGTCCTCTAGTCCTCTAAAGCAGGAGTCAGCAGACCTCATCTTGTGGATCAAATCTGGCCCATCTCCTGTTACTGTAAATAAAGCTTTATTGAGACACAGCCACACCTGTTCTCTTATGTATTGTCTGTGACTGCTTTTGCTCTAGAAAAGCTGAGTAGGGTACTGGCAACAGAGGAAATATGGCCCTTAGAGCCTGAAATATTACTATCTGGGCCTTTGAGAAAAAGCTTTCTAACCTGTGCTTTAAAGTATTGCAGTTCTTCATATGTTTTACTTTTAAATATCACTATTTCTTATTCTTTTTGTCATTGGAATAAAATGACTGCGATGGCGTGAACAACATGAACCCACACATGGTTTGACTTTCTTCTAATGTTTAGTAAGTAACTGTTCTTGCTCTCTCTTTTACATGTGTGCGCGTGCACACACATACACATACACATACACACGTTTTTTCCTGAAGCTCATAAACTGGAGACAATAATGGTCTTTGTTTCTTTCTGTGAAAGTCTGAATGTCTGCAGTTATCTTGGGATATAAATAGTTGCGTAATATATTTCTGAAAAAAAGACACAGTAATGCTGTTTGTGATCATAAAAGACATTGTTTATCAATATTACATGTGTTTAAGACTCTGGTTTTTTTAATACAACTATATGCAGATAGTCCCTTCTTTGGTAAATCCTTGTCATATTTTCCTGCAATTCCCCCTGCTGGCCACATCCTCACCAATCAGAGTGAATGATTTTCTTACAGTCTTTGCAACAGGCCAACTTCTTGCCACTCCTACCCAGGCATTCTCTGGTCATCTTCCTGCCTCCTTCCTCCTTTAAAAGATCTTTGCCAAAATGTCACCTTCTCAGACCAGCCTTCCCTTACCTATAATGGCTCCCTCGGCTCTTTTTTCTGTGATGACCCTGACATTAGTCGCAATGTGCCGCTCTCTCGTGGTCCATGTTCATGTTCTGTGTGTATGTGTGTGCGACGGGAGGGTGTGGGCCTGCCCCCTCTGTTGGCATGTAAACTTCACAAGGACAAGGACTGAATCTGTCTTCCTCACCATTTTGTTCCTAGTTTCTAATATTGTAAAGCATTTAGAAAACAGAAAGTGGCACATAAATGACAAGTAACTCAATAAATAAATATAAAATAGATGAATGTCCTGAACTTATAAGTGTTGAAATGATAAGAGATTCTAATCATATCCAGATGTCACTGGGATCTTCACTCAATTTTGCTGATGTTACTTACACATTCACTTTCTAATCCATCACTTACTATTAAATAATCACTATTCCAGGTACTATCTGTGTTCGTGTGTTCCTTTCTTTCTTCACTTGAGGTAATATGAGTATATTGGTATCATCAGTGCCTCTGGAATTTACTCATTCTGAAAATTTGGGAAATAGGAGATCGTTACCTGTCTGTATAACTGAGAAAGTTTTGTTAGAGTACATGAAACTTTTACTCTAGAACAAGAACAGCTTGAAAAACCAACAGGGAAGGAGAATATTTGGTGTTCTTATGATAAAACATGTAATGATGTTCTTGCAATGAAATTGAGCAGACTATGATCATTTAAATCACAATGTTCTAGAAGGTTTGGACATGGTGAAAAGCTGGTCAAATGAGTGCACAATTAGCTTTTCTAAGAAAATATAATGCTTCTGTTCAGCGTGCTCCAGACAATGCCCAGAATGTCCCATTTAGATATGTCATCAATAGTTAAGGATAGTACTGATTATGTGGCATTCGTGTGAAATCTAGTTATTTACCAGGTGATCAAAACACTTTGAAACATTATTTTATGTATTCCTATTATTCCCTCAAATTAACTATTTTAGCAAGAAGAGATTCTTTGCCTAAGGAATCAGAGTCCGTTCATGGCACAGCTGTAGACAGAATCCCATTGTCCTAATGCTTTTAAGAAAGCAGTACTAAATTGGCATTGGGTGCGTTGCTCAGGAAAGCAGAATGGTCAGATGGAATTTAAAACAGTCGGCAACTTCACATTTATCCTTCCTTATCTTCCAGTAACCCAAAGCCTCAGGGAAAGTCGCAGTGTTCCTTATAGTCTTAGAAAAGCAGGTATCTAAAAGAAAGCAGACTGGCCTGTGAGGATGACGAACCGGTGCTTCTGACAAGTTTCATTCTGTGACGCACCATGATTTCCCACCCTCTCCTTCATGATGAAGGAAAGATAGAGGAGCTGCCTGATGTGGCCCGATACAATTTTTAATGAAAAGACAATGCTGAGATGCTGCATTACCATAGTGTAGTCCGGACAGCTATACACTTGCCCAAACTATTATATATATGTGTAATACTTGAATTTAGATTGGAAATTGGAAGCTCCTTATGGGTTTCTTTTTTTTTTTTTTTTTTTTTTTTGAGACGGAGTCTCGCAGTGTCGCCCAGGCTGGATTTCAGTGGCGCGATCTCGGCTCACTGCAAGCTCCGCCTTCCCGGGTTCACGCCATTCTCCTGCCTCAGCCTCCCGAGTAGCTGGGACCACAGGCTCCCACGCCCGGCTTTTTTTTTTTTTTTTTTTTTTCGTATTTTTAGTAGAGATGGGGTTTCACCCTGTTACCCGGGATGATCTCGATCTCCTGACCTCGTGATCCGCCCGCCTCGGCCTCCCAAAGTGCTGGGATTACAGGCGTGAGCCACTGCGCCCGGCCGGGTTTCTTTTAAACATACAGAATCTTTAAAGATGCTACCTGTCATCATTGCCAAATATCCTTACATTAGGTTTTTTTCCTGTGGAACTAACCAGAAGGATTCTTTTATTTTCTTGTTCTTCATTCAATAAGCACTTCATTCAATAAGCTGTCACATTTCGGTAGCACCTCTATTATGATTTTAATAATTAGATATAAACACAATTGTACTTATAGATGGCCTTTGACTACAAATGCCCCTTGCCCCTCCCTTCCTTATCAAACGAAGCAAAACAAAAAAACCTTCTGTTCACTCTATAGCTTCTGTTATTGTTATGAATTTAGCCTTAACTTTTTCTCAAATACTGAACACAACCTTTAGAAGGAAAATTTCCAGACATTTCAGGAAAACTGTAAGTTAAAAAAAAAAATACCAGTGTTTACCAGCAGTTAGTTGTTCAATCAAGGTCTTCAGAGTAGCATAATCTTCTGTGATGCAAAATGTCATATGGGAAGTCAGGAGATCTTGTGTTGGCTTCTGCCATTGACTCTCATCTTGGGCATGTATTTTTCTCTCCATTGGTGAGTGTGGTCCAGCCTTGGAAGTTTGGGGTATTAACTTGGATCTTCGCTGATAGCATGCTCCTTGGTCCTGCTTCTCCAGGCCAGTATTGCTTTTTAAGGACCCCTGTACCTTTGTAGGAACTTAGAAGTTGGAGATGTTTCCATGGTTCGTGCCTTCCTGTGTCCTGGGGGCTTTCTTTTCTGCTCATTTAAATCCCATAGGAAATTGTAAAGCATTTAGAAAACAGAAAGTGGCACATAAATGACAAGTAGTATAATCACATTTTCACCTGTGAAATCAGCAGTTGCAGGAGATACATACAGCCATTCCTTGGTATCAGAGGGGGATTGGTACCAAGCATGCCCTTGGATCCCAAAATCCACAGATGCTCAAGTCCCTTATATAAAATGATGTAGTATTTGCATATAGCCTACTCACATCCCCCCGTATACTTTAAATAGTCTCTAGATTACTTATAGTACATAGTACAGTGTAAATCTTATGTAAGTTATTGTTATACTGTATTGTTTAGAGAATAATGACAAGAAAAAAAGTCCACATATGATCAGTACAGATGCAATTTTTTTCCTGAATATTTTTAATTAGTAGTTGATTGTATCCATGAATGTTGACCCATGGATATGAAGGGCCAACCATGATTGTCTCTAGTGACATAGAATGCTGGTGCTGAACTTCGTGCTGTTATTGAGGGGAAATATTGTGTAGCTAACAAAGGAAGAAATGTCCCATAAAAAACAAGATTTATGTCAAACTCAAAATGCTTTTTGGAAAAGCTCAGTCTTACTGTGGACTGTTGTAGTCAGTGATTTCTTTTGACATATGAACCTATTGCATAGTCTTGACCCATGTAAAATGAATGTTTTACATGTGTTTCTTTTCAGAGTGACTGGATAATTTAATTGAATAAGCCAAAAAATGACATATGAAAGCTTCATACCTGGGATACATATTTTTAATATTTAATGTGTGTTTCAGGCCTTATTTTCTGAGGTCTTAATTCACCATTACATTGGATGACAAATTAGCAATACAATAGTATTTTGGCATGTTTTTCTATTTTGTAGCAAATGTGTGATTCTTACAATTATATTTAGTTATATTTTTCGGACAATATATTTTATTCTGAAAAATCATTATCAAGTCAATTGCTAGGGAATACGCTTGTGAAGTGGCCCCAGTTTTGCTTTGTGAAATCAATTGACTTTTTTTGTTTCATCACTGGATCAACTAAATAAATGCTTCCAAATGTATTCTTCTGAATTTGAAATCTTCCTTTTACTTCCTTTTCCTCTTTCTTTTCTCTTCTCTCTTTTCCACACTGTATTTTTGTACCTCTTCACTTTTGCAGTAAAATGACTAATGATTACAAAAAATGCAAGTAGCCAATACCCTGATAGGGTAGAAAAAAAGAGATCAATCGTGTTTTTCCCCTTTTGGAAAAATACTTATTATTTTGAAAGTGTATTATTGACTGCTAATCTATTTTCTCAGTCAGCCAGTACCACACCCTACTTTGAGAAGGGCATGAAGGTGGGTGCTGGCTTTTGAATAATCTCAAATCATGCATAGTAGCTCCTGCCGATGTTCAGAACTGCCACCTTGCTTACAGGTTCAACTCTGGTGGCTGCTTCCAGTTCCTCTTCTGAAATGATATAATTATTCTTGGAAATTTTCAACTGATATTACAGTGTCATAAGCCAAATGATTAGGCATACAAAATATGATTATGCAAATCTGATCTTAAGGTAGAACTGAAGAGCTACTGCTATAAATGAAGTGAAGGAAATTCATCTTCTGGAGATACTGTCATGCCACCTTTAGCTATTTCCTGTAGGATGTTCTCATTTCCCTTGAGGGAGAAAGGTTTCATTAATCTGGGACAGCTGTCTGAAGAGGTTTTATCCTTTTTAGAAGTTGCCTTTGAAAAGTGTCTTTGATATCTGTATTTTTGGGTTTCTGTGATTTAAAAATAAAATATCTTGCAGCACCACATGTAACCACTGTTAGAGTAATGAGATTGCTGCTGTGAGGTTGCACAACAGACTTGTGGCAGGTACAGGGGAAAAGCCATTTTATGATGTTAAGCACCTATAAATTTCTAAAGGGATCTTCCAAGAAGAAAAGCATTCTCATTTCTTTAGAACTATAAATGCATGGCTAATATATCTACCTGCATATAAATATTTATCTGTTTACCCTGTATGTGTGTATATGTGACACATACACAGATGTACGCATACTCCGTTTATGCAACTATGTAAAGCAAAGAGGTATAGAGATGTTTAAAAATGTGCTGTGCAAGTATTTTAAACTGTGCGTTTGTGCACAGTATTGAACAGGTTAATTCTGGGCTAGATGGCAAACAAGCTTTGTATTTTACTGAGAGATGTGATCTTAGAAGTTGTCCCTTTGTAATTTTGAGCGAATGAGTTGGTGCGCTGCTGAGTTGACTCTTGCTATCTCTGCGCTTAAGGGCAATACAAAATCAGCTCTGAGACAAAGTGTTTAATAATGGTAGAGAGGTCTGCTATATCCATCTCTGCAGTAGCTTTTATTTATTTTTTAATGTGATCCCCCTACCCCTACCCATGAGAGGACTCACTTACAAAAAGCTACAGCTGTGTCCCTGCTCTGTGCAGGCTGCTTTGGCCAGGTGCTTCAAATTGCAAGCTTCTATCTATGAGCCTGAGTCCAGCTGTGCTGGGATTGATTCCTGCCACACAGGAAAGTAAAGAGGAAGCCTGAACTAGGTCAGAAAACTGCCTCGCTCATCAAGTCTCACCCACTGCGGCTTGTGCCCTTAGTTTTTTGTTTGCTGATGCCTCAACCCTTGGTCTCTGTGATTCCCTGTTCCTGTGGCTCCAGTCACTCTGGCCCTGGAAATGTTTGTAGCATCCACCTGTGAGCCGAGCACCATGCTCTAATTTTAGGACAAATTTTTGGCCTGAGACCAAGACATGAAAACAGTAAATCGCTGGCCAAGAAACAGGTCCAGGTGTATCTAGTTTCACTGCTTTGTCAACTTCAATCTAGTTTCTTCAACATCCGTTACTTTTCCCTGTGATTAGAGGTTGTGCCCTATGTCCTAATACACACCCGCCTGGATTTGTTTTCGTTTTGGTTTGTTTGTTTGGTTGGTTGTTTTTGTTTGTTTGTTTTTTAAGTGCACAACTCAGCCTTCCTGGGGTTACCACACTTCCCTGGCCCTGACCATGTCTCATGCAGACCTGCCTCTGGAGTCTCCACACTATTCCAGCCCTATGTCTACACAGATAGACACTGAGTCTGGGGCTTTTTGCCAATGTTGCTTGAGTCTGCAATCCACAGTAACACAATGTGAGGCCAGCCTGTTGTCCCTAATGACGGGAATGCTTCTCTCCTTTGTCTGGTGAATTGCTCTGCATCTGTTATGACTCAGCTCAGGCATCCATTCTCCAGGAAGCCTTCTCTGGCCTCCTCCTGTAGCCCCTACTTCCTACTGCTGGGCTGGGCTGGAAGCCCTTTCACTGTGCTCTCATGATGACCTGTGTACATTTCAAACATATGCACTGCTTTGTATTGTAACTGTCCATTTACATATCCATCACCCATAAGCACCCCTCTTCACTCGTCTGTGTGCCTCCCAGTGCCTGGCATAATGCCTGGTACTGTGCTTTTTAAATGTTTCTGTGCACTAAATCTACAAGAAGTGACCCTTTGCCTTGCTCCTATATACTGATATCCAAGCTTCATTCAACTCCATCACTGGCCTTTGCTGGCCATGGTCATACTGAGGCTATGACATTTGCCCACCAACCTGGACCCCATGCTTGCTTGCCATGCTCAAGGCCCTGATTCTGGGGTACCTAGTCTTGCCCGTTAACTCTAGCTAGTGGTGGATGGTCTCTAGGAAGGACCGTCAGAGTTTCTACTGCTGGTAACAATGGCTAAAATCCTGGGATGTGTGCACGGCCTTTCTCTGTTTCAGGCTAGAAAATAACCCATATCAAGATAATGTGATTCTCATGAACTCTGAACCCTGGAGAGAAAATGCCAAGCATGTAAACCTTCCTCCTTACTAGGAAAATAAAAAATATTGAATGAGTCAATACTTTTATTCCTCCTTAATAGAAAATACACAGTATTGAATGAATCATTTTTAACACTTTTAATGGTGACTAATGAAATAGCAAAATCTTTTATGGTGAAGGATTTCTGAAAACAAGGTCATTGTTTCAAAATTGAGCTGATAGTGTCTGTGGAGACCAAGCTCTGCTTGAGGCCAAAGCTGTTCCGTATTTTATGAGCCAGAGGCCCTGACCTATCATTATGTTTCTAGGTTCTGAGCCCAAACTGCCGAGATCTTTCTTTCTTCAACTACTCCAAAATTCAATATTCTAAGCTATTTACAGTTGGCGAGAGATATAATGACTTTTAGAGGCATGAGGATTATTCGAACATTTTTTCCCAATAATATTAAATTCTGGTAGTATTCATTTTGGAGGTGTAGGGGTGGAGAAATTCCACCTCCATCCTCCTAGGGTCCTGGCTGAGTTCGAGAGTGAAATTAACATAGCATAGGTTCATAGGAGAAAGCATATTACAAGTTTTTCTTGGCACAGGAGCTCTCAAGAGGAAATGAAGACCCCAAAAAGCAGTGTCAGATACTCATATGTTGAATTGGACAAAGAGCAGTCAGTTGTGAAGAAAACAACTAAATTATGTGGGGAGCCTTAATGGAGAGGAGTTAGTTTAGCAATATCTGTTCACTATTCTCTTGGGATTGACTCTCCATCCTCGATGATAAGAATGTTGCTTCCTCTAGGAGTGCATCCTTAACATGGGAATTTCACCGTCTGCTTTTAAGCAACACCAAGAAGCTCAGAGTGATCTTTCCACACCTGCTGATGTTCATGTGGCCTTAACTTAAATGGTCAATATGCCAGAATAGTGCATTTTAACCCCTCCAGGGATAAAACCAATCCACACATTGTTACCAGAAATCCGCCTTATAAACAGTATTCAGTTTTGCCCAAAGTCTCTGAGAAGTTGAGTGTAGATTAAGGCCCTGAGGAAGGGAGAGGAGGGCCCTCCACTTTTTGCATTCTCAGGGCAATTGCTGACAGTTCCATCGCAGTTTCCACAACTCATGGGTTATGCTCTGTTCCTGCAGCAGCTCCAGTGACTTCCCTCTTGACTGAATAGTAGATCAGCATTTCTAATTGTTCTGCCCAGCTGGGAACGTAGGGTCATTTGGTAATATTAGGTAAGCATTACTTAAAATGGTCACTCTTTATGTTCCTGAACATTGTTTCTGTCCCACAGTCCAAGTACATTCCCATGAGTAGACTTTATTAGGCCCTTCCTTTCTTCCTCCCTCCCTCTCCTCTGTGCATCCTTATGCATGTAATTATGGAGGGTCTCCTATGGCCCTGCGAGTGTATATTGTCCCAGTTCTACCTTCTGGAAACAGTTTCCTCAGCCTACACTTAACTTAGCAGTCAAACTGATCCCCCTTTCTCCTTTCCTGCACCTGGAATGCAGGAAGTGAACTGGCCCAGACTCCAAGCTCCCTGGTCATTAAAACTCCCCTAACTCCACCCCTCCTTCTCACCAGCCACCTACATGGGCTGGTGCTTCCCTCCTCCCATCTTGTCCATTGATGCCCATGAAGGAGAAAGAGCTGGAAGGATAGTCAGTTTCCAATTCTATATTTACTAATACTACCCTGAAGACAAACACAAGGTTTCTGGAGCAGAGCAGATTAATTATCACTACTTATACAATAATTTCCACTCCGGATCCCTTTAACCCCAGTTCTTACCCTTGGGGCAATGCAATGAGAGGCAAATAGGGTCCACTGCAGGCAAGAAATCCCCCAACTATGAACCTGGCTAGTTATATAGGAGAGGGACAGCCATCTCCCCTTCCCTCCTGAAAGAGAGGGGAGAACTTTTGCTCTTTGGCAAGGATCCTGAGTTCCTATTCTTAGCCTTCGGAATGCAAACAAATCTCTGCAAGGAGTAGACAAAATCTAGCCTCTCCAGCTTTACAACGCTAGGATGTCTCCATGGTCTCAGGTCTCATTCTCCCCTTGAAATGAAGATTCAAATACTTACCTCCAGGGAGGTAAATCTCTCCGGATGGTCTCTTACCATCGAATCAATCATCGTTTAATTTGCAGGCTTGCCCTTTAGCTCAGGTCCTAGAATTTAGTACAATTAGTTCAGAAAGTCCTAACTGTGCAAAAACCATAAAAATATTTTCACTACAGTTCCACAGGAACTTGCCAGCTTGAGGTTAGACCTCATGACTAACCTGTTCTGGAACAATAGCTTCGTTCACTTCTCCCGCATCACCCCCTCAAAATAAGAAAGAGAAAACACAATAATCGTGGGCTAAAAGGCCTTTCCTGGGAATTATAGAATAAGATTTCTGTCTGAAATGGATACAATTACATAGCTACGGACTAAAGTGAACTATCATTTAAGTTTTCGCCTGCATGTGATTACTGAACTGTAACCATGCATTTGCTTTTTGGTTTAATATTTTTCCCCTCTTGTAACCCCTCCTACTATAACATTTGTCTTTTTTCTGGTTATAAATACACTGAAAGCAGAGATTGTGTCTGTGAAACTTCCTCTGTGGAGCTGCCGCTACACCATCACAGGCATACAGTGTGCCATACATATTTTTGGATAATGATAGAGCCCTTGTCTAGCCTGCTCACTGCCACATGATTGCATGCCCCCATTACTAAAATGTAGTATTTAAACTCACAGATGCTGGAGTCAGACAACCTTGGTTCAACTCCCAGTTTTGCCTGACTTAGGATTTCGTTTCCTCACCTTTAAAAAGAAGATAATAGTAATACCTACTTTCTGAGTTTGTCATGGGTATTAAATGAGATAATACATGTTAGTTTCTTAGAGGAGCTGACACACAGCAAACTCTCAGTAAATGTCGGCCATCATTATATTGCTACTGTTAAAGACAATAATTATTCAATGGTACTTGTTAAAGCATGATAAGGAAAATTTTATTCAGGACTATCACGATAGGTACAGGGACCACAGCAACAGGGTCTTGCAGTGGGAGAGAGAGATTGGGCTCAACCCTGAGTATGGCGTGAGCAAGTGGGAATTAACAGTCAAGGGGCAGGGTGGGGGTCAGTGGATGGGAATTGCTAGGAAGAAACATCAGGAGTAAGGGGGATTCTGGCTCAACTGACCTAACAGGATTCTTGCTGAAGGCAGGCCAGGATAACCAGACATCACCTGGGGGGATGGTGGAGGATGAGGAACCTGATCAGAATCGAGAGTAATCAGATATTGAGGATGGGGGGTGAGGGGTTCTTGCCAAAGTGACTTAGCAGGGTTCTTTGCTAAAAGTAGATTTTACAAGGAAATGCACAGATGGGCCTAGGAGAAGGTTCAGAAGCCTAAATAAAGTCTGGCCAAGCAAAGATGCATTGTCCCTTCATCCTCTTGCCCATCCTGACTTCCACAGCATTACCTCCTGTACCTCAATCTATCCTTGAGTTCCTGCACACCCTTTCCTGTCTCAGGGATTCTGCTCTTGCTGTTTCCTCTGCCTGGAATGTTCTTCTCACAGTCAGTTCCTTCTCACTCTCGGGTCTTAAAACAGGTCTTTCCTAATGGCCCTAACTGGCATGGCCCAATCTCTAACCCACCTCACACACCCCCACTCGCACCCCAACTCTAGACAAGTTCTGTCACATTAACCAGTGTCCATCTTGCGTAACAGCTACCATAACCAGAACTCATCTTGCATTTGTTTACACATTTGCTGTCTGTGCCTACCTCCTCCAGCCACCACCATGAGAATGTGAGTACTGAGAACAGGATCTGTGTCTACCTTGTTCTCTGCTATATCCCTGTATCTAGCCTAGCCCAGTATCTAGCCTAGTAACAAAGTGCCTAGCCTACTGTAGGCATTCAGTAAATATTTGTTGAATTAATAAAAGAAAGAGAGGAGAGAAGGAGGGAGGGAAAGAGAGAGAGAGAAAGAGAAAGGGAGGAGGATGACAGGAGGGAGGGAGGCAGGGAAGGAAGGAGGGAGGGAAGGAAGGGAAGGAAGGAAGGAAGGGAGGGAGGGAGGGAGGGAGGGAGGGAGGGAGGAAGGAAGGAAGGAAGGAAGGAAAGAAAAGAAGGAAAAGAAGGAGAAGGGAAGAAAGGAAAGAAGGAAGGGCAGACATTCCAATTGGTTTGTTTTCATGACTGAGTACTTTTAATTCAGAAGAAAAAGAAACAGTGGAAATGGTGGGCAGTTACTCTGCCATATTTTGATCTCTTCTCTTGTCAAGCAAAACCTTTAGACCTCCCTAGCTGCTTGAGCACCGATCTCATTCTTACCTGTCTATCATTGCTTCGCTGACATTGCAGATTTTATGATTACCAGCTATGTCTCGGTGATTCACATCAAGATTAAACTGTGGACAATGGTTATGAAAAGCCAAGAGTGATGTGCAATTCACTTTTTCCTATTGGCTTTGTGTCATGCTGCGGATTAGATACAGAACCCATGTTGTCTGATTATTTCCTTTAGGATGAAGGATTTAACTTCAGCCTTTCTACCAGTCAGTGACGCCATCTGATGACCTGTAGAAATTTAATTGGGCACTCTGATATATTTAGTAGCAGCTCACTGCTTTTTTTAATAGTTGCTAACATAAATGCCTGAACAACTAGGAGCTTTATAAGTGTTTTTCAAACAAGGGATGGTTTTTAAAGTCTCTTAATAAATAGCATTATAATTAATCTTCACTAATTTTCAGTAAAAATAAATACTCATTTTCAAAATAGTGATTGTATTGAAAAGAATCCTTCAGTTAAATGATGAATTGTAATTTAGCACTCCCTTTGCCAGTGAGAATATTTATATATCCAAATGATGTCTCATTTCTTAGGAAATCTTATCAAAAGCACAAGTTTCATTGCATTGTTACTGAATTAAAATATGGAAACAGAAAATTTCCAGATTAATAGTGATCCACATCTTTATGGGTAGATAAGCTCCTACTCCAGACATAAAATAAGCAGATTTTTTAAAAGAGTGCTTTTGGCTAATTCACTCTTTTTAGGTTGGAAGAGTTGGAAGTCTGGAGCCCTGATTCTAGTCCCAGCTCTGCCAGAACCACCTGTGTGCCTTCGGCTGTCATCCTCACTGTATTCCGTATTGCTAAACACATTCCAGTCACTTCCCAGTGAGGACAAAGTGCTATTATCATTTCAATAGCATTGTGAAACAATAGGGTGCTGTTCAAATGCAGATCAATTTGAGTGAGGATTAGCTCTTTGGTCTGTCCTGCAGTGTGCTAATTATTGGTGGCTCTATTATTTAAAATACTGAGATAGGCTGGGTGCAGTGGCTCACACCTGTAATCCCAGCACTTTGGAAAGCCAAGGAAGGAGGATTGCTTGAGCCCAGGAGCTCAAGAACAGACTGTGAGACATAGTGAAAACCCATCTCTACAAAAAGAAAAAAGAAAAAAATTAAGCAGGCATGGTGGCACATCCCAATAGTCCCAGCCACAGCAGAGGTTGAGGCGGGAGGATCACTTGAGCCCAGAAGTTCGAGGCTACAGTGTGCACTGTGATCGTGCCACTGCACTCTAGCCTGGACCACAAAGTGAGACCCCGTCTCAAAAAAAATAAAATAAAATACTGAGATAAAGTTATTAGTATATAAAACATATATAGAATAGAAGAGAAAATTTTCATTATGAAAAAATGTATACGCAAAGGTAGGAGTCATTATTTGTGTTATATGAATTATTTATAATACACAGGGAAAGATGACTCCAGAGGAGGGTGAAGAGTCCCTCAGAATCTCTCCCCAGTAAACATCCATTTATCTGGACAAAAGCATTTTTTAAACACATAATTTTTTAAAGAGAATTGGCCTAAGGACATAAAGTAAATAGAGTAATATTCATTCAAGGAAATGAGAAAATCAGCTAAATCTCATTAAGACAGGAATCTGTGGCATTTCAGTCACAACCCTTACCTCCCACCCGAAGCTTAGGGAAACTGATTGAGGAGCTCTAATCCAGGGAGATGCAACCAAGAAAATGAGACTCTTCCCACCACCACCACTCCAGCTCCCGCTACAGTTTCACCATCAGAGGAACGAGCCGAAAGAGTTTCTCATCTTCCAGCCCCGTTTTACAGAAGTTCCATTCTAGGCAGGGGTGACTAAGAGGCCCAGGATTTCTCTCCCCCACCTAACTTCTATTCGTAGGACAGAAGCTTTTCCCCGGGCATAGCAAGGAAAGAATAGTGAGGCCCTGACCAACTTCATCGCAGCTGACTTCTAAGGCCGAGGTTCCATACAAGGAAAGGCAAGCCAGGAAGGTGTAGACCACACACACTCCGCACCCGCTGGCAGAGCAGGATGTCACTCTGGGACAAGAGTGAGTTCTACCCCCAGCTCTTGTGCAGTGGTACAGAAGTGCTGCTCAGGAAGAGGCAGGTCAAAGGGGCACATCTCAGGGATGAAGAACTCCACAGCTTGGCCTGAGGGGGCTGGCTTTATTTGGAACAGAGCGTGGAGAATTCCATGCTTGAGGATATTGTCAAAAGCAGTGAGCATCTTGTTGGAGAGCAATTTAGAAGGCACTCATAGCTCCATGATGCAGGCTACCACATGTAAAATGGCAGAGCAATCAGATGTGTGACAGAGTACAATGAAAAGACCACCAAGAAGAGCCCTCCTGGGATGCCACATACTCCTGGTGGTCAGGAAGGCTGTGTGCAGTGCAAGGCTATACCTATCTATAGTCAGAAGCAATCAGAGCAAGATATGGGTAGATTTGAAAACACCCCTAAACCACACACAGAACAATCCACAAAGGGCGGAAGCCTCACTGGCACTAGAGGCTGAAGCACAAACTTCAACAAGACTGGCTGAACCATAAGCTACTCTGACCCAGAAGCAACTCCCAGGATAGCAGGCTTAAGAAAAACCATGCCGATCCCTGAGCCTGAAAGTCCATGTACAAACCCAAGACTGTGCCTTCTCAGGAGTGATGGGAGAGGAAAAATCCAAGCTAGTAGTCCCTCACAAAATGTGAAAGCAAACACATAATTATTTAAATTGCAATAGCAGCCTGCAAGCCACAAACACATCCAATGGTAAAGAGTAAAAGTATAACTGGCTAAGCGAGCTTAAGCACAGTCTATGACCAATAAGTGGTTTATGCTGACCCGGGGAAATCTCTGCATAGCCCGGCTCAAAGATATAAACATGAAGCTGCACACTGTGTGGGAAATAGAGTTTAAGTCATCAACATGTAAAGAAATGGCCAAGACAACAACAGCAACCCCCTGGGGTGGAGGAGGGGCAATCAGTAAACAGTGTTGCTACAATATATTGTGCAAAAGTTCCAGTTTTCAATGAAACAATTACAAGACATGCAAAGAAACAGGAAAATGTGACCCTGTATTAATTTGCTAGGGATACCATAACAAAGCACTACAGACTATGTGGCTTAAACAACAGAAATTTATTTTCTCAAAATTCTGGATGCTAGAAGTCTAAGATCAAGATGTCAGCAGCCGTCTTGAGCCGTCTCTCCTTAACTTGTAGGTGGCCACCTCCCTCCACATGGTCTTCACATGCGGTCTTCACGTGATCTTCCTTTTGTGTGTGTATCTAATCTCCTCTTTTTGGAAGGACACCAGTGGTATTCAATTAGGGCCCACTCATATGACCTCATTTTACCTAATTACCTCTTTGAAGGCCCTGTCTCCAAATACAGTCACATTCTGAGATATTGGAGGTTAGGACTTCAATCTATGAATTTTGAGGAGAAACAATTCATCTCATAACATATTCAGCTCATAGTAGATCCATAGACAGAAGAAAGGCAGGGAATAGAAACTGCTTTTGAAGGAGCCTGAATAATTGACTTAGCAGACAATGACATCACACATTATAAATATGTTCAGTGAACTGAATGAGATCATGTCTAAAGAATTAAAGAAAATGTATGATAACAATATCTCATCAAATAAAAAATGCCAGTGAAAGAGAAATTATTTTTAAAGGTACCAAATGAAAATTTTGAATTTGAAAAGTACAAAAATATAAATAAAATAGTGACTAGAGGGGCTCGACAGACAATCTGAGCTGGTAGAAGAAAGAAACAGTGACTTTGAAGAAGATCAATAGAGATTATGCAATCCAAAAGAGGAAAAAAAAGAATGAGGAAAAATAAATAGTGCCTGAAAAAATAAAGTGGACCACCATTCAGTGCACCAGTTTATGCATAATAGAAGTGCCAGAAGGAGAGGAGAAAGAGAAAGGAGCAGAAAAAAATATTCAAGTAAACAATGTCTGAAAAATTCCTAAATATGATGAAAAGCATTTCTCTACACAGTCAGGAAGCTCAATAAACTCCAAGTAAGAAAAATACAAAGAAATTCACACTCGACACACTATAGTCAAAATGTAGAAAGAGAAAACAGCAAGAGAAAAATGACTCACCACTTTTAAGGGAATCTCAAAAAGATTAACAATTGTCTTCTTATTAGAAATATTGGAGGCAGTGGTATGACATATTTGAAGTGCTAAAAGCAAAAAGGTCAACAAGAATCTACCAAAATTATCTTTGAAAAATGAAGGCAAAATAAAAACATTCTGAGATAAACAAATGCTGTTTTTTAACCCCCCTTACAAGAAATACTAAGGAGAGTTTTTGAGATTAAAAGCAAACCACACCAGAGAATAATTTGAATCTCTATGAAAAAAGAAAGAGTGATAATAAAGATAATGATGTAAGTCAATAAAAAAGACAGTATAATTGAATATTCATTCCCCTTTCTTCTCTAAACTGATTTAAAGGACAAATTGCACAAAAATATGTATATCATTATATCATTGAGTTTATAATATATAGAAATTTAATATATTTGACAAAAACAGTGCAGAGAAGGTCGGTAGGAGCAAAACTATATCAGAGTAAGAAAATGACACCAGATGGTAATTCAGATCCACAGAAAGAAATGAAGAGAATTGTAAATCGTATATAATAAGGTTAATATAGCAAACTGTATAAATATGTACTTCCTCTTCTTTCTTCTCTCAGTTTCATTAAAAAAACATAAGATTTTGTAAAATTATAACAATGGACTTTTTCGTTTGTAACATAGTTAGCTCAATATACACAACATTAATAGTACCCAAAAGAAGGGAAGGGAACAGCGATATATATAAGTAAAATTTCTTTATTTTGTTGGAATGAATTTTATATAAATCTGAAGTAGATTTTGATAAGACATACATGGTAAGCACTAGAGACATCACTAAGGGAATAATGCATATATTATTTAAAGATCATTAAGATAAGTTAAATAAATGTCACACTAGAAAATATTTGTTTAACACCAAACAAGGCAGTAAAGAGGAAAAGAATGAAACAAACATGAGACATACAGAAAAAAATGACAAAACAAACAAAAGCAATGACAGATTAAATCTGAAAATTACAATAAAATATTAAATATATACAATCCAATCAAAAGGCAGAGATTATCAGACTGGGAAAATGACAAAGCCAAACTATGCAGTCTCTGCAGGACACATTTTAAGTTCAAATATACAAGTAGGTTGAAAGTAAAATGATAGAAAAAGGTATACCATACAAACAGGAACCTCAAAAGGGCTGGAGTGGCCATATAAATATGAGACAACATAAATACACTTAGAAACAAAAAAATTACTAGAGATAATGGAAAATATTTCATAAAAATAACAGGGTTAATCCACAAGGAGAATATAACAATTATAAACATATATGCTGAAGTCATACCCAGAGCAATCAGGCACGAAAAAAGGAAATAAAAGGTATCCAAATAGGAAAAAAAGTCAAACTATCTCTCTTCACTCACAATAATTTTCTTTAACTACGAAATTCTAAAGACTTCACCAAAAACCCCCTGAAACTGATGAACAACTTCAATGAAGTTTCAGGATACTAAATCAATGTACCAAAATTAGTAGCATTTCTATACACCAGTAGAATTCAAGCAGAGACCCAAATCAAGAAAGCAATCCCATTTACAATTGTCACAAAAAAATAAAGTAAAATATCTAGGAATACAGCTAACTAGGCAGGTGAAAGATCGCTACAAGGAGAACTACAAAACACTGCTGAAAGAAATCATAGATGGAATAAGGAAATCAAAAAACATTCCACGCTCATGGATTGGGAGTATCAATATCATTTTTAAAAATCTGTAGATTCAACACTATTCCTGTCAAACTAACATCATTTTCACAGAATTAGAAAAAAAAGGAAAACTATTCTAAAATTTATATGGAACCAAAAAAAAAAAAAAAGGCCAGAGGCATCACATTACTCAACTTCAAACTATTCTATAAGGCTACAATAATCAAAGTAGCATGGTACTGGCACAAAAACAGACACATAGATCAATGGAACAGAATAGAAAATCCAGAAAGAGACCCACAGAACTACAGACATCTGATCTTTGATGAAGTCAATAAAAATAAGCAGTGGGAAAAGGACTCACTATTCAATAAATGGTGCTGGAATAGCTGGCTAGCCATATGCAGAAGGATGAAACTAAACCCCTATGTTTCACCATATACAAAAATTAATTCAATATGGATTAAAGATTTAAATACAAGACTTCAAACTTTTATTCTAGAATAAAAGCTAGGAAACACCATTCTGGAATTCTACCTTGACAAAGAATTTATGACTATGTCCCCAAAAGCAGTTGCAACTAAAACAAAAATTGGTAAGCAGGAACTAATTAAACTAAAGAGTTTCTGTAGAGCCATACAAACTATCAATAGAGTAAACAGATAATCTGCAGAATAGGAGAAAATATTTGCAAACTATGCATATGACAAAGGTCTAATACCCAGAATCTAAAAGGAATTTAAACAACTGAACAAGCAAAAGACAAATAACCCCATTAAAAAACGGGCAAAAGACATGAACAGACACTTCTCAAAAGAAGATACACAAGTGACCAACAAACTTACAAAAAATGTTCAACATCACTAATCATCAGGGAATGAAAATCAAAACCACAATGAGATACCATCTCACATCATTCAGCATGGTTATTACTAAAAAGTCCAAAAACAGCAGATGCCAGTGAGACTAGGGAGAAAAGAGAATGCTTAGACATTGTTGGTGGAAATGTAAATTAGTTCAGTCACTGTGGAAAGCAGTTTGGAGATTTCTCAAAGAATTTAAAGCAGAACTACCATTAAACCCAGCAGTCCCGTAACTGAATATATATCCAATGGAAAATAACTTGTTATACTAAAAAGACACATGTGTTCATATGTTCATTGCAGCACTATTTACAATAGCAAGCACATGGACTCAACCTAGTTGCCCATCAGTAGTGGATTGGATAAAGAAAATGTAGTACATGTACACCACAGAATGCTACATAGCTATAAAAAAGAATAAAATCATGTCCTTTGCAGCAACATGGGTTCAGCGAAAGGCCAATGTCCTAAGCAAATTAACATGGCAATAGAAAATGAAATACTACATGTTCTCACTTTTAACTGGGAGCTAAATATTGGGTGCACATGGATATAAAGATATCCACAATGGACACTGGTGACTACCGGAGGAAGGAGAGAGGTGAGGGGCAAGAGTTGAAAAAGTAACTATTGGGTACCATGCTTAGTGATGGGATAAATTGTACCCCAAACCTCAGCATCACACAATATTCCCAGGTAACAAACCTGCACATGTACACCCGAAATTCAAAATAAAAGTTGAAAACATATACAAAATATATATATGCACCTAACAACACAACCCCAAAATACATCAAACAGAAATTGACAGAATTGAAGGGAGAAATGGATAATTTGACAATAATAAATGTTTCAGTACCCTACTTTCCATAATGAATAGAATTACTAGACAGAAGATAAACAAAGAAGTCAAAAACTTAAACAGCAGTATAAACTAACAAGACCTAACAGACATCTATAGAACCCTCCACCCAACAGCAACAGAGTATTCTGAAGTACACAAGAAACACTTGCCAAGGTAGACCATATAGTAGTCCATAAAACAAACCTCAGTAAATGTAAGAAAATTAAAATCAGAAAAAGCTATTTTTTCTTATCATAACATAATTAAGTTAGAAATGAACAACAGAAAAAAATGGAGAAATTCTCAAGCATGTGGAAATTACCCAATACATCCTGAATGAGTCAAAGAAAAAAATCACAAAGGAAATTAGAAATGAAAATTAAAATGCAACATACCAAAATGTATGAATTGTAGCTAAATCAGTGCTCACAGGGAAATTTATAGCTGTAAGTACTTACATTAAAAAAAAAAAAAGGTCTCAAATAAATAACAATAAATAACCATCTCCCATCTTAAGATGCTAGGAAAAAAACTAAATTTAAAGCAAATAGAAATTATTATTATTATTATTTTATTTTATTACAGAATAAATAAAAGGCAAAAACAAAAGAGAAAAATCAATAAAACTCAAAGTTTATTATTTGAAAAGATCAACAAAATTGGCATCCCTTTAGTTAGACTGACCAAAAGAAGAAAGATAAAGATTCATATTATCAAAATTGGGAATGAAAAAGTGAACAGCACTACCCATCTTACAAAAATAAAAATGGTTATAAGGAAATATTATATAATAATGGATGCCCTCAAATTAGCTAACTTAGATGAAATGGATAAGTTCCTAGAAAAACACAAATTATCAGACAAATAGAAAACCTAAATAGACCTATAACAGACTGAATCACTAATTTAAAAACCGTAGCTTAAAAATTGAATTAGTAATTTTTAAACTTTCCGTAAAGAAAATCCATAGTTCAGATAACTTTACTGATAAATTACCCAGAAATTTTATTATGAAGAATGAATACCAATCCTTTATAAAGTCTTCTTAATAATAGGAGAGGCGAAAACACTTTCTAACTGATTCTGTGATGCCAGTGTTTTGCCGACACCAAAACCAGGCAAAGACATCTCAAGGGAAAAAGAAAAAAGAAACCCTGCAGACTAATACCCCTTATGAATGTAGACATAAAAATCTTCAACAAAAACACTAGCAAACTGAATCAAGCAACACAGAAAAAGGATTACTCAACTTGATCTAGTGGAATTTATTCCAGAAATGTGAGGTTGGTTCAACATTCAAAAATCAAATAATATAATACATCATATCAATACAATAGAAAACAAAACATAAGATCATCTCAATAGACACAGCAAAAGTATGTGATAAAATTCTACAGCCTTTCATGATAAAAACACAACAAATTGGGAATAGAAGGCAGCTTCCTCCACTTGATACACAGCATTTAGAAAAAAAACACGGCTAATGTCATAACCTTTAGGTGAGATCAGCTTCATGAAATGAAGAGCTTCCTCTGCATTTGGGAGGAAAAAGGATTTGTAAGTAGACAGGACTTTTGGAAGAAGAGCCCGCCTGGGACAGGGAGCCTGGTGCTGTTGGCCAGTGAGGCAAGTTAGCCAGTGAGGCAAGATGGGCAGTCAGAAAATCCCAGGAATCTCAGGGGACTTTTTGAGCAATAGTAGAGGAATAAAACTAAATTAGCAAAATGTACAAAGAGTGAAAAATATAAAAAGCAAACTATCTCCAAATATTCTCCCAAATGGCCCTACTCAATAAAAAATAAGCAGAAACATTTTCTTTGGTTCCCAGAATCCTGATCTCCATTACTGTTACTACTATAATTCATTTTCATTATGGGCTAATTAAACCCACAGGGAACCCAGAAACCTAACCAGCATTTTCCCCAAAATATAGTATCTCTAGGACTAGGCTCTAAACGATTGACTTAAAAGTAAACTATGGGGACCTGACATATTCATAATTTGGAGACTGCCTGTGCACAGTATTTTTTATGGATGATTTGTTTTCCTAATTATGGTTTGTTAAGTTTAATTCTATAGTCAGTTTCCATTCCGTGAGTACACACTGGGGGGATTAATGGCTTAAGAGTAATCCATATTACCAAGGATATAGACAGCCATGCACCACATAATGATGCTCAGTCAACAATGGGCTACATGTACGATAATGGCCCCATAAGACTATAACGACGTATTTTATTGTACTTTTTCTGTGTTTCAATATGTTTAAATAACACAAATACCATTGTTACATTTTCCTACAGCATTTAGTACAGTCACATGCTGCACAGCTTTGCAGCCTGGAAGCAATATGCTATACCACATAGTCTAGGTGTTTAGTAGGCTAGATCATCCAGGTCTGTGTAAATAAAGTCTGTGATATTTACACAATGACAGGTTTGGATAGCAACACATTTCTCAGAAGGTATCCCTGTCATAAGCAATGCATGACTGTGTATTATTTTTTTGGACACAAGAGAAATCTTCTACATATGTGAAACATATGTGCATGTGTGTATGTATACACACAATATATATAATATGAATGTATATTTCACATTTCAAACTTGAGTCCTGTCCTCACAAAAAACAGATAAACAAAATAACACCTAGAAAAGGAAAACCAAAACCAAATCCTGCTTCATAGGAGAAATTAAGCAAGAAAGAGGTAAAGAAGATTGATTTAAAAGAAAAAAAATTGGGGCCATAGTTTGAGTTAGGATTAATGGTGATTACATTCATTAAAGTTAGATCTGGACAAGTTTTGAACTTGCTATAGGCTGGAGTCCTAGAGATTCTAGGAGTGAATGCAAGATGGAGAGGACCCAGTTCAGGAGCAGGGGCTCAGAGAAAAGCTGATTTGATGATTTGTTTCATCAAGTTGGAAACAACCTTGCTTCCAGCATCAAGAGCTGAAAAAAAAATACAGGTCTCCAAGTAGTGAAGCAGGAGCTCTAAAGTCAATGGACACTTTAGCCTCCTCTGAACACTACAGTACCCATGGAATATTTTAATTCTGGTCACCCTGTGAAAGGCAGAATTCTAAGAATGGCCTAATGCCCCATGCTGATGTACAATTCCCTCCCTTTGAGTGTGGGTGGAAAGTCTAAAGATGAGGAGATATCCCTCCCTTAATCATGTTATGTTAAATGGCAAAAGGTAGATTATTTTAGTGGGCCCAATCTAATTACATGAGCCTTTTAAAAGCTGGCATGGGTGTGCTTTGGCAAAATGATCTGATCATCAAGTGATATAGCTTAGTTAGTCCACACTCAACCACTTCGCCAAAGGACACCCCCAGTGCTGTTGCGGATGGCACAGGGTTACCAGGTGTCAGTCACGAGCTGGACCTGGAATTAGCACATCCTTCCTACAGCATAATCATTTCCAGGTCATGAACCACACTCCTCAAACAGGAGCTCACTGTTTAATGAAGTAACTCACTCCCATTTAGACAGCTCCAAACATTGTGGAGTTCTTTCGTGTTTCCTTAGAACTTACACCTATTGTACTATTTGTAAAACAAATACAATTTTATACTGTAAGAGCTATGTCAAAGAAGCTCATTCTTTCACTTGACAGCCCTTCAGTTATTTGGAGGTAGAAATAGGTTTCTCCTGAGTGTGCCTGAGCCCTTTCTCTCTCTACTGGAACTATTCCAGGCTACACTGTTGTTTAAAGCTAACACCAAACCCCAGATGTGTCTGACCAGTACCAAGTATCAGATACTTCCTTCCTCACTGTTAGCCCCTTTCTTTATTAAATGCTGCCTGAAATCGCTTTAAAATATTTATTTCACATAATGAAATCATTTTCATGTAACAGGAAGTCATTTCCAATCTTGTTTTGCATATATACATATAATCGGTATTAATAAAATTTTCAAATAGGACAAATATAAGATGCCATTGGGTTGTTTTTTTTTTTATTGTGTAATGCAGGGTACGGGAGAAATGACAATACCTTTTCCTCATCCAGTTACAGGTTCATGGCTGAGACCTCTGTAACAAAAGACAATGAGCAAGAGCAAAACATACAGACTTACTTAATATACATTTCATCTGACATAGGAGCCTTCAGAAAGGAGGCCCAAAGCCCCAGGGAATACTGAATTGGTGTTGACAGCCACGCAGAAGTGTGACTGGAGGACAAATGGGTGTGATCTAACGATGATACACTGGGGGAACTGAACAAGGCCTGTCCGTTTGGTCTGTTTGGATTCTTCATGTCCTCTCTGTATGACATTCCTTTCTTCAGGGTATGGGGTTATGATGCGAGGAGAGAGGGAGCTGGTCAGAGAGTGCTCTTCCTGTGTTTTATGACCTGCTTTAGGGAAGAAAATGTGAAGGGAATTCTAGCTTCTGTGGCCCACTCCAGGGGAGTAAGCGACAAAAGAATGTCAGTTTCTTTGGTCTGCTTCAGGAGAGAGTGAATGGGAGAAAGTCAAAGACGTCCTTGCTTCCACTGTGTTCTCAAGTTACTCAGTATGCCTAGGGGCTATATTTTGAGGTAGCATTTTCTGCACCCCATCTGTAGATTTTTCAATTCTTAGAGTAAATAAACAAAAACCAACTTTTAGTCAGACCTGAAGCACTAAAAGAAAAATCTAGAAAGAAAATCAGACACATAAACACCAAATGGAAGAATAAAAACATTAGAAGGAAATAGAGTCTGACAATCAAATAATGTTGCTTTGACTCTCATTTTAGCTAAAAAGCAAGCGAGTTTAAACATTACTATTCATTACATTACATTCATTTCTATCATAGATAAATCAGTTTATTTTTAATGGCTTTATTAAGAAATAATTTACACACCACTCAGTTCACCAATTTAAAATGGGTAGTTCAACGGTTTTTAGTATATTTATTAGCAGTGCTGCGCAACCATGACTACAGCCTAAATATTAGAACCTTTCAATTTCATCCCCCCAGAAAGAAACCCTGAAATCCCATTTTTCATAATGGTGAGGTAGAAGGCATTGTAATCCGTTCTGGGTCATGGGGAACAAGTAAATTGGGAAGTGGAATAGGGAAAGGGGAGCCAGACATGGCTAGAGGAGAGTCGGTATTCATCGATCACACTGGCTTCCTGAGCTTCTAGTAAAAGACAGCTTGCAAACGGCTCTCCCTAGTAAATTTAGCTGGTGGAAAATTCACTGTGTGGTTCCATTTAAGCCTAATGGGAATGCCGGGACTTATAGAAAGGCTGAATTGTGAATCACATTCCACTACAGTGTTCTCCCTTTCTTTTCAAAAGGAGTTCAGGCTGAAGTAGAATCTAAGCACAATGTGTGTTTTGCTTCAGCAAAGAGGCAATTGTAATCAAGTGGCTCTGTTTTTTAGCGAGGCAATTTTGAAACAAATACTTGCCTTGGGTTGCTTTTATTAAGCCGTATGGCTTTCTTTCCGTTTCAGAGACCGCAGTGTTAAAATAAATCTAGTGCATTTTATTTTAAATGATCAGAATGTGACTATAATGTTCATTGGCATGAAACAACTATAACAAAATTCACAAATCTTTTCCTTTCTGAGGATTATGCACTCTGAATTGATCTAAGAATTGACTAAAATTTGCACACTGGACAGCTCTGTATTCGGATCTCCTGCCTCATCCCTGTCACAGTTTGGGTGAATCTGGATGTCTTGACACTGGACGTATCAAATACTAAAGTGGATATATTATTCTGATATTAAAAGCCTTGGTGAAAGTCCTCCTTCAAAAATGCTATTCTTCTATGTACAACTTTTCTAAAGAAACAAAGGAAAGCATAGCTTCGGGTTTGTGTTTTGGTCTATGAAGACAAGCAGTGCATAGATCTGTGAAGTTCTGTTCCTCTGTTCTGCCCTCTGCCGGCTGAAGGAAGTACTACTGGCACTTCGTGGGTTTCATTTACCTATTTATTTTAGCAAACCTGGGCACATTTTCTGACCTGCACAATTAAAACAGCTAAACGCAATGCAGTGGTCAAACTTAAAATTACCAAAGGCAAATACAATTTCTTCTATCCACTCCTCCTCCTAGTCTCGTCCTATACCCACAGAATGTGGAAAGGTGATGCATGCAGTGCTGGGGGCATGACAGCTAATAGTGCAGCCTGCCTTTCTGCCAGTGAAATCCTCGTGTAATGATTGGAAAAAGGGGTGAATTCCAAGGGAAGAAGTTACCCTTGGAGTTCTCAGGACTAGAAACTGGGCTTCTGTGTGAGCTACAGCCACGCTGTAGGTTTCTTGGCACTGAACGTGCTGTTTTGTGGCCCTTATCCTCTGAGTTGAGATGGGCAATCTCTTTTCCTGGCCATATACTATCTCTGAGCTAGAGACAGTTAGCAACTGCTACTTCTTAAAACAAAACAAAACAAAAACCTTTTAAAAAATTAAGCAGTTTTTAATTTAATTACAACTTTTTTTTTTTTTTTTTTTTTTTTTGAGACGAAGCCTGGCTCTGTTGCTCAGGCTGGAGTGCAGTGGCGCGATCTCGGCTCACTGCAAGCTCTGCCTCCCGGGTTCACGCCATTCTCCTGCCTCAGCCTCCCGAGTAGCTGGGACACAGGCGCCCGCCACCACGCCCGGCTAATTTTTTTGTATTTTTAGTAGAGATGGGGTTTCACTGTTAGCCAGGATAGTCTTGATCTACTGACCCCGTGATCCGCCCACCTCACCCTCCCAAAGTGCTGGGATTACAGGCGTGAGCCACTGCGCCCGGCCTAATTACAACTTTTAAGCCCTCCTTTTCTCCTGATTTTTGGATATCAGAGATAAAAAAGCAACAAATATTTGTAGAAATAGATTGCATTTAAATTACTTTAAATAGCAATACATTTCTGCCATTTACATGTTTCTTTGTGTTAACCCAAGAGTTCAAAGGTTAAATCAAAATTTCTAAATTGAAGTAAATACATGTTATTCACAAACTCAATGATAAGTGAGTGTAATATGACTTTAAGTAACATTGCTAAAAATATCAGAAGTAATGTGAAGTGAGATTTAGACCAAATTTACAGTTTAATTTACAATGGTCTTTCTACCTCTGAAATGAAAGACTTTTATTTCACTTTTATATTGTTAATTTGCACTGGTTTTTCCTTTCCCCAAAGAAATGGTATTTAAAATTCCTGGGTGTGTGTGCACGGAGGACTTTGCTGCTACCTTGCATAGAGGAAAGCACACTAAGCATGGCCTCGAACCCAGTCTGGTATGCTTGAGTGCCTCGTGAACTCAACTCATGCTGCTTCCTAAGCATCCATCCCTGACTGCTCCTCTTACTTTGAGAACACTCAGTACACATCTCACTAAAGCATGGTCTCGGTGGATTATGCGCCATGTGAGTGCTTCTCTCTACTCCTCTCAGGGCTTCTTTTATGCAGTGGACCTTGCTTGACTCACCTGTGTGTCCTGGCAGCCAGCACAGTGCCTAGCCCCAGCGTGTGTGTGTGTGTGTGTGTGTGTGTGTGTGTGTGTGTGTGTGTTTCAGTCCTTGTACATTGAATAAGTAAATGTGGTTCAGGCACTAGATATTTCCATGGTCTGTTTGATGGTTGCATTTGCTCAAAGTTAATGTGAAGGAAAACAGGAAGATCAGACAAACTTAATAGAATTGGGGTGACTTTTAAATAACTGACAGAACTATAAAGACCTGTGCCTTATGCTATATTATTTGAACTAGAGAAGAGAAGAACTTGGTTGAGTCACCAAGACCAACCCCTTCTTATTATATTCTTATTTACTAGTGTATATTCTGAAATGAGAAACAGAGAGAAAGAGACAGAGAAGAGATGTATATTATACTTAATCTGCAATCAAAAACCAGAGTGTGTCACGAGAAGAATGTGATCAGAAAAGCATTATATTTGAAGGCTTTCAAAAATAGAAAAGCATAAGCCAGAAATGATCAAAATGAAAAAAGATAAAACAATACTAGAGTTGGAACAATAAATCAAAACCTGGTTTCTTAAACTAACCAGGAAAATTGACAAATCCTTGGCAAAGTTGATCAAAGGGGAAAAAAGCAGTGCTACAAATAAGTGATGTTAGAAGTAAGAAAAGGGACATAATTAGTGATAACTGTATGGGATATAGCTAATTATGTAGTCCCTGATATACTCAGGGATTCAAGAAAGCATGAGAATATTTTGTACACATCTAAAAATTGTAAACACAACTATTAGCTTTCATAAATGTATACATTACCAAAATCGGCTAAAATAATAGAAAATTTCATGATAATAATAATCACAGAAGAAAATAAGGTGGTCAAAAATCTATCCCTAAAATAAGCATGAAATTCAGAAAATGTTACAGATGACTTCTATTGAATGTTTAAGAAACAAATAATTTTTATATTCTGAAACTACATCCAGGTAGTAGAAAAAGACTGGAATTATCTTTACTAGAAATAGAAATTAGACTAGAATTAGAAAAGGCTAGCAAAACTCTGATACCAAATTAGATTGAAGAATACACATAGAAAAGGAAAACTGGGAGTCAGTCTCACTCATAAATGTGGATGTAAAACTCCTAAATAAACTATTAGGAATTTAAATTATAAGAATGACTCTAAAGAATTAAAAATGTGGACAAAGTGCCATTTATATGAACTATGTGTAGCTAGTTCAATTTAGAATATCAATTAACATTTTTAATCTATGCTAACAAAGAAAGGAAAGAAAAAATGTATTATTTGATTCTGAAAAAATATTTAAAAAGATACAAAACCTACTTGACTTTCAAAGAAATAGCAAACAATAGACAAAACTTCTATCTTGCTGTGAACAGCAAGCATCATACTCAATGGTAAGACGTTAAGTGCTTATCAATAAAAGTTAGGAACAAGATATGTATACCTGATATCTCAGCTATTATTCAATACTATAATTCCTTGTCACTACAGTTAATTCAAAACATGTAGTGGGGTTAGAGGAGGAAACTTTTATTATTTAAGATATTATTATCTATGTAGGACTAATAAAATATTTAATCAAGTTGGCCAGAATAAAAATTAATAAGCAAACACAAATGGTTTTTCTTACACGCCACCCTACCAATTAGAATTTTTTTAGTGCTCTTTACCAAAGTAACCAATGTCTTCAAATAGCTGGAAATAAATATACAAAGAAAAATATAAAACTTATTGAAGACAACTGTTAAACTTTTGTGATAGATTATACACAGAAGCCCTGAGTAAACAGAAAAATATATCAAGCTCCCGAACAGGATACCAGGTCCTCTAAAGTTATTATATAAAATTAATAACAGTTCTGATCAAAGGGCCAGCAAGTGTTTCCATCAGTTCTAAAATGCTGACCTAAAAATGTATCTAAAAGAGGAAACATGCAAGAAAAGGGAAAAAACTACAGAATATGGAAACACTTTCTCCACCAAGTATCAAAACACACTGTTGCCCCCAGAAGCTGCAGAAAAGGAGTCCACACTTGCCGGCTCTGCAGGTCCCAGAGAGACAGGGCAAGAACTCCATGTTCTCAATCACATAAATCACTTTTCTTCCCAAGGGAAGGAGAGAGTTAGTATGGGAGAGAGAAGTGGGAATTCCCCACTGGGAAACATGGGACTGAGTAATAAAGTTTCTCTAACACAAAGAATAAAGTTCAAGAAATTAAAACATGGCAGGCGCGGTGGCTCATGCCTGTAATCCCAGCACTTTGGGAGGCCGAGACGGGCGGATCACAAGGTCAGGAGATCAAGACTATCCTGGCCACCACGGTGAAACCCCGTTTCTACTAAAAAATACAAAAAATTAGCTGGGCGTGTTGGCAGGCGCCTGTAGTCCCAGCTACTCGGGAGGCTGAGGCAGGAGAATGGCGTGAACCCGGGAGGCGGAGCTTGCAGGGAGCCGAGATCGCGCCACTGCACTCCAGCCTGGGCGACAGGGCGAGACTCCGTCTCAAAAAAAAACAAAAAAGGAAAGAAATTAAAACAGTCTAATGTCGGCACAGGAATAAACATACTGCTTATGAGAATGGAAATAAATACCAAAATACATTCAAGTATGTATAGATATTTATATATAATAAAAAAACTATATCAGTGTGATCATTTCGGCTGTAAGTAACAGAAAATCTAATTCATATTAGCTTCAAAATTAAAGAAAACTTGTTGGCTCAGAATATGAAAAATCTGAAGGGAGATGAAGGAAATGACTTCATTTTCATGGAGTAAGTAGGGCTTACTCCAGGGGCCTTGAAACATCACCAGTGATCCTCTGTCTGCCTTTTGTCTGCTCCGTTTTGTAGGATGTTGGTTTTATTCTATAGCTGAGTCTTCTCATAGGGCTTTTTCTTTTACATCTCGTACAAAAAAAGATCATTTCTGTCTCAGCATTTCAAACAATTTGCCAGAGTTCAGTCTAGTTGGCTCAGAGCATGTGCCTGAACCCAATATGGCTGTTGTGATAAAGTGACTAAAGTTTATAAACCCACCTCGAATCCTGAGTATGAATTCCATTTACACAAACCGTAAGGGCAATGTCAAGACAAAAATGGTTTCTCAAAAGAAAATTCATAGAACTGTTTCCAGAAAGTGATGCACCAAAATGACAGAGGTCTGCTACTGGAGTCCTTTAGAACAGTTGGGGAAGGAAATAAAAGTTGAACATTTAGTTTGGGTAAAAAGTTTATTCCTTTGTCAGATTATTTTCAAAATGTATTGTGCATTGGTGTATGTTAAAGTAGTCCTTTTAAAGCATATATATGTGGCTCCCTTTAATACACAGAAGACTGCTTTAATGCTTTAATATATACAAATGCACCTGAAATTTTAATACACAAAAGACTGCTTTAACGTTTTATATATCTGTAACTGCTTGTATATGTATAAATGCATATATATGCATTATACACACATATGTAATATATATGAATATAGATCTGTAACTGCTTATATATGTACAAATGCATATGAATATAGATCTGTAACTGCTTATATATATATAAATGCACATATGTATAAATGCACATGCGTTTACATATATAGGCAGTTACAGATCTATGTTTGTGTATATTATATATGTGCATATAATAAATATATACAAATATTGGCATTTGGAAATACTGGAAGAATAAAAAATAAATTAATTTCAATGGTTATGTAGTGACAAGGGAGAAACAGAATAAAGTCAGAGTTGGAAGCAAGACTCTTCAGTATACAGGTATACCTCGTTTTATTGCATGTCACTTTTTTATGCTTGGTGGAAATTGTATTTTGTTGCAAATTGAAGGTTTCTGGCAACCCTGCATTATGCGAGTCTATCGGTGCCATTTTTCTAACAGCATGTGCTTACTTTGTGTCTATGTGTCACATTTTGCTAATTCTCACAATTATATTTTCAATTTTTCATTAGTATGTTATCTTTTATAGTGACCTGTGATCAGTGATCTTTGATGCTACTATTATAATTGCTTTGGGATGTCATGAACTGCACCCATATAAGGCAGCAAACTTAATCAAAAGTGTGTGTGTTTGGACTCCTCCATTCACCAGCTATTCTCATGCCTCTTCTCATGCCTTCATATTTCCTGAGACACAGCAATACTGGAATTAAACCAATTGGTAATCCCACAATGGCCTCTAAGCGTGCAAGTGAAAGGAAGAGTTTCACATCTCTCACTTTAAACCAAAAGCTGGAAATGATTAAGCTTAGTGAGGAAGCCCTGTAAAAATCTGAGACAGGCCAAAAGCTAGGCCTCTTGCACCAAAAAGTTAGCCAAGTTGTGAATGCAAAGGAAAAATTCTTGAAGGAAATTAAAAGTGCTACTCCAGCCAATGCACGAACGTTAAGAAAGTGCAATGGCCTTACTGAGAATACAGAAGAAGTTTGAGTGGTCTGGATAGAAGATCAAACCAGCCACAACATTCCCTTAAGCCAAAGCCTAAACCAAAGCAAGGCCCTAACTCTCTTCAATTCTATAAAGGCTGAGAGAGATGAGAAAGATGCAGAAGAAAAGTTTGAAGCTACCAGAGGTTGGGTCATCAGGTTTAAGGAAAGAAGCTGTCTTTCTAACGTAGAAGTGAAAGTGAAGCGGCAAATGCTAATGGAGAAGCTGAGTTATTCAGAAGATTTAGCTAAAATCACTAATGAAGGTGGCTACAGTAAACCACAGATTTTAAATGTAGATGAAACAGCATTGTATGGGAAGAAAATGCCATCTAGGACTTTCAGAGCTAAAGGGGAGAAGTCAATGCCTGGTTTCAAAGCTTCAAAGGACAGGCTGGCTCTCTTGTTAGGGGCTAATGCAGCTGGTGACTTTAAGTTGAAGCTGATGCTATTACTATTCTGAATATCCTAAGGCCTTTAAGAGTTATGCTAAACCTGCTTTTCCTGTGCTCTATAAATGGAACAACAAGCTTGGATGGCAGCACATCTAATTACAACATGGCTTACTGAATATTTTAAGCCCACTGTTGAGACCTACTGCTCAGAAGAAAAAAGATTTGTTTCTTCAAATATTACTGTTCATTGACAATGTCCCTGTTCACCCAAGAGCTCTGATGGAGCTCTGATGGAGATATACAAGATCAGTATTGTTTTCATGCCTGTTAACACAATATCCATGCTGTAGCCCATAGATCAAGGACTAAATTTGACTTTCAAGTCTTATAATTTAAGAAATAGATTTTTTAAGGCTATGGCTGCCATAGATAGTGATTCCTCTGATGGATCTGGTCAAAATCCATTGAGAAACCTTCTGGAAAGAATTAATTATTCTAGATGCTATTAAGAATATTCACCAGCCTGGGCAGCATGGCAAGACTCCATCTTTACAAAATGTAAAATAAATTAGCCAGGCATGGTGTCACACACCTGTTGTCCCAGCAACTTAGGAGGCTGAGGTGGGAAAATCACTTGAGCCCGGAAGGTTGATGCTACAAGTGAGCCATGATCATGCCACTGCACTCCATCCTGGGTGACAGAGTAAGACCCTGTCTCAAAAAATAAAAATAAAAAAAAAATTCATGATTTATGCCAGGAGGTCAAAATGTCAATGTTAATGGGAGTTTGGAAGATGTTTATTTCCACCCTCGATGACCATGAGGGATTCAAGACTTCATTGGAGAAGTAACTGCAGATGGGGTAGAAATAGCAAGAGAACTAGAATTAGAAGTGGTGCTGGATTGCTGATAAAGTTCTCCCATGATAAAACTTGTATGCATGAGGAGTTGCTTCTTATGGATTAACAGAGAAAAGAAAGTGGTTTCTTGAGATGGAATCTACTCCTGGTGAAGATTCTGTGAATATTGTTGAAATGGCAACAAAGGATTTCAAATACTACATAAACTTAGTTGATAAACACCATCATGTTATGAGAGGATTGACTCCAATTTTGAAAGAAGTTCTGCTGTGGATAAAATGCTATCAAACAGCACTGAATGCTACAGAAAAATCTTTCATGAAAAAAGACTTGATTGATAAGACAAACTTCATTGTTGTCTTATTTTTTGAAATTGCCACTTGTAATCCCAGCACTCTGGGAGGCCAAGGTGGGAGCATCACTTGAGGCCAGGAGTTTAAGACCAGCCTAGACAACATACCCAGACCCAAGATTTCATCTCTAAATGCAAAAAAAAAAAAAAAAAGAACTTTACTCGCATGTGGCAGCACACACCTGTAGTCCCAGCTACTAGGGAGGCTGAGGCAGGAAGAGAGCTTCAGCCCAGGAATTCAAGGCTGCAGTGAGCCATGATTGCACCACTGCACTCCAGCCTAAGTGACAGTGCAAGACCTCAACTATTAAAAAAAAAAAAAAAAAGTAAAAAAAGAAAAGAAATTGCCACAACCACTGCAGCCTTCAGCAACCACCACCCTGATCATCAGCAGCCACCAGCATCAAGGCAAGACCCTTCACCACAAGAAGGTTACAACTCCCTGAAGTCTCAGATGATCATTAGCATTTTTAGCAATAAAGCATTTTTAATTAAGGTGTGCATATTATTTGTAAGACAAAATGCTATTTCACATTCAATAAACTACAGTGCAGTGTACACATAACTCTTACACGCACTGGGAAACTGAAAACATCGTGTGACTTTCTTTATTGCTGTGGTCCAGAACCAAACCCGCAGTATCTCCAAAGTATGTCTGTAAAAGCATAGATAGGTAGGTAGGTAGGTAGGTAGGTAGCTGGATAGATAGATAGATAGATAGATAGATAGATAGATAGATAGATAGATAGATAGATAGATAGATAGATAGACAGACAGACAGAGATAGATAGATAGATAGATAGATAGATAGATAGATAGATAGATAGTAGGTAGGTACATAGATAGAGATAGATAGATAGATAGATAGATAGATAGATAGATAGATAGATAGATAGATCGATCGATCGTGACCTCTCTTTTCAGCTTCCAGGCTCTCTGTGAAGCAGCTGAGGTATAGAAATAATATAATGGGTAAAATTTGTTAAGACTTTAAAATATGCCAATTACTTAAGTGCTTTATGTCATCTAATTCTTACAACAAAACTAGAAGATAGTCTTGAGGCAGAAGAATCAGTTGAGCCTGGGAGGTCAAGGTATGGATGGGAAATGCAGCTTAGAGGAATTAAAGTAAGTTATATAAAGTTACAGAGCTAACAACTTAAGCAAGTAAATCCAAAGCTGGTCTGATACCAAACCCAGTGCTTGTAAGGGTACTAGGAGTCCAAACCTTGGGTTCATGTTCAGACTTCTGGACTTAGGATTTTAAACAACTTACTTAAACTACCTGACTTGCCAGTGTGTCTAAAAGTCTCAAAATAATAAAAATAAAAGGACTTTTTAAAGTATAAAGTACCATGCAAATATCTGCTGCACTTGGATATTTATACCTGAACGTTTTACCTCTACACAATCTCAGTTTACTTAAAATTAATTTTATTTTTTCCTTATTCTTTCTTCCACCACCATCCCCAATAATTTCCTCCTTTTTTTCTGTATTTCTATTGGCAGTTTTCTCAATAGATTAAAACATTGTAATATCTTAAACTAGTCTTTCTCCATTGCCCCATTTAATCTCCATTTCCCATTTGTTCTTTCTTTAAATCAGCTTTTCTTCTCCTTTCCTTTTATCCTCTTCATCACAGCTGCTCTCCAATCCTAATCACTGCAGCCCTGGACCAGTGAAACAGCCTCCTCTCCTGTCTTACCAACTGCATTATCTCCTGGGGTATAAAAGCCTTATCTTACATTTTTTGTATCACTCAGTGACTTATAATAAATATTTGTTGATTGATTTATTCTGTGAAGGCATTTAACCTTTTCCTCATATTTTGTAACTAGAATATTCATATTCTCTGTAGATTTTAATAGACAATATCTTCTTATATTTTTATTTACTTTAATTTGACTGCTGGTATGAAATCTGCAACCAGCTGGACACAGTAGCTCCTGCCTGTAACCCCAGCAGTTTGGAAGGCCGAGGCAGGAGGATCACTTGAGCCCAAGAGGTGGAGACCAGCCTATAGGCAACATGGCGAAATCCCGTCTCTACAAATACAAAAGAGATTAGCCAGGCATAGTGGTGTGGGCCTGTAGCCCCAGCTACTCAGAAGGCTGAGGTGGGAGGATCGCTTGAGTCCTAGAGATCAAGGCTGCAGTAAGCCAAGATTGTGCCACTTCACTCCAGCTTGAGTGACAGAGTGAGATCCTGTCTCAAAAAAAGAAAAAGAAATCTGCAACCATCAATTATATGAGTGATTGAAATTAAGCTGAATGATTAATATCAACTTCCTCCTTCGTAGAAAAATATCCCACTATATTTGTTGATATTCAATGGTTTCTGACATCCTGTGGGAAAATATATCTATCTGAATATTTTTGTCGAAACATTTAAAACTTTTGTTTTTAACAAGTTAAGAAGCTCTGCTGTATGATGCAGCAAAATAGAACCAAGAAAATCGTTTTGTGTACCAGACTCCTTAACTGGGATTTATCTATATTGGTTCCATTCAGAATAGTAACTATCTGTTGCACTCCTATCGCATGAAAAGCATATGGCTGGAATTTCAGGGAATACACAGATAAATCAGCCTAAACTCCTGCCTGTGAGGTGCCTGGAGGCAGAAGGGAAGGAAAAGTGGAGAATGACTACCTCCACATTGCAGGAAGCTATAGTTCTCAGTACCACATGATGAGCACTTTTGACAATGTACAGTGGGGCTTGCAAAGACCAAGAGATTACATTTGATGGGGGAAATTATGATTGGCTTCCTAGAGAAGGTAGAATTTAAATCTGCTCTAATAGATATAAATGGGGAAGATGGAAAGCACCAGGGGCAGTAAGGACAGCTCTGAGGCAGAAAAGAACAGAGCAAGTTCAAGGAAACAATCAGATCCCCACCACGGCCTGAGCATAATGCAGTGGATCAGTGAGAGGTGGGGACGAAGCCCTGATCCTTGTACCAGAATTCTTTGAATCCCAAGCCAAGAAGGTCCTCCTTAATGTGGTAAACAATGGGAGCCTTTGAAAGTGTTTGTTCAATTGAATAATATATGTGGGTCTGTGCTGCAGAAAGATTAATCTGGAAATGAAACACAAGATCAGCTGGATTGGGAAGAGAGAAGGGACCCCTGTAAGAATAATGATGACAAAAACACACCAACCAACACTTACACAATGTTTACTTTGTGCCAGGCACTCATCTAAGTACTTTCATTAACTTAATTCATGTAATCTTTACAACTTTGTCAGGTACCATTGTTAGCTCAGTTTTATAGGTAAGTAAACTGAAATATAGGAGGGTTAAGTGACTTGCTCAGCCTTCACAGCTAGTAAATGGCCAAGCCAGGACGTTAACCCAGGTAGCCTATAAAAAAGCTTCTGCTTCAGTCCAGCAGACACAGATTTTACACACAGCTGTGAGTCACGGGAAGGTTGTCTGAGGACTCTGAACCTATTCAGCTCCATTCTACCTTGAGATCTAAGAAGACAAATCTGGCAGCATCCTAAAGAACTGGGAGGGTCCAAAGGAAATATAGGTCAGTTGACTCACTCTTCATTCAAGGATGAGATAAATGAAACCTATGAAAACATTCCAGGAAAAAAAGATGAAAAAGAATGGCAAAAAGTACCTTGAGCAAAGGAAAAAGCGTATCTGTGAAAAGGACATACAGCAGATGAGAAATGTGTATATACAGGTTTTTCCGATAAAATATGATGAGTTTACATTTTCACAGGCCATGACAAACTCTGTGAGAGAAATATTTTCTTTACTTTTCTATAACTTACTTTGATTCTTTTCTACATTCCACATTCTGGCCGGGTGCAGTGGCTCACGCCTGTAATCCCAGCACTTTGAGAGGCCGAGGCGGGAGGATCACTTGAAGCCAGGAGTTCGAGACCTGCCTGGCCAATATGGTGAAACCCCCATATCTAAAAAACTACAAAAAATAGCCAAGCGTAGTGGTGCACACCTGTAATCCCAGCTACTTGGGAGGCTGAGGCAGGAGAATCACTTGAACCCAGGAGGTGGAGACTGCAGTGACCTGAGACCACAACACTGCATTCCAGCCTGGGAAACAAAGCGAGACTTAGTCTCAAAAAAAATCCCCAAAAAAATCGATTCCACAGTCTGCCTAAAGGTAAAAAATAATCATCATCATCTCAGGCAGTTTCAGGTAAACACAGGCTCTTTAGAATTTGTTTCTGCTGATCAATTTGGGTTTAAATTAAATCATTTCAAGGCTTCTGCCTACCCCTCCTTCTTTCTAAGGAGGCACCTATGTTCTCGGGGTGGAGAAATCTGGGTTGGCTTCATGGCGTTGGAGAGAGGTCAAATCTGAAGTTGTTTCCCTTCCCTTCTTGTCTTTATTCATCAATGTGTATCCCAATTGGCGTCTAGTGTGTTACATGGTTTCCAGTTGAAGGTTGATGTCAAATTCCACAGAGGTACCCTGTCACCATGACGATGCAGCCCCTGCAGGGCCACCAGCCCTGTCTGTCTTTCTGGCCCCGACTTGGGGCACAAGGAAATTTCATATGTTCTCAGGAAGATGTCTTAGGTCTTCTTTACTTGACCATCTCTTATTACCCTGTCTCCTATACTCTTTACATAACTTGTTAGCGAGAAAAGGCTTCTCTACAAGGTTAGAAAGCACCCCTGGAAAAGAAGGTACAATTTGTCTCTGTTTCCAGATCACTAGAACTCTTTAGGGGTTCTGTTGTTCACCCAGACGTCTCATGGGGATACATCTATGTCTAAAAGCATCCAAGCCTAAGCTTTTCCCCTCTGTAGATCTCCCTCTCGCCCACGTGAAAAAAAAATGTGTACCTGATTGGGGAAGGTGGCCAGTGTCTCTGTTCATTCTCTTTCCAAAACTTTGTTAAAAGCACAAATTTCTGAAACCGGAAAAAAAAAAAACTCTTTCAAAAGTCCCACTCTTGCCATATCTTATTTTGGTTTTAAGACTTTTGTCTTTTCTCAGTTTTAGAGCTGGTGCCCTCTTGAGGCACAAGGATATTTCAAATGCTCTCAGGAAGACATCTCAGGTTCTCTTTATTTGGTCATCCAAGCAAAATTCTGAATCTTGCTTTTTATATTAGGTTGAAGGTGATGCTGCTGACTGAATGAACGGGAAGAAGGGCGTGGAGGAGTACACCTTTGTTTTATTATTTAAAATGTAATCCTACTAAAAAGATAGGAAAAGTAAGTCTTAAAAAAATTGCAGATATCAAGAAAAAATAAGTGGCTGGGCACAGTGGCTCATGCCTGTAATCCCAGCACTTTGGGAGACCAAGGTGGGCGGATCACCTGAGGTCAGGAGCTTGAGACCAGCCTGGCCAACATGGTGAAACCCTGTCTTGACTAAAAATGCAAACATTAGCCAGGCATTGTGGCACATGCCTGTAGTCCCAGCTACTGGGGAGGCTGAGGCAGGAGAATCCCTTGAACCCAGGAGGCAGAGGTTGCAGTGAGCTGAGATCATGCCATTGCACTCTAGCCTGAGCAACAAAACAAGACTCCATTAAAGAAAAAAAGAAAGAATATAAATATAAAAATATAAAATATATAAAAATTGAATTTATTTAAGGCAATAAGAAAATAATCAATTCTACAGAACACAGTATACACTAACAAGAAAAGGATACATGATATATCATACACAAACAAGAAAAGTTCATCAGAACACAGACTATACAGAGATGACAACTGAAAGGCAAGATAAAGATACAGAAAATCAGTTTTAAATTAGCAGTCAATGTTATACATAACTGTGTACCATAAAAGCATGTTCAATAAAATCAGAAATTTGACAAAAATTACCATCTTCACTATTTTTTTTGCTTCCAAAAGTTCTAACCATGACAATAAAAGGAGACATAAGATTAATATGTAAACAACTAAGAGACAAAACTAAGGCACAAAGAAAAATTAAGAAAAATCTCTTTGAATTAATGTCAATTTTAAAAGTCCCACATAATACATATCAGTATTCCAGCCATTACGGTAGATGATATAATTGGAGGCTGGGTTGATTTATAAAGGATGTAAAATCATAAAATACTAAGGAAGAATCCCAACAACAATGATGTCAGAACCACATGAAGAAAATTATAAAAGTTCACTTTGTGCTCTTAAAAGATTTAAATTAGTGGAGAGTCTTAAATTAAATTGAAGGTTAAAAGCAAGAGGTCAGGATATGAGGTTGAAAAGTCTGGGAACATTAGCATGTCAAAAGTGTGAGGGAGAGAACAGAGGCTCATCAGAATTAGAACCAGAAGAGTATAGTTTCACAGAAGCCACAGGAAGCAGGAATGCAATGAGACCAAGAGAGATAAAAACAGAAAAAAAAGCCATCAAATTTTATAATAAAAAGCAGACAAGGTGATTGCTTGTAGAGGTGAACAGCTACCATGCCCCTAACTATTCAGTGAGTAACAGACACACAAAAACAAAACAAACTGCTACTATAGAGTTTTCCAATGAATACCTCCTTATTGTACAAACTTGGAGAAGTATATCAAAGACCTTTTTAAAAAAAAAAAAAGATTAATGTTTAGATTCAGAGATTGGATTTAACTTTTGTTTTCATATGCACGTATGAAATAGCCTTCTTGTCCAAATGAGGAATTCTTCCTTTCAGATAAAACGCAAAATCCACTTCTTAAATATTTTTAAGAGACTAATAGGCTTCCCACATTCTCATCTGGTTTCCAGTGTCAAATCGGCATTTGGTCGCTCTGGTGCCCCACGGAACCTAGTTCAGATAAAGAACATTAAGAAATTCCTATTTCCTTCTTCCCCTTACTGGGAGAAAGCTCAAAGCCTAGATATAGTCACATTGGGTTTTTCCTTTTTTTAATTATCCCTGTTTTCTTCCTTACAATATTCTTATTCAGTGGTTCTAATGTAGCCTTCACTTTTCTAAGCTGTGTTTTTGAAAAGAAACATGAACCACATTGCACACACATATATACATACATACACACACAATCCATATAATTGAACAAATTGCCACTTCTACCAAGGCTAAGGAAAAGCAAGATGAACTACTATGTCATAAATTTTCTTAAACCCACCAAAGAGCTGAGGTCACACATAAGCAAGTAGCCTGAAATCCTAAGAAAGACAAGCTCCTCCAGGAAGACATGGGTTGTGAGCACAGGAGGAAGAGGCACCAGGCCCCACACAGTTAAAGAAGAAATCAGCTAAACTTTTTAACAAATTGCTAAAGGCAAAGTGTGGGCTAATGTGTGAGTGCAGAACCCCAGACGCTGCAGGCACAAAGGGACACAGGCTCTCTTCCACAGACCTTTACTGGGTGCCCACGAGAAGGATCGAGGACAGAGCTGGAGACAGGACAGAGTCTCTCTAGGTGATGTGAGCCTGGAGGATGGGAGCCACAGCCACTTCAGGAAAAATATTAAGCACCATCTGGCCTGCCCCTGTTGTGGAAGAAAAGCCTTAAGCCGATAGAGAAGGAGCAGCAAATTATGCTGCCCCTAGGCACAAGTGTGACCCATTTTGGTTAGGGAAAGAATAAAAGGAAAAAAACAATCTCCATACCTGGATGAGGGGTACAAAAGAGCCCTAAGTCCAAAATCCTACACCAGTACCATTAGATGTCTCCTACCACAAGGGGAGGGACAAGAAAGCATCTCTCACGGGAGATCTACCAGGTGCAAGGCAGAATTTGGTTGACACTGGGAGGAGGGGCAGGATCACAGAGAAAGCCCCACTCCTAAGATCCAGACACACAGGACCTCCCTAAGACTATTGATGGGACAGGACAACAGAGAACCTTGTTGCTAGCAGCTCCACTCCCGTCGGCCTTATAAGCACCAGGTATCAAGCGATAGCACTCTACTTCTGAGTGGGGGGAGCAAGAAAGAACTCCCTGTGTGTCACAGACACTCAAAGAAAGTAGAAAGCTGAGGGCAGAGCAGGGATGTTGAGACACACCCTTTGATACCCTAGCCCCCACCTACACACAAGGTAGCACTAGAGGAGTTTGAAGCTAGTAATATACTGAGGTTAACCATAGCAATAACAAAACCCAAACCCAGCTCAACTTCGAACTAGATTGACCAACTCCAGTACTATAGGCCTACTAAAAGAAGAAATGTGCCATTTCCAGACATAGATAGTATTTATCTTAGCCCATACTGTCATATCCTTGATATTTGTGATTCACTTAAAAATTATGAGACATACAAAAAAGCAAGTGGGGAAAAAAAGCATGATCAAGAGGCAAAATTATCAATATAACTAGACTCAAATATGACCTAGATATTGGAACTATCGAACAGAGAAGTTTAAATGACCATGTTTAATATGTTAAAGGAGCCATTGGAAAAACTAACAGTCATGAACAGATATGGAATTTCACAGAGAGATGTTGACTGTTAACAAAGAATCAATTGGCAATGCTAGAAAAAGGAAACAGTAACAAACATGAACGGCGCCCTTAATGGGCTTATCAGTAGAATCAACACAGTCATGGAAGGAATCAGTGAACTTAATAGGTCAATAGATATTACCCAGCTTCATCCATGTCCCTGCAAAGGACATGATCTCATTCATTTTATGGCTGCATAGTATTCCGTGGTATATATGTATCACATTTTCTTTATCCGGTCTATCGTTGATGGACATTTGGGTTGATTCCAAATCTTTGCTGTTGTGAATAGTGCTGCTATGAACATACATGTGCATGTGTCTTTAGGATAGAATGATTCATATTCCTTTGGGTATGTATCCAGTAATGGGATTGCTGGGTCACATGGTATTTCTGGTTCCAGATCTTTGAGAAATCGCCACACTGTCTTCCACAGTGGTTAAAGTAATTTATGTTCCCACCAATGGTGTAAAAGCGTTCCTATTTCTTCACAGCTTTGCCAGCATCTAATGTTTCCTGACTTTTTAATAATTGTCATTCTAACTGGCGTGAGATGGTATCTCATTGCGGTTTTAATTTGCATTTCTCTAATGAACAGGGGTGTTAAGCTTCTTTTCATATGTTTGTTAGCCACATAAATGTCTTCTTTGGAGAAGTGTCTGTACATGTCCTTTGCCCACTTTTTGCTGGGTTGTTTTTTTTTTTTTTTCTTGTAAATGTGTTTAAGTTCCTTGTAGACTCTGGATATTAGACTTTTGTCAGATGAATAGATTGCAAATATTTTCTCCCATTCCGTAGGTTGTCTGTTCACTCTGATGATAGTTTCTTTTGTTGTGCCAAAGTTCTTTAGTTTAATTAGGTCCCATTTGTCAATTTTTGCTTTTGTTGCAATTGCTTTTGATGTTTTTGTCATGAAACCTTTGCCCATGCCTATGTCCTGAATAGTATAGCCTAGATTTTCTTCCAAGGTTTTTATAGTTTGGGGTTTTACATTTAAGTCTTTAATCCGTCTTGAGTTAATATTTGTATAAGGTGTAAGGAAGGCTTTTCTGCATTCCAGTTTCAGTTTTCTGCATATAGCTAGCTAGTTTTCCCAGCACCATTTATTAAATAGGGAATCCTTTCTCCATTGCTTGTTTTTGTGAGGTTTGTTGAAGATCAGATGGTTGTAAATGTGTGGTATTATTTCTGTTCCATTGGTCTGTGTGTCAGTTGGTACCAGTACCATGCTGTTTGGTTACTGTAGCCTTGTAGCATACTTTGAAGTCAGATGGTGGGATGGCTTCAGCTTTGTTCTTTTTGCTTAGGATTGTCTGGGCTATACGGGCTCTTTTTTGGTTCCATATGAATTTTAAAGTAGTTTTTTCTAATTCTATGAAGAAGGTCAATGGTAGTTTAGGGAATAGCATTGAATCTATAAATTACTTTGGACAGTATGACCATTTTCACAATATTTATTCTTCCTATCCACAAGCATGGAATGTTTTTACATTTGTTTGTGTCCTCTCTTATTTCCTTGAACAGTGGTTTGTAGTTCTTCTTGAAAAGGTCCTTCACATCCCTTGTAAATTGTATTCCTAGGTATTTTATTCTCTTTGTAGCATTTATGAATGTGAGTTCATTCATGGTTTGGCTGTCTGTTTGTCTGTTGTTGGTGTATAGGAATGCTTGTGATTTTGGCACATTGATTTTGTATCCTGAGACTTTGCTGAAGTTGCTTATCAGCTTAAGCAGCTTTAGGGCTGAGATGATGGGGTTTTCTAGATACAGGATCATGTTATCTGAAAACAGAGACAGTTTGACTTCCTCTCTTCCTATTTGCTTCCTCTCTTCCTATCAGCTTTCTCTTGCCTGATTGCCCTAGCCAGAACTTCAAACACTATGTTGAATAGGAGCGGTGAGAGAGGGCATCCTTGTCTTGTGCCGGTTTTCAAGGGGAATGCTTCCAGTTTTTGCCTATTCAGTATGATATTGGGATGGGTTTGTCATAAATGGCTCTTGTTATTTTGAGATATATCCCATCTATACCTAGTTTATTGAGAGTTTTTTTTTTTTTTAACATGAAGGGATGTTGAATTTTATTAAAGGTCTTTTCTGTGTCTATTGAGACAATCATATGGTTTGACATCTTCAAAGGCTGGAAGGAAAAAATCAACTCAGTATTCTATACCAGGTTAAAAACCTCCCAAAACCACAGCAATAATAACTGTTTCAAACAAATGAAAGGTTAGAGAATTTACCAGCCAGCAGACAGTGCTACAAGAATGGTTAAAGGGGCTCATCAGGCAGAAGCAATCTATAACAGAAACTTGGATCCTCAAAAAGAAATGGGAAAGTTGAAGATATGTATGTTTGTAAATGTGTACACACACACACACACACACACACACAAAGGGAAATAATGTGAGGGTAAATAAAAAGACACCTTTCTTAATGTTTAGTCATGCTATGAGATAGTTGAATGTCTAAAGGAAAACTAGTAGCATTGTGTTGCTGGTTTATAGCATATGTAAAGATAAAATTTTTGACAACAGCAGCACAAAAGAATAAAATTATTCAAGGATAAACTACAAATAATGATGGAAGTATATCATAAACCAAATAGGAAAAAAATCCATATTTAAAATTTTCCTATAGGAAAATTTTCTATAGGAAAAAATCAGTGTTTAAGAAATATAAATAAGAGATCAATAGTTGAGGAAAAATTGAATGATAAAAATTATTTAATTAAAAAAAAAAACAGAAAAAGAGGGAAAGGGGAAAGATTAACAAACAGAACAAACAGAAAACAGCTAGCCAGATATTAGATTTTAATCTAAATGTAGCACTGCCACAAATGTCAATGGTCTCAACATAACAAATCAAGACAGATCATGTCAACTCAAAAAAGCAAAGCCCAGCCAGGCACAGTGGCTCACGCCTGTAATCTCAGCACTTTGGGAGGCTGAGGTGGGTGGATCACAAGGTCAGGAGATCGAGACCATCCTGGCTAACACAGTGAAACCCTGTCTCTACTAAAAAATACAAAAACTTAGCTGAGCATGGTGGCAGGCACCTGTAGTCCCAGCTACTGGGGAGGCTGAGGCAGGAGAATGGCGTCAACCCGGGAGGTGGAGCTTGCAGTGAGCCGAGATCACGCCACTGCACTCCAGCCTGGGCAACAGAGCAAGACTCCATCTAAAAAAAAAGCAAAGCCCAACTACACAGTTTACATGAAACCCATTTTAAAATAAAGAAATAGGTTAAGAGTAAAAAGATGAAACTATGTATATATGCCATTTAAATATATATACCACATAAATGTAAAAAAATATACACCATGTAAATGTTAATTTAAAAAAAAAAAAAAATATATATATATATATATACTGAGACCAACTCTGTCATGGAGACCCTAACCCAGTGGCATAGAGGAATTAAAGACACACATGCAGAAATATAGAGTGTGGAGTGGGAAATCAGGGGTCTCACAGCCTTCAGAGCTGAGAGCCTTGAACAGAGATTTACCCACATATTTATTGACAGCAAGCCAGTCATAACATTTACTAAAAGTATTCCTTACGGGAAATAAAGGGATGGGCTCTGGCTAGTTATCTGCAGCATGAACATGTACTTAAGGCACAGATCGCTCATGCTATTGTTTGTCATTCAGGAACACCTTAAGCGGTTTTCCGCCCTGGGCGGACCAAGTGTTCCTTGCCCTCATTCTGGTAAACTGACAACCTTCCAGCGTGGGCATCAAGGCCATCACAAGCATGTCACAGTGCTGCAGAGATTTTGTTTATGGCCAGTTTAGGGGCCAGTTTATGGCCAGATTTGGGGTCCTGTTCCCAACATGTATATAACCACTGGAGCATTCTATAATCTCCACCTTTCAAATAAATGAATTTGGCACAAACAACCTTCTTCTGAGAGAGAGATATATATATATGTATCAGTGTGTGTGTGTGTGTGTATATATATATAAAATATATAAATCTCAGACAAAGTAGACTTCAGAACTAAAATATTAATGAGGATACAGAGGAGTATTAAATAATGATGTGTATGCAGCTAATAACACATCTTCAAAACACGTAAAGCAAATCTAATAGAACTAAAAGGAGATATAAACAAGTCCACAATTATAATGGAAATTTTAACACTTCTCTCTCAGTAATTAATAGAACTAGTAGACAGAAAATCAATAAGGATATAGAACTTAACAACACAATCAACAAACTTGACCTGACTTATACATTCTTTTTAAGTGCATGTGGAACATTCACCAAGGGAGATCATATAGTAGGCTATAAAACAAACTTCAACAAATTTAAAAGAATTAAAAACATGCAAGGTATAGTCTCTGACCATAATGGAATTAAATTAGATTTAAAAAACAGAAAAATAGAAAATTTCCTAATATCTTAAAATTAAATAACACAGCGCTAAGTAACCCATTAAAAAGTCACAGTGGGAATGTAAAAATCATTTTCAATGGAATTAAAATGAGAACACAACATATCGAAACTTGTGGGAGACACAGCTAAAGCAGTGCTTGAAGGAAAATTGATAGCATTATATGCTGATGTGAATTGAATAATTAAGTTTTCGGTCAACTTAGTTAACTAAGGTAATTAGTAATAATGCTGTTTTTATTTAGCACCTTCCTGTTTAGAACAGTTTTTTTCATACTTTTGTTATTAGGTCTTCACACAGAGGTGATGAAGATGAGGAGAGCAATTGAATGACTAAATCTAAACCAGTTTTAGTGCTCTTCTGGGATGCCCTTTTAACCTTCTTTTTCTCAAATTTGATCCAGCAGCTTCCGAAGTCCTTCATCACCCCACCCCATCCTACCACGTGCTTATCCTGCTCTGTCCTACCACATGCTCATCCTACCACATGCTATCCTTCCCATGTCAAAACTTTATCACAGGCCAGATTGTCCCCACACCAGAAAGCAGTCCAGTTGGGCATTCTATAATCTTCACCTTTCAAATACATGAAAGGTAGTTATTTGACACAAACAACCTCTTTTTCTGTTTCTGCCCAGCTTAGGTTTTATTTAAGTTACCAATTTATTAAGTCAAACCAAGTTGAGAGCAAAGTCAATAATCACTTTCTTTTTTTTTTTTTTTTTTTTTTTGAGACGGAGTCTGGCGCTGTCGTCCAGGCTGGAGTGCAGTGTCCGGATCTCGGCTCACTGCAAGCTCCGCCTCCCGGGTTCACGCCATTCTCCTGCCTCAGCCTCCCGAGTCGCAGGGACTACAGGCGCCCGCCACCTCGCCCGGCTAGTTTTTTGTATTTTTTAGTAGAGACCGGGTTTCACTGTGTTAGCCAGGATGGTTTCGATCTCCTGACCTCGTGATCCGCCTGTCTCGGCCTCCCAAAGTGCTGGGATTACAGGCTTGAGCCACCGCGCCCGGCCTAATAATCACTTTCAAAAGAAGTTCCCACAGTAAGCAAAATAGAGATAACTGAAAAATCAAAAGGAAATGAAAATAGAAAGATCTGTGAAACATCGGAAAAAGGGGGAGTTAGGTCAGAGACAACAGCAGAACTGTAACTTCAGATTGTTTGACTGGACCAGATAATTGTGTTCTGAGGTTATCTAAAGAAATTCCTCCGTGTTTAAAGTGGAAAAATACGTTTTGTTTCCTTCTGGGACAAAGACGGAGCTCAGGCAGGGTGAGTTGTCAACAAGAAGTCCTGTGATTTGGAAGCTACATCAAAGGAACACAGACTTGTAAAGTCTGTAAAACAGATATTGGCAATTAGAAGGTTTTGCTCTCAAAGTATTTCCTTTCCATGGGTCAGTCGAATCTATTTCTAAAAATACTGTGTGACAACTCTGGAGGTAGACTAGATCTCAACTTAGTCTTGCCCAAAATGTAAAGAAACTTTCTCCTGTGATAAGGCGGAAATAAAGACTTCCTAGGTAACAAACTTTAGACTTGAGCAGGTTTTGCTGAATTAAACAAAGGAAGTAGATTCCTCAATGAAGATAATTAGCATGTAAGTGAATCAGATGCTGATGCATATATAATCACTGCTTGGTGGAAATAATCAAACCCCAAGACCACCCACATTTTTTTTCTGGGTTGGTGACTTGTCTGTGCAGTAAATAATGAGCTTCTTGATTTTGTAAGGAGGCTGACAATTAGAAAGATTCTGCAAACTGTAGTTCCCCTTTCCTTTTTTATTTTCCCATTTAATTCTACCATTCAGTTGCACCAAGACTCCCTGTCCTGCCTCTGTCATTTTCTTTTGGTTTATATAGAATAATATAGAATCATCTGTTCTATTTTCATGCCACATAAGTACAGAAAAGCCCCCTGGTTCATAGACTTGCAGTCTGCAGTTCTGAGTGTGTGATGTGTTCCCCGTTAACCATCCTGGACTTACCTGTCGCCTGCTCCTTGCAGCATGCTCTCTTTGATTTAGAGTCAATCATAAACAACAAAATTTAAAAAGAACAAAATGTAGGGGAGGAAAGACTTTCCTTCACTCTTCCTAGGGTCCCTTGGCTGGGTCTAAAAATCAACCTGGCAAAGACAGATTGATAGTAGAAAAGCATGCTAATATATTTAGTAAGTGTTGCATGACGTGGGAGTCTTTATAGGAAAATGAAAGCCCAAATAAATAAGTAACCCCATGTATTTTTATGCTAAGTTTGGTAAATAAGTAGATAATCGTGGAGAAGTAAGATTAGACAAAGGGAGAATGATCTAATGGCAATAAACTGGAGGGAACTGAGCAAGGCCTGTTTGTGCAGATTCTTCTGTGTCCCTGAGTCTCAGAACGACGCTCCTGTCCTGTGGGTGAAGGGTGGACACCTCTCACACGAGGGTCATGGGAGAGAAGGGGGGAAGGGTAGAAGGTCAGAGAGACACTCCTGCTTCTGCGCTTTTCTCAAATTCTTTCAGCTTCAAATATTACGTATGCCAAGGGGCTATTATCTGGCCCTTGTTCTGAGCCCTGTCAAAAAAAAAATCTAAAATTTTAACAATGGAAAGATTGTTAAACAAGTTATGGTAAAGAATCATTTTTCTTGTAAGGAAAATCCTTATCAGTTAAATGAAAAGAGTAAAATCCTACAGGATTCAAATTCAAATCGTGAATGCTACCATAACCACTGTGCTGCAAATCATTATACTAAGACACCAGGTTGCAGCAGAGAAGGCAGTTTAATTACAGGGCTGCTCAAAGAGGAGATAGGAGGAAACCTCAAGTCCATCTTTTTGAGGCATGTGGGGGCTAGGATTTTTAAGGGTTTGGGGAGATTGTTCCCACTCCATCCCCCTTCAGGCTCCCATCCATCTTCTGGAGCTACTTTCACCACTCAATAAAACCTTGCACTCATTCTCCAAGCTCATGTGTGATCCCATTTTTCCAGTACACTAAGGCAAGAACCCCGGGATACAGAAAGCCCTCCGTCCTAGAGATAAGGCAGAGGGTCTAATTGAGCTAATTAACACAAGCCACCTGCGGACGGCCAAGCTGGAAGAGCACCCTGTAACACATGCCCACTGGGGCCTCCGGAGCTGCGAACACTCAACCCTGGACACTACCGTGGGGTCAGAGCCCACGCTCCCCACGACCTGCTCACCTGCATGCTCCCCCTAGGAATTTTAACTGTAGGGCACCAAAGAAGTGAGCCACACCCCCATCACTTGCTCTGCAAGGAGGATAAGGGAACTTTTCTAGTTTCACGAAGTAACTTTCAGCAGCAAGGAAATGGATCAAAGTACAACATGATTAATGCTTCATTATATTTCTGTCCAAATTCTTGGCAACCCCGTAAGAATGGCTTCACTATGATTCCAGTTAGATAGTTGATAGGTATCAGTAGAAATAAAAATATATACTGATGCATATATAAATGTACCTTAAAATGATGTGTACCAAAATGTTTTCTCTACTTGGTTAATTACATGTAGTTTTTTTCATATTCTCTGCAGGAAACATTCATTACTTTTATAATAAAGAAAAAGACACGCTATTTTTATAGAAAGAGAAAGATGAGAATGGAGTAGAAGTGCTTTGTCCCTAATGTAACCAGCAGAAATTAAAACAAAATATTACAAAACAAAACAAAATTAAAACAAAGTCATTTGGTCAACAACCAAAACAGCAGAATTTATAAGATCAAATCCCTGTTAGTGCATAAATCCTTACAAACACTTATGTGGAATAATGTGACTGTTCCTTCTTTGAACAACTTTCTACTCTACCCCCTACCAATAGTAGGAATCACATGTATATTTATCTCTTCATTAGCAGAAGTGATCAGAATTTCTGACTTTTGAGTTTGAAACCTTTGGGAGATCATAGCCTGAAGCAGCCATGGCAGTGAAGGGAGCTACATAACTAGCAAGTCCCCATGCAAAATGAAAAGGTGGGATCCCTTACTCAAGTGTTAAGAATTTCAGGGTAGCTACAGCAGAGCATTAAACCAAGATTGGGGTCCATGTGCATTACAGCAACACATGAGGCCCCGCGTGACTGAGCAGCTGGCACGTCAAGTGAAGCCAGCCTTAGAAAAGAACCTGTGCCCTTGGCCAGACAGACCTCAACTGGAATCTTTCTTGTTCTGACACCAGTTGCCTAAATTTCACAACTTAGTTAACCTGTCAGTCCCTCAGTTTCCCCATCTGCAAAAATGGAGGGTAGGGGCCAAAGGAAAACTTCCCCTTCATCCAATAAAGGGTTACTGAAAAATCAACTCAAAAAACCAGGTTAATAGGAGAAAAGATATGCAAACTTACTAGTATGCATGGTGGTTAGATCGCCAAACGATTACCCCACCATGGAATGGGGTACTGATGGTTATATACCCTTCTTTTTTTTTTTTTTTTTTTTTGAGACCAAGTCTCACTCTGTCACCCAGACTGGAGTGCAGTGGCACAATCTCAACTCACTGCAACCTTCGCCTCCCGGGTTCAAGCGTTTCTCATGCCTCAGCCTCCCAAGTAGCTGGGATTACAGGTGTGCACCACCATGTCTGGCTGATTTTTTTTTTTTTTTTTTTTTTTTTTCGAGATGGAGTCTCGCTCTGTCACCCAGGCTGGAGTGCAATGGCACGATCTCGGCTCACTGCAATCTCCCCCTCCCAGATTCAAGGAATTCTCCTGCCTCAGCCTCCCAAGTAACTGAGATTACAGGCATATGCCTAGACGCCCAGCTAATTTTTTTGTATTTTAGTAGCGACGGGATTTCATCATTTTGCCCAGGCTAGTCTTGAACTCCTGAGCTCAGGAAATCCACCCACCTTAGCCTTCCAAGGTGCTAGGAGTACAGGCGTGAGCCACTGCGCCTGGCCTTTTTGTATTTTTAATGGAGACAGTATTTCACCGTGTTGGCCAGGCTGGTCTCAAACATCTGATCTTAGGTGATCCACCCACCTCAGCCTCCCATAGTGCTGGGATTATAGCTGTGAGCCACTGTGCCGGGCCTATATACCCTTCCTCTTAAGGAAAAGGGAGATGGGAAAGTGTGAATGATTTTAGGGATGTAGTAAATGATTTTTAGGGAAAAATGAATGGACTTGAAGAATATACAGTAGCCTGGGACAAAGTCTGTTGGGCCCACAGAGCAGACAATGACTGGTAAATGATTCTTTTTAAACTACCAAATGGGACCAAAATAGAAGGCAATGGTTGATGCCAGGTTTGTCCTGGTGCGTTGACAGACTTCAGTCTTTCTTCCTGCAGTATGAGTTAAGTTAATGAAAACTCAGGGAAGGGACCAAGGTAATTGTTGGCTTCTCTGGCAGGTCTGGACTATAAGCAGATGAGGCAACTCCATCCCTTGCTTTGGGGGAGAGAGAGGATTGAGAGGTGCGTGAGGGATGGGTCAGAGATACCGTGTGACTTCTTCAGTTCAGCATGTCAAAGCACCATATTTTGGGCTATCAGTTTCTGAGCCCCAACAGGAGGTATGCTATTGGAGTCTTGTACAAACAGAGCAAGAAATATAAGAAAATTCCTCTTTTTCACTTGACCCCTGAAGGTTTGCTGGAAGCTCAACTGACAAAGGCAGATTACCTTTTCTTTTTTTTTTTTTTCTGAGACGGAGTTTCACTCTTTTTGCCCAGGCTGGAGTGCAGTGGCACAATCTCGGCTCACCACAACCTCTGCCTCCCAGGTTCAAGCAATTCTCCAAGGCAGATTAATTTTTTAAAAGAAAAAGCATTCAGCCAGGCACAGTGGCTCACGCTTGTAATCCCAACACTTTGGGGAGGCTGAGGAGGGTGGATCACCTGAGGTCAGGAGTTCGAGACCAGCCTGGCCAACATGGGAAACCCCATCTCTTCTAAAAATATAAAAATTATCTGGGCGTGGTGGTGCATGCCTGTAATCCCAGCTACTCAGGAGGCTGAGGCAGGAGAATCAGTTGAACCTGGGAGGCGGAGGTTGCAGTGAGCCAAGATTGAGCCATTGCACTCCAGCCTGGGCTGCAAAAGCGAAACTTAATCTCAAAAAAAAAAAAAAAAAGGCATTCAAATCTATTAACATGCGTCAGGGAGAACAACAAGGTGATGAATTCCCCTCATGGGGCTCAGAAGCTTATCTATCATCCTGAGGTTACAGAAAGAATGGTGGCTCACAGGGTGACCAAAAACAGGTTATTGTGGTAAATCGGGTTATCGTGGCAAGACAGGTTATGGGAGGGAGAGAAGAGGAGGCCTGGCTAGCAAAGGGGGTCTTGTTCTGTAGATGAAACTTCCCAGGAGCAGCCCACGAGAGAAGAGATGGTGAATGTTTCTTTTAGATCTTTAAAGGTATCAGACTCTGTTAATCTTTTCCTAGATCCAAGCAAGGCCTCAAAGAAAGCCTGGCTGCATCAATGCAGATTCTGTACAGATGCACATATCTGCCCAACAAAAGAGATCTTTGCAATTATTCTTGTATTTCCAGCCCTTCCTGAATAGCCATTTTGAAGCCATGTCAAAGAAGTATATTTTGGGATGAAATATTTTTATTTTCTCCAACAGAAAATAAGAAAAACAAACCTTCTGAAAGGTCCTGCTCATTTCTTTAATTTATATTTAACTTTATCATTAACAAAATGATAGCATTATCATTAAGAAATGATTTATCAGTTATCATTGATAAAATTTCATTAAGAGCCATAGTAGCACAGTGAAATAAGATTTAATATTAAATCGTGGTTCCCCAGAAGCAAATTTTATAAAGGAAAGCACTGCAATATGTCTATTTTTAGGCATAAAGAACTCTGAATCGATTGTTCCTTCCCTCACTTCATATTCTTGGTAAAGAGGAACATAGCTCTTTCACTTGACTTCATAAAGCTAGATGTCAGAGACTCTGGGATGAAACCCAGAAATTTCACTGTTAACAAGCTAGTGATTCTTACCCATGTTAAAGTTAGACAACCACACCCATATAACATCTATGTAATCATGTGGAAATAGATGAAAGATGAGTGATTTAGTAAGACTCCGATTGTATAAGGAAGAGCTTGCTTTCTGCTTCTTTTCTCTCTCCTTGACAAGGCAAGTCTATTGCTACTTCTAGGACATAAGCATGATTTTTCCACCTTAACTCAAGCACCAGATCCTGAATCTGGAGAAAATGAAACCTAAAGTGGTCCCTGGGGTTATATCTATGGAAAGAACTTACCCTCCACATACACACACTGATTTTCTTTTTAAAATATATGTTTATTTTTAAATTTCAATAGCTTTTGGTGTACACATGGTTTTTCGTCACATGAATGGATTGTATAGAGGTGAAGTCTGAGATTGTGGTGCACCTGTCACCCAAGCAGTGTACACTGTACCCAACAAGTAGTTTTTTATCCCTTACCTTCTCCCACCCTCCCCACTTCTGAGTCTCCAATGCCCATTATGCCACTCACTATGCCTTTGTGTACCCATAGCTTAGATCCTACTTATACGTGAGAATATACGGTATTTGGTTTTCCATTCCTGAGTTACTTTACTTAGAGTAATAGCCTCCATCTCCATCCAAATTGCTGAAAAAGATATTATTTTATTCTTTGTATGCTGAGTAGTATTCCATGGGGTGTGTGTGTGTGTGTGTGTGTGTGTGTGTATATATATAAATATATATACACACACATATATATACACACACATATATATATAACATTTTCTTTATCTACTCATTGGCTGATGGGCACTTTGCAATGGTGAATTGCTCACATTGCTTTTCTCTCTCTCCTTGTCCCCAGCTCTCCACAAGCCAATGGATGCTGAGTGGACAGCATATGCCTAATGAGGCCAGCAGCTTAGGCCTGCCCCGTCTATGCTGGGCTGTCCTTAAGTTTACATGGGAAGTCCATGCTCTGATCACCCACCACCAGTGTGGGCTGGACTTCAGGTGTCTTCTGCCAATGATAATGGCTTTTTCTTCATCACACCACACTTCTTCATCTAAGGGTTATGAACAAGAGTATCTATTTGCAAAACAGTCAAAGTTTGGGAATATAAACTGTGGCCACAAAATAGAAAAAAAAAAAATGCTAACTAGTCCATAATGGGGACTGAATCTGTGGTCTTTGTATCCTTATCACAGGGCTATAAACCTGGGATCAGCAAACCATGTTTCACTTAGGAATCCTCAAGTTTCTGGGAAACATGGACTCATTGATATATCCATTCATACCTCCATCTTCCTCCCTTGAAACCTGCATTCTCCCACCCAAAAAACATGATTGAATACCAGGTTTCCAGATTGTGTAAAGTTACTTCAAAGTAAGTTAGATAGATGACCAGTGTTTTGTTAAATTGTAGCACTCACACTGATATATGAGTTTATAGAACCTCTTTGTTCACTTTTTATCTAAACAATGGAGGATTTAATTTTATCTGATGTGTGAAGTGTCTAGTGCCTAATTTCACGTTGATTCTTTCAGCTGCTCTGCACTTTGTCAGCACTCATTTCAAGAGTAACCATGGAGAGCTATTAAAAACGTCCATTCCTGGGTCCCTCCCCGGAGATTCTGTGTGTGCTTTATGGTCACTTGTCTTACATTCGGCTATCTATTCAGTGATTTCTATTTAAATATAAATGTGTGTAACTTCCAAAGGCTTGAAAATGTGTCAAGGGTTTTCTGAGTCAAATTGGCTCTTCCAATGTGGTCCTCGGTTATTGATTGTAGGTGCTTAACTCTCTCAATATTTTAGTGTTACTGTTATCAGTCGTACAGAGTAATCTTTCTAGAAGGATATGTATGAAGATAGTAAAGATCTGATCCCATTGTAACTCTGTTAAATCTCTGAAGCTTTAATAACTTACTTCCCTGGGAAAAGGTCCCATTTACCAACGGAAGTATCTGTTGTTTTCAATGAATAGAAAAAAACTCTTAACCTTGTAAACCCCATGACATTTTCCACAGCAGTCAGACTGGTCCCCATTGTCTAGGCCATATTCCACCACAGGCTTCTGCCTATTTACACGGCCTGTTTAAATTCCTATGAAGCAAACTGGCACTTTCTATGGTGCAGAGCTCTTGAGTACCCAGTGCCTTCCTTCACAGAATGCTTAAATGACCTGCAAAGATTTTCTAATAGTTTGTTTAAATTTACACAGGGATTCGGGACCTGTATACTCCTGTCTTAATCCGTTTGGTGTTACTATAAAGGAATCCCTGAGTCTAGTTAATTTATTTTTTTAAAACAGTTTATTTTACCCACAATTCTAATGTCTGGGAAAGTTCAAGATTGGGCATCTGCACGTGATGATGACCACAGACTGCTTCTGCTTGTGGCAGAGTGGGAGAGAAGCCAGTAATATGCAGAGATCACACAGCAAGAGAGGAAGCAGGGTGGGTCCGGGGGGGTGGTAGGATCTGTTAACAATCAACTCTTATAGGAACTAATAGAGTGAGAACTCACTCACAGCCCCCGCTCCCACCCTCCACCACAAGGAAGACACTAATCTATTCATGTGGGTTCCACCCCCATGGCCCAGACACCTTCCACTGGGCATCACCTCCGACACTGGGGACCAAATTTCAGTATGAGGTTTGGTGGGAACAAACAAACCATATCCAAACAATGGTAACTCCTAAATGGCTATTTTTCCCAGTATCATGTCAAGATTTAGGAAGTTAATCATGAAAGTGAAAATTGATTTCAAGCATGGCTCTTCTCTACTTAGACTTGAACACCTTTTAAATTGGTGTCACCAAAAAAATCACTGGGTGTTTTACTTGTTTATTGAATCTCTTTCCTTAATGTATTTACATTAACTATGCATTTAGATGATAAAATACTAAAAAGACAAGATCTCATTATTTAACCATGACCCTTTGGGTGTCATAGAGTAAAGGTCATTCGTTTATAAATTAATTCAACTGATGCGCACTGGAACCCTTCTCTGAGCCGAACTGGTCCCCGTTCTAGTAGAGCTCAGCCTTGCGAAGTGACAAACATTGAGCCAACAAGTACTTAACATATAATAACAAATGGTGATAAATACTATAAAGAGGCCAGGCATGGTGGCTCACGCCTGTAATCCCAGCAACTTTGGGAGGCCAAGGCGGGTGGATCACTTGAAGTCAGGAGTTCAAAACCAGCCTGGCCAACATGGTGAAACTCCGTCTCTACTAAAAATATAAAAATTAGCCAGGTGTGGTGGTTTGCACCTGTAATCCCAGCTACTCAGGAGGTTGAGGCAGGAGAATCGCTTGAAACCTGGAGGTGGAGGTTGCAGTGAGCCGAGATCATGCTACTGTACTCCACCCTGGACAACAGAGCAAGACGCTGCCTCAAGAAAAAAAAAATACTATAAAGAAAGAAAACAGAGTGTTGTAAGAAAAATGGGAAAACAGTTTATATAATGATGAGATTAAAGTATTTAAATCAAAGCACTAGGCCCTAGGCTTTAGTAATGATCCTAAAAGATAGTTTGCCTCCAAATATAGGATGCAAACCCTTTATTTTCCGAAATGTAGTTCTTTTGCATTAGGAATTTTCATTTATTTTTCTCTACTTTGTTTATCAATATCTAATTTTAGTCAATTCCATATGTAAAAATATAGTTCCTGTACTTAAAAGGTGTGGATTAGGTTTTGTATGCCTTGGTAGAAGAAGCTTTTATTCTACCTGTGTTTAACTTAGTTCTAACAAGTTCATGCCAGATTTAATCAAATGTACTAGCTACAATAAGCTCTTTCCATGGCATATAATTTTTTAAAATAAAATATATGGTGTGTTTCTAAGGAGAAAAGAAAAACAGCACATTGGGAGGAAACTAAACTGAGCTGAGAACCAGTAAATGAAGTTTCAGCTCTCTCTTCTACATTTCCAAACTGTGTGGCCTCACTTCAATGAGTTGTATACTTATTTTTGAGAAAATGCAGTAGGCATTCGCAGACAGACAGAGAGAAGGGGAGAGGGAGAGGGAGGGCGACCAAGAGTTGACTGTAAAAACAGCCTTAGAGCTCTAACAGGTTCAGGACTGACAATAAGCTCCATGATTCGATTTCAGACAACAAATTCTGATAAAACAACAACAACAGCAACAACTTTAGATTCTTCTTTCAATAATCAGCATTTCTCTTGTAAAGCATTTCTCATGTTACATTTAAATACAACTGAACAAAGAACAACTCTATAACGAGAAACAGTGCTTGCCTTGTTGTTGAAAAGAAATACCAAAGTTGAGTGTATTGTTGTCTCACTTATTGTTATTATCAATACTTATGTTGTAGATAATTAAATAGAATTCTCTGCCTCTTGTTGTTTTCTAGCCTAATGATGCCAGACAAAACCAGCTGTCTCTAAGTTTTGTTCAATGAGGTCTTGTCATTAAATGTTGACTATCCATATTTTAGGCACAGTGTACCTGTGACTTAAATAATCAAACGAATTGGGACCCAACCACATTTTTCCTATGTCAGTGTAGCTGTAGGGAAATATGGGTGCTTTCAAATGGGGTACAGTAGCTAAAATTTTCTCTAGTTGTTAGAGATTCCATTTATTTCTCTACCAGTTGGTTGCATGATTTTTAAAAATTTTGTTGGGTCTAAGGAAAGAAAGAGAAAGTGTTATATTTACTTTCTCCCTATTTCTTTTTACACAGTAGAGAAAGGCTGACCCATTCACAACTCAGAAGACTAGAACTAGCTATCCTATTCAAATGTTTGAAGATTTCTTGCTGTTACTCACCAGCACCAGATGGTATTGAAATAAGAATGCATATCTGGAGAAACTATTGCCACTGATTTTTAAAAAATGTAATGATGCTAAAAAAGCATTTTAATGTCAAGTGGCCGTCCCCATGAAGTAAACAAGAGGGACATCCTATTGGTGAATTTCAGTGGTTCTAAAGTAGAAAAGGCATAAGTCATTTTACTGTCAAGAAAACTAATGAAACGAAAGCTTTGACCTTCAATAGGTTAGATTAACGGAAAAAGAAAAGTGTTGTGAGCAAGAAACAAAGTTTCTTTACTAAAATCTGGAGGTTTTAATATTCTGATTTGTCCTGTGTGTGTTAGGCATGATGATTCATCCATTTATTCAGTAAACATTTTTTGAGGGCTGACTGTATTCCAGTATGAGATGTATTCATTCTCCAGTGAAAACTTACATTTACATTTTCAGGACAAGAAAGAACAAGTTTGAGATTACAATCGGTCTTTGAGGTTTTCAGAAAACTGCATGTTGTGTTTGTTCAGTTAGGAGTTTACAGTATTGGTTAAGCTTTATGATTGTAGATGAGCTATGATTTGACACCTTAAATAAAATGTTAACGACAACAACAAAAACTCATTGGACCTGGGTAGAAAAGGCAGTTGGCATGATAACATAAGTGGCTGAACTATTTTTAAATTCTTTATATTAACATTTTTAAGCCTTTGGCAATTGATTTGCCTTCCAAATTTAAGACTAACATTAAAATGAGTTTCTAGGGGTCATGCTGAAATTACAGAAAATTTAGAAATATAAACAGAATTATTTCTGCAACAACCAATTCTCCTCCCTCATTTCCTTTGAAACAAAGACATTCATTTTTATGAAAATTTAAGTGAGAGAACCTTGCTGAACTCCTTCAAGCCCTTAGATGATGTATAATCAAAATAGTATGTCTAGCTAGAGTATGAGAGGTAGAACCTAAGAAATAATATATCCATCCAATAATCTATGCCAAAAAAATTTGCTGATGCAGAAAGTCATTAATATACTTACCCAAGTTTAGGCAGTTAGTAGAACTAAGTCTAGAATCCATTTTCATCGCCTCCTAGTTTATTGATCTTTATTCTACATAAAACATTTTCATCTACTGTATGCGTATGTCTTGAGTATGTCAAGCTTTATAAAGTATTAGTTGTGGAGAAAGATGAATTTCACTTATTTTCTTCAAAACCATCTATTCCTATGAATAAGGTTATCTGCTCATAAATAGGCTGTGAAGAATGTTCTCCAATGTCTTCATCTTCATTTTATGCTTTCTGTTGAAAATATTGACCTTGTTTCATTCCTCTTATTTTCATTTTATCTGTTTAAAAAGTCTTAATTGGTTGTTTGTGGTATTTAAATTATCAGAATTTAAACAGTTAGCTAAACAAACTTTACTATGAATAATCTGACTTTCATTGACTCATTTGACTAAGGATCTCCAAAATAGGGTGATGATATCTAACTGTCTTCTCCTACCAGTGTCAAATTTTTTTCTATTTCTTATTGAGCAGATAATGTTTTATTTTTTTTTAATTCATTGGAAATTAATAGAATTTCTATCCACTTAGTTTTTTGTAGGTAAAGAACCTCTTTGCTTATTTATTTCTGCCTCACATTAAAATAAGGTCACTTTGATTTATGCATTAAAGAACTCTTAGATATGCTTCTGTCTCTTTTTTCCCCCTTCATTGTCCTCAGATAGCACTGCCTGAAGGTGACTTCCCTGATTTGAAAATGTAAAGCCAGAAGATTAAAATGAATTCGTGTACTCTCTGGAAGAACGTGCTGTTTTGGTGATGATAGAGCATTTTAATATCTTAGTTCTCTTCTTACTAAAGTGTGAACTCCTAATTCCATTTTCCTCCTAGATAAATAGCTGTGTGTGCTAAGGCTTGCATAAATTTTTACCTTAGAGTCTATTTTGCATCAGAAACTGGGATTTACCAAGCCGTACTCTTTTTTAAAAAATTGGTTATGGGTTAAGAGCCTGGTTACTCAGACTTCTATAGGTAACAGCACAGATGTCAGGGAGGAAGCCTAGTAAGCAGACCGATGTCATCCTGTTTTTCTAAGCTCTTTTCTTGCCACAATTTATACTTCTCCTCTTCTCCATCCCATCTTGATCTCCTTGATGTGTGTCCATGATTATGTGCCACTGTTTCAGATGAGGAAACTAAGAGTCAGGGAAGATGAGCTTGCATGCAGTCACACTGTTTGTTTGTAATGGGGAGTCCAGATTTTAAATCCAAGTAGACTTACTCTAAAGTCCACGTTCTTACTCCAGCGTTACTGACTCCAGGACCCTGTATAGCTTTCTTAAATTATCTTGCCTTTGTCTCTTTGTCAAATCAAGGTGTAATAATAATACCTTCTTCGTGAGGCTGTTGAGATAGGTGAGTTAATATGTATCTATAACTCATAACATTAAAGGTAGTTACAAAAAATAATGATGGGGCCAGGCTTAGTGGCTCACACTTGTAATCCCAGCATTCTGGGAGGCCAAGGTGGTGGATGACTTGAGGTCAAGAGTTCAAGACCAGAGTGGCCAACATGGCAAAACCCTGTCTCTACTAAAAATACAAAAATTAGCCGCATGCAGTGGCACGCACCTGTAGTCCCAGCTACTCAGGAGGCTGAGGCAGGAGAATCGCTTGAACCTGGGAGGTGGAGATTGCAGTGAGCCAAGACTGCACCAATGCACTCCAGCCTGGGCAACAGAGATGACTCCATCTCAAAAAAAAAGATAGTGATGTTGAAAATGATGATGATGTTGATGATGATGGTAATGAAAATGATGATGCTGATGACAATGAAGATGAAAGACTATGATTTCTAATAGGATTGATACATTAACTATTTAGGACACATCACATCTAAGAGAAGCCGATCTCAATCTATGAAAAACAAAGTTTCATCATTACTAGTGGAGTCAGATTTCAACTAAAAATGCAGTGAAAGTCTCTTTTTGTGCCCCTAAACTATCTGGGCTCCTTAAAGTAATTCTTCTTAAGAGAAAGTCTTCAGAAAAACATAGACTCCAAGTTTTTGCTTTATACTGCTTAACGTCTACACAGAACTGATGCTACCTGTTTAATATTCACCATTAGTAGTACTGGGGCCTCCAACACAGACACACACAGCATATGTCCTCAGCCGCTACAAGGCAGCCACAGGAACCAAGAGATAATTAAAATTGAGACACGCATATGTGAGCACATTCATTATATTCTGTATTTAAAAAGTACTTTTCAGTGGGGGAAGTGACCGTAAGTCAAACTGAAACTCCTCTCTTGAAGTACAGCTCTGAGGGGGCTGCAATATACTTAGGAACAATGGGAATTTTGAATTAACAAAGTTGAAATTCTCTCTATAACGATGAATGGGCATTTGAACAGAGTTACAAAATCATAATGACAGGCTGCAAGTAAGAAGGCTATCATTGTGTCTTCCTCCTCTCCTTCAAGACAACCAGACCCATCCTTTTGGACCTATTACAATGTCAAAGACAAACTTTTCTTGCAGTAAGGGATTTCAGAATAGTGTCATTATCGTACATTGTGAAAGACTAAGCACTAATATAATGGGACTATTGTTAGAGGTAATTCTACCTTAGAATGTGGTGATGGCTGTGTAGCTTTCCTGAGACAACGCTGACAAATGTTTCTTGGGAGCTGTGGGAAAGGGCACGGCCCTGGGAAGTCGGAGATTTGGTTAGTTGTGCTTGAAATCATTAAAGGAAGTTATAAAGCATTTTAAACAGCAAATCGATCACCCAGGAGAAGAACTTAAAATAATTACATTTATAATTTTGATGTGCATATTATTATTTCTTATGAAAAGTTGGTTATATTAATATTTAATTGTCCCAAAGAAAGATTCCAATCCAGACCACAGACTTCTCAAAAATTTGGCTTTTTCAATAAATATTTTAGTCAAATATTTCAATACACACACACACACACACACATATCTTTATATAAAATTTTAGCTTTTAAATTTATATTTTCCCATTTCTAAAAATCAATTCTAAGGAAATAAGTCAAATATTTATTTCATAGTTATAGAATTATGTATAATAGTGAAAACGTAAATATCTTGGATAGACAAAAATATTTAATCTGTCTCTTACATTTGCTTAGATTATTTCTGATTGAAAAACCACATTTCTCATAAGTTCCTAGGGGCTCCAAAGAAGCAAATCTCAGTTGAGTAGAGATGAGAATAAAGGTTGCCTTAATACAACACCAGTTTTTGAGATGGGGCCAGTTTCTGATGATTCTTATGTCTTATGTCCACTAAAACCTGAGAAATAATGAATTAATACTCAACTTTTTTATTTTTAAATAGAAAATGATAGATTTCTGAGAAGCATGTATTAAAGTCTCCCAACATGACTTTTAACTTCTTATACGTATTGTTTTTACTTCATATAATTTAAGAGCTCTGTTCTTGTTTACATTTATGATTATTATCTTTGTGGATCAAACTTTTTTATCCATATGGAAATACTTCTTTTAGCCCTGTTTAAGGCTCCTTGCCATGAATTCTATTTTATCTTATATTAATACATAATTAGTTAATAAAATAAAAAGAGTTGCTTTTCTGACTGCTGTTTCTCTTAGCATAGATCTTGGAAAATGAAGAACTGTTTTATAGTTATCCTATATGGAAAAAAACTGTTATGCAAAAATATATATATGTTTATAAGTAACTTTTATATAACTTCTTTTTACTTGAATTTTCCAAAACTGGTATTCTCTTTTCAGATGTTAATTAATCAGTGTGAGGTTCCATGGTGTAATAGTGAGCACGCTGGACTCTGAATGTAGAGGTTGATTAATCATAAATGATTTCTGTGGAGGTACCAAAAAACTCTAGTATTTAGCTGTTGTGAAAGAAAGTCGGGTAGAAAATGCGGAATTAGGCCAGGTGCGATAACTTATGCCTGTGATCCCAGCACTTTGGGAGGCTGAGGTGGGCAGATCACCCGGGGTCAAGAGTTCAAGACACCAACATAGCCAACATGGTGAAACCCTATCTCTACTAAAAATACAAAAATTAGCCAGGCATGATGGCAGGCATCTGAAATCCCTTCTACTCAGGAGGCCAAGGCAAGAGAATTGCTTGAACCCAGGAGGCAGAGGTTTCAGTAAGATGAGATCATACCACTGCACTCCAGCACAGATGACAGAGCAAGACCTTGTCTCAAAAAAAAAGAAAGAAAAAGAAAATATGGAATGTGGAAAATTTGTCTATTGTCTCAGTTTGAATTAAAAGTAGTGAAGATAACTATTCTGAAATATGAGAACTAGAAATTTTGATTTGCATTAAACATGCTAACATAATCACAGATTAGGGCACCTCATGGGAAACAAATGAAGAGATAAATTGGCCGGTGTATCTGTCCGTTGTCACACTGCTGTGAAGAAATACCTGAGACTGGGTAATTTATTTTAAAAAGAGGTTTAATTGGCTCACGTTCTGCAAACGATACAGGAAGCATGATGCTGGCATCTGCTCAGCTTCTAGGGAAGCCTCAGGAAACTTACAATCATGGCAAAAGGTGAAGAGGCAGCGGGCATGTCACATGGCCAGAGCAAGGGCAAGAGAGAGCGTGGGGGAGGTGCCACACACTTTTAAAAGACCAGATTTCATGAAAAGTCGTTCACTGTCTCAAGGACAATACCAAGGGGGATGGTGCTAAACCATTCATTAGAAACCTGCCCCCATGATCTAATCACCTCCCACCAGGCCCCACCTTCAACTTGACATGAGATTTTGTGAGGACACATCCAAACCATATCAGTCAGTATGACTTGCACTTTACAACAAAGAATCATCAATCCCCAAGACATGATTTTCAGTGTAATTTACAATGATATGTGAGGGATCCCAATTCTCATCCTTACTCTCATTCACTTAATCAAGAAATACTCGTAAGTACTGTCTATGAACCAAGTTCTTTGAATACTTTATATCACTGAGAATTTCAAGAAAAAATGCCTTTGCTGCGGAAGAACTTACACTTTAGTAGGATAAAAATAATTACCATTTCTTAAGCACAGTCATGATTGTGCTGCGTGCCAGGTAATATCTATCTATATACTCTCAGAGCAATCATAAAATGTAAATAGCACTAACCCCAAAAGGACGTTGAAACCAAGAAAGTCTAAGTAACTCAATGAAGGCCATGTAGTAAAATATTAGAGTAAGCCTATCTGACTCCAGAACTCATAGCCTTGCCACTAAGCAGCACTTCTTCCACATTGAGCTCTGCTAATAACCAGAGAGACAACAAGCCTGCAAGTCACTTAATTTCTGTTGTCTCTGTGTCCTCACTTTTAAGTGTGGACATCGGATTGGATGTTTTCTAAGGTGCTCCCCAGTTCCTGGCTTTTACACATTTGACAAGTTCACTGTAGTTTTACCAATACACAGCAGATGGCAGTACAGAGCAAGAACCGGCTAACCTAGCTGCTTCTCTTCATGTCCCTATGATTCCAAAAATAATGATTTCTCTTCATTTCTCATTTATTAGGTATTACATAGTCACTACAAATGTAAAAACATTTTTATACAATAATGTATACTATAAAGCATGTTTTATTTTATGCGTTAAAAATGCACAGCTATGCATCATGTTTATTAATATCCGAAAATAATCTAAACATCTAAATCAGTCCATGATATTGTTGGTATATTAAATATCAGAAAATCAGAAGATTAAAGTTATGATTTCCAAATATAAACATATGTAAAAATGTATGACATTAATATATAGTATATATCATATATAATATGCATAAATATGCCTACATACATAAACATATGTAACATTAAAATATCGTTTAAATTTATGCCAAAACACAAAGTGTATTATTCATTCATTCATTGACTATTTATTGAGCAACTACTGAGTAAGTCACTATTACCAGCCTAGAGATGCAATAGTAACAACTAATCCTCCCCTCATCAAGCCCATATTGCATTGAAGAGGCAATGACTGAATGAAAGGAGAGAAGATTAGTATATATAGTATGCCATATGGTGATAAATGCAAAGGGGAAACAAAACAGAGAAAAGGAATATGTCTACATGAGAAGGAGGTTGTGCTTTTATCATATTTTATATATATATTAGTATAATACATATTATGTATACTATGTGTGTCAATGAAAAGAGTCAAACTGTGTAAAATATTTGAGGTTGATTCTGAGCCAAATATGAGTGACCAAGGCCCAAGGCACAGTCTCAAGAGGTCCTAAGACCATACACCCAAGGTGGTTGGTCTACAGTTATAGGAAGATATAAGACATAAGTCAATACATGTAAGGTGTACATTGATTCAGTCAGAAAAGGGGCGACAACTAGAAGTGAAAGGAGGAGGTTCTAGGTCATAGGTGGGTTCAAAGGTTTTCTAATTGGCAATTGCTTGAAAGGGTTAAGTTATTAATATTATCTAAAGACCTGGAATCAATAGAAGAGAGTGTCTGGGTTAAGATAAGGGGTTGTGTTATGCAAGTGAAGCCTCCAGGTAGCAGGCTTCAGAGAGAATAGGTGGTCAAAGTTTCTTATCAGACTCAAAAAAAAAAAAAAAAAAAAGCCAAGCTCTCAGTTAATTCTCTCCTGGGTTATGTTGGTATCTTATTACTACAAAGAGTCTGCATTGTCAGTCTCAGGATGTCTGTTTTAATGGTAATGCTAGTCAACTGTGCCTGAATTCCAGAGGGAGAAGGATATAATGAGGTATGTCCAACCTCTAACTCCTACTTCCCATTGTGGCTTTAACTACTTTTTCTCCCTCCCCTCCCCTTCCTTTCCCTTACCTCCCTTCCTTTCTCCCTCCCTCCTTTCCTCCCTTCCTTTCTTTCTTTTTTACTTTTATTTAAGTTCAGGGGTACAAGTGCAGGTTTGTTACACAGGTAAATTTGTGTCATGAGTGTCTGTTGTATAGATTATTTCATCACTCAGGTATTAAACCCAGTACCCATTCGGTGTTTTCTTGATCCTCTTCCTCCTCCCAATCTCCACCCTCAGGTAGGGCCCAGTGTCTGTTGTTTCCCTCTATGTGTCCCTGTGTTCTCATCATTTAGCTCCCACTTATAAATGAGAGCATGTGGTATTTGGTTTTCTCTTCCTGTGTTAGTTTGCTAAGGATAATGGCACCCTGTTCTGTCCATGTCCCTGCAAAGGACATGATCTTGTTCTTTTGTATGGCTGCATAGTATTCCATGGTGTATATGTACCACATTTTCTTTATCTAGTCTATCATTGATAGGCGTCTAGGTTGATTCCATGTCTTTGCTATTGTGAATAGTGCTGTAATGAACATTCACATGCATGTGCTTTTATAGTAGAAAGATTTATATTCCTTTAAGTATATACCCAGTAATGGAATTGCTGGGCTGAACGGCATTTCTGTCCTTAGGTCATTGAGGAATTGCCACACTGTCTTCCACAATGGCTACATTCATTTACACCCCCACCAACAGTGTAAAAGTATTCCTTTTTCTCCACAATCTTGCCAGCATCTGTTATTTTTTGACTTTTTAATAATAGCCACCCTGACTGGTGTGAGATGGTATCTCATGGTTCTGATTTGATTCACATTTCTCTAATGATCAGTAATGTTGAGGTATTTTTCATATGCTTGGTCGTCCCATATATGTCTTCTTTTGAAAAGCATCTACTTTGTCTTTTGCCCACTTTTTAATGGTATTTTTTTTTTTTTTTTCTTGTAAATTTGTTTAAGTTCCTTATAGACACTGGATATTAGACCTTGTCAGATGCATAGATTGCGAAACTTTTCTCCTATTTTGTAGGTTGTCTGTTTACTCTGTTGATAGTTTTATTTTTTTAATTTTTATTTTTTTGCTGTACAGAAGCTCTCTATTTTAATTAGAATATATGTCTCTACTTTTGCTTTTGTTGTGATTGCTTTTGGCATCTCCATCATGAAATCTTTGACTGTGCCTATGTCCTGAATGGCATTGCCTAGGTTGTTTTCCAGGGTTTTTATGATCTTGGATTTTACATTTAAGTCTTTAATCTACCTTGAATTGATTTTTGTGTATAGTGTAAGGAAGCGGTTCAGTTTCAGTCTTCTGCATATGGCTAGCCAGTTATCCCAACACCATTTAAGAGAATCCTTTCCCCATTGCCTGTTTTGATCAGGTTTATAGAAGATCAGATACTTGTAGGTGTGTGGTCGTATTTCTGGCTTCTCTATGCTGTTCCATCGGGCTATATGTCTATTTTTGTACCAGTACCATGCTGTTTTGGTTACTGTAGCCTTGTAGTATAGTTTGAAGTTGGGGAGCTTGATGCCTTCAGCTTTGTTCTTTTTGCTTAGGATTGGCTTGGCTATTCAGGCCCTTTTTTGGTTCCATATGAATTAAATTTTTTTTTTCTAGTTCTGCAAAGAATGTCAGTGGTGGTTTAATGGGAATAGCATTGAATTTATAAATTGCTTTGGGCAGTATGACCATTTAAATGATACTGATTCTTCCTGTCCATGAGCATGGAATGTTTCTTCATTTGTTTGTGTCGTCTCTGATTTATTTGAGCAGTGCTTTTTAGTTCTCCTTATATAAATCTTTCACCTCCCTAGTTAGCTGTATTCCCAATTATTTTATTCTTTTTGTGGCAACTATGAATGGGAGTTCATTCCTGATTTTGCTCTCAGCTTGGCTGTTGTTGGTGTATAGAAATGCTAGTGATTTTTGTACCTTAATTTTGTATCCTGAAACTTTGCTGAAGTTGTTTAGCAGCTTAAGAGGCTTTGGTGCTGACACTATGGGGTTTTCTAGAAATAGGATCCTGTCATCTGCAAGCAGGGATAGTTTGACTTCTTCTCTTCCTATTTAAATGTCCTTTATTTCTCTCTCTTGCCTGATTGCCTTGGCCAGAACTTCCAATACTATGTTGAATAGGATTGATGAGAGAGGTCATCCTTGTCTTCTGCCAGTTTTCAAGGGAAATGCTTCTAGATTCTATGAGTTTAATATATATATTGCTTGTTATTTTGAGGTATGTTCCTTCAGTACCTAGTTTATTGAGATTTTTTAACATGAATGGATGTTGAATTTTATCAAAAGACTTTTTCTGCATCTATTGAGATAATCATGTGATTTTTGTCTTTAGTTCTGTTTATATGATGAATCACATTTATTTGCGTATGTTGAAACAGTCTTGCATCATGGGGATGAAGCCTACTTGATCGTCGTGGATAACTTTTTTCATGTGCTTCTAGATTTGATTTGCCAGTATTTTGTTGAGGATTTTTGCATCAATGTTCATCAAGGATATTTTCCTGAAGTTTTCTTTTTTTGTTGTATCTTTGCCAGGTTTTGGTATCAGGGTGATGCTTACCTCAGGGAGGATCCCTCCTTATTAATTTTTTGGAACAGTTTTAGTAGGAATATACTAACTCTTCTTTGAATATCTGTTAGAATTCATCTGTGAATCCACCCAGTCCTAGGCTTTTTTTTTTTATTATTATTGGTAGGCTATTTATTACTACCTCAGTCAGAACTGATTATGAGTCTGTTCAGGGATTCAGTTTCTTCCTGGTTCAGTCTAGGGAGGGTATATGTGTCTGTGAATTTATCCACTTCTTCAAGATTTTCTAAGTTATATGCGTAAAGGTGTTCATAATATTCTCTGACAGTTGTTTCTGTTTCTGTGGGGTCAGTGGTGATATCTCCCTTATCATTTCTGATTGTGTTCATTTGAATCATCTCTCTTTTTTTCTTTATTGGTCTCGCTAGCAGTCTATCTATTGTATTAATTTTTTCAAAAAACCAGCTCTTGGATTCATTGATCTCTCGAATGGTTTTTCATGTCTCTATCTCTTTCACTGAACTAGTTTTTCAAAATAACTTTGGAATATCCTTGGCTGAGAAGAGGGGTCCATTCAGTTCACTGAGGGGCTTAGAATTTTATTTTTGATCCACATATGTATATAGTTTTGTGATAAGAACTGATTGGAGGGTGTAAAAGATATATGAGATACTATCCTTCTAATTTAAATGAGAATTCGTTAGTGGGGAAAAAAAAAAAAGACAAAACCTAAGTAGTAGATTATTTGGTACAGAGGATTTCTCTAGAATATCAGATCAATGACAACAAAGCTTTTGACTGATGATAACAGATGCTAAAAGACTGAGTAAGTTTTAGATCCAGGAGGACATGCCAGGTGGGTGAAACTACATTAGGAAACACTTGGACTTGAGAATGAATTGTGGTGGCCATAGGCTCTCAGACCCCTAAAGATTCCCTAAAAATTATTGACTTGAGGGGGATTGATTAATAGAAAAAAGGGTCTACACATTTATTTAATATGCATACATGGGAGCCTTCATAATGAAGACCCAACTACCTAATGAGTTACAGAAACCACCCTGAGGCCACATAAAGAATGCAGCCTCAGAGCCTAGCCAGAAACAGGTAAAGCAGCTTTAGTGGCAACACAGGTTAAGAGAGAAAGGAAGGAAGAAGCTTGGGTAGCAAGGTGGTCTTGTTATATAGATGAAGGCTTCCTTAGTGAGAATGGATAGTAAATGTTTCTTTTCAGATTTTTATAGGTATAAGACTCTTTATCTCTCCTAGATCTGAGGAAAGGCATAGAACGTAGAAGGGGTAAGACTGCATTAATGGAGATTCTCTAAAAATGCAAATTTTCCCCACTTAAGACAGCCTTGTAAGGCCACTTCTGTCAGGGTGGCCAACCAATAGCCATTTCAAAATATGTCAAAAAATATATCTTGGGGTAAAATATTTTAATTTCCTTCAGAATAAAAAGATCCTCTCTTCTGTATCTTATATAATCAGATAAATAAGAGACTTTCCTGCTAGCTTCATTGCCTTAGTCAAGCTTATCTGCATACTTTTGAGCTCAAAACGTAGTTATTCCTGGATAGCAATAGCAACAAAACAACACTTCATAGACTGTAGTAAACTCCAATATTGAATATGTTGATAGAAAAACACATGTAACACTGCTTCAGTGACTTTACTGTGTTATATATGCTAGCCATTTGTTGCTTCCCATTAGAGAAGTTCTACTTTGTATCTGTTACCAATAACTCTCCTTTTGGATACCAAGCTTTTCATAAGGTATAGGCTCTGAGTCCCAAATTTTCTATTAATGTTTTTAGCCAACTTATTTGTCTAAACACAGAAAAAGCATTAATATAACTGGATGATATTTTCAAAGTAATATATATAATGTGTATGTGTGTATATGTTAGCAGCAATGAAATCTTTAATATTGAGACAGTGGTATCCCTCACTAAGGATCATATGGAGCTTGATGGCCCATCCCTCTTGTTTCTTCTAAGCTGTAGCCAGAGATCACTGGTTGGTTCACAGTAAGAAACAGGGTCAGTCTAAATTGCAGGAAAAAAGAAAGTTAAAACAACTGATGAGACTAGAATCTAGTAACAGGTATACTGTAGTTCTTGAGACATAATTTTTCTCTCCCATTCTCATTTTTATTTTTAAAAAAATCACAATGAGACTGATTTGTTTGCAAAATAAACTTTAGTCTTATTACACGTGGCCTGATTATTTGCATGAAGCATGGCAAAAATAATTATTTGCCATATAAGTTTCTTTTTAAATTGGCTTTGATGGAACTTCATTCCATAAGAAATCTCAGATAATAACTTTTAAAGCCTTAAGCCCAGCCATAGGTTTGTGCCATCAAATACCTATATGAGTTGGGTAAGCTTCTCTCCTCAAAGTCCCAAGATAACTTGGAGCTCCTGGGCCTGTCAGAATTTGACATTCTTTACTTACCACAAATCAGGTACCCTGTACGTGGACTGTGTAGATGAGGTTTGAGGCCAGTTTTCCCAAGGGGCTTTTATTGGTTCAATAAGTCAAATTTGATTGCTTAAAGGAAAGCATGCCATTCCAGTCAAAGCCTTGGTAAAATAACCAGTTTCTCCAATTGTGTCCTATTGTAAAAGAAAATAGATTCTTATTGCACTTAGGCAAATCACTATATTGCTGTAAGTTAAGAGTATTCACAAATAGTTTCCAAACTTTGGAGTAATCAGGTAGAGAGAAATATGCTCCAAATTTTGTTTAGAAGAATACACTTTCTGAAAAACAAAGGATCAGCAATATTTTAAACAAAAAGTCACACAAGGATTACTTTGGCTACTTAATTCCTGTTTTGCTCGATATTTATGAACACATTAGTTTTCCAAAAGAGTGATAGAAGTTCTTTCCTCTCCATTTTAGTGTCACAATCTCTAAAGTTACCAGCATCCTGCATTTAAGAGCACCTGTTAAAGTCCTATAGTTGATTATAAAACCATCTTTTCAAGAGGATTAAAACAAGACAAAAACTGTCTGTGGATGACAAAAAGTCCTAGGGCAGCCACAGTCAAAGACACAGTTGATGAGAAAATTTGTTACCTCTGTGGCACACATAATTTAATGTAACAATTATAATTATTACTGATAACATATACTAAGTAATATCAGAATTATAGAAGTTTTGCATAATTTTGGAACACATACCAGTAACACACTTATACCAATACCGTCCAAAGAAATCCAAATTTTACCTTTGCATGAATGCAGTATTGATGTTAAACCCAATTATTAGTAAAACCTTATAGACAAATGTAAATGTATCTAATCTTAGTCAGATTGACCATAATATAAGATTTTTACAAAACTTTTATGCTCTTTTACAATTTCCTGTTAAAGAGCAGAACATTGATCTCAGAAAAACATGTTGTACTTTTATTCCAATTTCAATTTATGGGTAAACTGAATAATACCCCTTTAAATTTAGCTAATATGTTCACACACAGACTTTTTAATAAGATTAATCTTTCACAAACCTTCCACAACTTCCTGAAACCTTCAGCTTTATCCTATCCCACTTAAAACAATCCTTTAACCCTCTAAACTAGGCAAAAAAATTCACATTCTTATGTATTCTTATAATCTTTTAGAAAAAGCATATTCTACTTTCCTTACATGCCTTGGATGTAAAACTGTATTTAATCTCAAGTGCATGTTACACTGTTAAGTCTTGGCAACTTTTAACTTTGGGTGAAAACTTGATAAGTAAGCAATTCTAATTATGTATTACGTGTGAAGACTAGGACACCAGATAGAAGTGAAGATAAGGTCTGACTCTGTCCAGCATAGCTAGAGGGCATGGCTAACTTTGTATGTCCCCAGGCCTTACCTAGGTTTAAAGAAAGCAAGTTGTACAGTTAAGAGTCATAGTAGCAGTTCATGATGCATTTAGTAGGCCTAATAACCTTTAAATTGTATGACATTTCTTTCATAAACTTCCTTTTATGAATTTTCTCATGACTTACATAGATCATCTACAACATGCTTGGACTTTCTGACTTGTCCAAAATATCTTTCCTTTTCAAATAACCAGTCATTTTGCTTTAGGAAAAGAATTTACTGTACAAGATCCTTTTTCTTAGAAAGTATTTTTATTTATAACCTTTACCAGAAATACTTATTTACCTTGATAACTTTTGAATGAGATAAGTCATTTTCCTTCTGTGAGGAAGTTGTTTGTACTGCAAGTTGTTGTGCAAGTTCTGTGAAGGGGGAGCAAAATGAGGAAGTTATGTACATACTGTAGAAGCTATTCTTCCTCAAGATATTGCTCAGTTTGATTTTTACTAGAGCTTGTCTGAATAATTGTGGGCTATTTTTAAACCCCTGAGGCAGGACTGTCCAGGTTAAAGTTACTGGTTGAAGATTTAGGTAACTTTCCCAGGAGAAATAGGGCTATCAGAGGGAAAGATGAATTCAGAGTTTGGTAAATATTAAGCAGTTACCCATCTTGGGAAGTATATTTTTACCCTAAAGCAGTGTTAGTCTTTTCTTTTAGAGGGAGTGGGTGCCATTTGCCCCATTACTGAACAGGATTTGGAGGAGAGTTGCTCAGAGGAGACTAGCACAGAGTAGGCAGCCCTTGAACTCAAGAGAGAAATGTATAATTTTACTTCCCACCTCTAGAGTTGCCCTTGGCTTTATCCCATTAATGACAATGTCTGATTTGAAAGCCAGCTAGAGAAGAGAGGCCCTTCATCGTAAGGCCATCAGAGATTGGGATTCTGTCTTGGGGCCCCTTTGGCCTTAAGGGAAGTGCTGTTTCCAGTGGCCGAGCTTGTAACAGAGGGAGCAAGTTGTGCAGGGCTTTTTACCACTTATCCCATCAGGGCAATTTGCCTTCCAGTGGCCTGGCTTCTAGCACCAATGCCCATTACCTGGCAGGGTATTCTGAGGGCATGCTGGAGGGGACCAGAGAGTTTCTAAAGCAGCCAATAGTTGAGCCTGCCTCTGCATCTTCCATTTCTCTTTCTCCTCAGCCCTGTCCTCCTTGTTCTAATCTCAGTTATAAAAGACTGAAGAAGCTAATTTGAGGATTTCCTGTCTAAGGGCACTGAGTTCTAAGGTTGACTTTTGTAATTTTCTTCCAATTTATTTATTTATTTATTTTTTGAGATGGAGTTTTGCTCCTGTTGCCCAGGCTGGAGTGCAGTGACGTGATCTTGACTCACCATAACCTCCACCTCCCAGGTTCAAGCGATTCTTCTGCCTCAGCCTCCCGAGTAGCTGGGATTACAGGCATGCACCACCATACCTGGCTAATTTTGTATTTTTAGTAGAGACAGGGTTTCTCCATGTTGGTCAGGTTGGCCTCAAACTCCTGACCTCAGGTGATCCACCCGTCTTTTCTCAGATTTCCATTTCCCATGTTCTTTAAGTAGACAGGAGGCCTGTTTTGCAGCTAGCTGTTGCAAGAATCTGGACTTCCCTCCCTTTGAATAAGACCTTGAAGGTCTCTATGCATATCGAAAAGGGCATGGCCATGATTAGAGAAATAGAGGCTACAGGATGAAGTGGGAGAAAACAAGAGGAATAGACATGGAAAGCCTTTATATGTTGGATTGAAGAGAGAAATGTTTGTTTGCCCTCTTGACATAAAGAAGGAACTTCTGGAGGACTTGTGGCTTGGGGTAAGTGCTCATAAATGGTAAAGAAAGAATTTTCCCTACTCCCAAAGGGGTGCTAATTCAAAAAAACCAAGTAGGTGGTGCTCTTAAAAGGCCACAGAGTGAGGCCCTGTGCAGGCAGAAAAACTGCTTCAAAAGTTACCGAAAAACTTGGCCCTGGGGCATAGCAGAAACAAAAAGTAGATGGTAAGTCATAAGGAGCTGGCAGAGTTAGGGTTCCAATTAGTGTCTGTCCTGGCAATGAGCCAACAGACATCTGAAAGGAAGTCTACTTATTTACTGCTACACAAATGCAGCAAGAGCCCCAGGCACACAAATAACAGGGAGTGTGTGTTTATATGCGAAATTAAAACAGAGAAGAGGCAGATTTGTTCCCAAGGTGGACTGTCTGGCAGGTGTGCAAGGCCATTTCAGAATATACACAGAGAAAACAGGAGAATAGGCTATGTGGGTTTTGGGGAAACCACTGATTTTAGTTGAAAAAGCAGAGGAAACGAAACCCCACACATTGCTTGGTCTCAGGCTTTAACCCTACTACTCTCATGAGCCTCCTGTCCTGGAGGGCCATAAATGTCTCAGATCTACTCGGTGCAGACTCCAGGGTTCTTCCTTCCTCCACAAGCCATCTATCAGAGTGAACTGAAAGATCAGCCAAGGGGAGCAGAGCCACTGTCGCTGAGAGTAATCATTCCTACTAATTGGTTAGTAAGCAGGAGAGTGAAAGGGGAGGAGAAAACCATGTACAGGGGTTGAACACATCCAGCTAAAGAAGGCAAGTCATAGAGGTGTCTTAACACTGGGTAACATATCCAAGTCATGGTGCCAAAGTATGATTGCAGCGGCGAATCCATACAGATCTGAAACAAACTTTATTCTTGCCTCCTCTGAATAAAGAATTTGACCAAGGAGCATAAAGCAGAGAGAGAAAGACTGAGACAAATTTTAGAGCAGGAATGAAAGTTTATTAAAAAGTTTTACAGCAAAAAAGAAAGGAGGTAAAGTACACTTGGAAGAAGGCCAAGCAGGCAACTTGACAGATTCATGTGCATGGTTTGACCTTTGACTTGGGGTCTTATACACTGGCAGGCTTCTAGGGGGTTGTGATCCTTCTCCCTTGATTCTTCCCTTGGGGTGGGCTGTCCGCATGCACAGTGGCCTGCCAGCACTTGGGAGGGGCTGCACACACAGTGTGTTTACTAGAGTTGTGCACATGCTCACTTGAGGTGTTTTTCCCTTACCAATAGAGTGTTCCTACAAGGTCATATACCAGTTAAAGCCTGCCATTTTGCCTCTTCATGCATGCTTGAGCGTACTTGCTCAAGTCCTGAGATCTTATCGAGAAGTTGCTGATCACCAGTTTTGGGGGTTTTCTGTCTATTGGGAGACTGCCTTTCCCTGGTTCTGGCTGCAATCAATTATTTTAGAGACAGTTTAACAACTGCCTGACTATCAGACCATCACCTGATGGTCAACTGACATTGCTGGTGGCAGGAGCCCCTCTCCTGCCCTGCTCATGTCTGCCTAACTACCTACTGTAATGTGTGTGTGTGTATGATCAGTTGCTAATAAATGCAAATAAGAAAAAAAGAAAGCTCCTAGTTATCTTCTCTAGTCTGCTACCAAATTTATCCCACAATGAGTCTACTTATCATCTGGATGTGCATGTGAATTAGAAAGATGCTAAAGTGCATTAGACTTATATTCATCTAGAAAATCCTTTGAAAATAAAAGACTCTGTAGATTCTTTGGAGGTACTCTCCTGGGGTCAGTCCGAATATCTGAAACCAAATCATTCCCCCAGGTATTTTTTAGTGTATGTCTCAATTCTTAGGTGGCTCCTAGGGTCTTAACCTCTCTGGAATTCTCCAGACTATATAAGACCTCAGACCACAGCCTGAGAGGACGGGACATACTTTGGTTTCAATGACGAAGTACCATTCCTTGACTTTTGAGGTTGTTTGCTTATTAGTTCACCACTGTTAGCTTCCTTTGGAATTGTACTGTCCAAGGAAGACGAATGCTAATACAGAATTGACAGGATCTAAAAACCACGTGTTGTAGCCATAAAAATGTACCACCCAGATCTCATGCTACGGGATCATAACTGTCTGAGGGCATAACTGTCTACGGGATCATAACTGTCTAAATGGCTGAGTTTCTAGCCATTCTGAGTCTACCACATTTGTGTCAAGTTTTGTGTTTTCCCCAGGCTGCTTCTGGCCAGTGGCTAAGCACATCAGAATTATGAAGACAAGCATAGCTAGCAAACAGTGCGAGTGCTCTTAGGAGTGACTTTGGCTTGCAGGCCACACATCAGCCTGCCCAAACCTTTCTTAGAAACACCTTGCAGTAGGAGGCTCCTCCTTCCTTCCCCCCTTCTTTCATGACAGGATCAGACCTGAGCTTCGATCTGAAGGCTCCACTGCCTTCTCCTGCCTGCTTCCCCGTAGATAACCTGCCTCTCTCACCTCATCATCAGTGTCTGCCTCATAACGCCCTGAATTTATGTATCACAAGAATATGTATCTATCTTTAAAAGGAAGATGATCAACCCTCTATTTTTCCCCTTCCCTGCATGTATACATCTTTTGTAAAAATATAGACCTCCTCTATAAGAGTCGTTGTCTTTTATTAACATTGAGAGAATCAGGCCTGGCGACAGTGGAGTGATGATGACGCATCCACCTGCACAACTCAGATTTCTTACTTATGACAGTATAATTCTAAGCAATCTGGGATTTCTTAACATTTTTCCTAAATTTTTACAGCAACCCATTTAACTCGCACCTCTGAAGGCATCAGGACGTGGGGGTGGCCCACACACATCTCACCATTCTGTGGCAGCATTAGTAAATTTCACCAAATAGTGCCAGCTCGCTCCCAGGGCACACCACAGAATTACACATCCCTGCCTTATTTACAGTTAGTCATGACCCTGGGGCTTGCACTGGCTAATAAAATGTAAGCAGAAGTCTCAAGATGGATGTAGTTGGAGGCCACTATCATAAGCAAACTAATGCAGGAACAAAAAAAAGCAACAACAAATACCGCGTGTTCTCACTTAAGAGTGAGAGCTAAAACATTGAGTGCACATGGACACAAAGAAGAGAACAACAGACACCGGGGCCCACTTGAGGGTGGAGGGTGGGAGGACAATGAGGATAAAAAACTACCTATCAGGTTCTGTGCTTATCATCTGGATGATGGAATAATCTGTACACCAAACTCCCACGATGTGCAATTTACCTATATGGCAAACCTGCACATGTACTCCTGAACCTAAAATTAAAAAGTTAAACAAATGAAAAAAATACATCAAGAGAGCCCACACAGTCCCAAGTCTCTCCCAACCACTGTGGTGAACTTGGAAATGCATGTCCAGATGAAACCCTTGCCAGCCTGTGTCCCTCAGTGACCACAGTGACCAGATCCCTGTGCCAACCTCACTGCTCGTGTCACGTGAGCAGGAACCAAACTTGTATTTGGAATTATTTATCGCAGCACGTGCGGACGTATATCTTCCTTGACTAAAAAGCTCCTTGAGAACAGAAAACATACCATCAACTTTCTGTTCCCAAAGCACACAAAATAATACCTCAGTTTAAATACTTAATAAAGATGATCTAAATCATAAAATTTGATCTCAACTTGCTTCAAAGATTTGGTGCTTACCTCCTAAATATAAAAAGGAAATTTTCTCTTAACCATTCTAGGAGCATGCATTTTCCAAAGCCAGTGCTCAAGTATACACCAAAGAAAATGTTATTTTATGTGAGTAATATGTAATTAAAGAAAGAGTGTTATGAAGGTTTTGATATTGTGGCTAAAAACTTAACCACCTTTAAATGTTACCAAATATGACCCATCTCAATTTAGATTAGCACCTGTAGCATTAGCATCTTGGTGTGTTTGGGTCTTCTTGTACCTTCAGTATAATTTCTGAGAAAAACTCCAACTGAAAAGAGTTGATAAAGTTACAGGGAATTTTCCATTCATTAAATTCACCTAAATACTTACATCAATGTTTCCTGCTCTTCCTAAAATAATGGTACACCCCTGTTGTCTGTCTATGTATACTGCTGTGTAGTTATGATTTATACTTGTGGATTTTCTAGAACTATTTACATGGAGCTATTAAATGAACTGTGATCTTATCCATACAGAACAATGACTCTTTTCAACTTGGAAGAAATACGCTTTTCAAAACAGACTAATGGTTTACTTTGCCATCCTGAGAAGGTTTTTCATTAAAATTATTAAACAAAAAATTAATTTTAAAACAGCCCACATCATGCGAGATTTGGGGATGTTTTTCCTCCCTACCAATATAGTGTCCTTCATGGGCCTCCCATGGTGACAAGTTCATAGTGCTACCACCAAGTAGAGCTTCAGAGAATACATATTTAGACCTAAAAGATCAGGGAGCTAGTGAGAATCATGAGAGAAAGTTCTCCATTCTACAAAACTAGTGACAAAATCACCTGACAGCAAATGGCACAGAAGTATCGGGTGGCAGTCACATTGCCCTTTGACCTCACCCCTCATGGTTGTCAGGTTGCTCTCTGCTTAATAGAGTTAAAGAGTTATAAGACCAGTTTTTAGATTTCTAGAATACCCTTGCTTCAAAGTAATCAAGGAACTTTAAAATCACTGTTAAGGTTTATCTACATGAACAGAATCCACATTTTAAAACTGAGAAATTTCATATTTTAAATACTTTTTAATTATATGATACCAAACACTGGATTTTACCCATAATTCCAGAAACAAGGTGTCCATTCTCGGATTGGTATAAAGAACCACCTGAGACTGGGTAATTTATAAAGATAAGAGGTTTAATTGGCTCATGGTTCTGCAGGCTATACAGGAAACATGGCTGGGGAGGTCTCAGGAAATTTTCAATCATGGTGAAAGGCGAAGGGGGGAAGCAGGCACCTCTTCACATGGCAAAGCAGGAGACAGAGAGCAACGCAGGAGGTGCTACATACTTACAAACAACCAGATCTCATGAGAACAGTAATTCAACATGAGATTCATATAATGATATGCTTTGGCTGTGTCCCCACCCAAATCTCATTTGGAATTGTAGTTCACATAATCTTCATATGTCACGGGAGGGACTCAGTGGGAGGTAATTGAATCATGGGGGCAATTACCCTCCAATCTGTTCTTGTGATAGTGAGTTCTCACAAGACCTGAAGGTTATGTAAGGGACTTTGGCCCCCTTCACTCTGCACTTCTCCTTGCTGCTGCTATGTGAGGAAAGACGTGTTTTCTTCCCCATCTGCCATGATTGTAAGTTTCCTGAGGCCTCACCAGCTATGCTGAACTGTGAGTCAATTAAACCCCTTTCCAATATAAATTAACCAGTCTCAGGTATGCCTTTATTAGCAGTGTGAGAACAGATTAATACACTAAGTTGGTAGCACAAACAGTAGCGTGTTGCTGCAAAGATACTTGAAAATGTGGAAGTGACTTTGGAACTGGGTAACAGGCAGAGGTTGAAACAGTTTAGAGGACTCAGAAGACAGGAAAATGTGGGAAAGTTTGGAACTCCCTAGAGACTTATTGAATGACTTTGACCAAAATGCTGATAGCAATATAGACAGTGAAGTCCAGACTGACGCGGTCTCAGATGGAGATGAGGAACTTGTTAGGAACCGGAGCAGTGGTGACTCTGGCAATGCTTTAGCAAAGAGACTGGTGGTTTTTTGCCCCCACCCTACAGATATGTGAAACTTTGAATTTTAAAGAGATGATTTAGGATATCTGGTGAAAGAAACTTCTAAGTGGCAAAGTGTTCAAGAAGAAGCAGAGCATAAAAGTCTGGAAAATTTGCAGCCTGATGATGCAATAGAAAATAAAAACCCATTTACTAGGGAGAAATTCAAGCCAGCTGCAGAAATTCACATAAGTAATGAGGAGTCAAATGTTAATCACCAATCAATGGTAAAAATGTCTCCAGGGCATGTCAGAGACCTGCACACCAGTCCCTCCCATCACAGGCCTGGAGGACTAGGAGAGAAAAATGGTTTTGTGGGTTAGGTCCAGGGCCCTCCATGCTGTGCCCAGCCTCGGGACTATGTCCCAGCCACTCTAGCCATGGCTAAAAGGGGCCAAGTTACAGCTCAGGATATTGTTTCAGAGGGAGCAAGCCCCCCAGCCTTAGTAACATCCACATAGTGTTGGTCCTGTGGGTGAGCAGAAGACAAGACTTGAAGTTTGGGAATCTCCATCTGGATTTCAGAGGATATATGGAAATACCTGGATGTCCAAGCAGAAGTTTACTGCAGGGGCGATCCCTCATGGAGAATCTTTGCTAGGGCAGTGTAGAAGGGAAATGTGGGGTTAGAGTTCCCACAGAGTCACCACTGGGACACTGCCTAGTGGAGCTGTGAGTAGAAGGCCACCATCCTCCAGACTCCCAAATGGTGGATCCACTGACAGCTTGAATTGTGTGCCTGGAAAAGCTGCAGACACTCAATGCCAGCCCATGAAAGCAGCCAGGAGGGGAGCTGTACCGTGCAAAGCCACAGGGGCAGAGCTTCCCAAGGCCATGGGAACCCACTCTTTCATCACCGTGACCTGGATGTGAGACGTGGAGTCAAAGGAGATCATTTTGGAACTTCAAAGTTTAATGACTGACCTATTGGATTTCAGACTTGCGTGGGGCCTATAGCCCCTCTGTTTTAGTCAATTTCTCTTATTTAGAATTGGTGTATTTACCCAATGTCTGTACCCCAGTTGTATCTAGGAAGTAACTAACTTGATTTTGATTTTATAGTCTCATGGGCAGAAGGGACTTGCATTGTCTTACATGAGACTTTGGACTTGGACTTTTGAGTTTATACTAGAATGAGTTAAGACCTTGAGGGACTGTTGGAAGGGCATCACTGTGTTTGAAACATGAGGACATGAGATTTGGGAGGGGCCAGTGGCAGAATGATATGGTTTTACTGTGTCCCCACCAAAATCTCATCTTGAATTGTAGTTCCCATAATCCCCACATGTTGTGGGAGGGACCCAGTGGGAAGTAATTTAATCATGGGGGTGGTTACCCTCCATGCTTTTCTTATGATAGTGAGTGAGTTCTCACAAGATCTTATGGTTTTATAAGGGGCTTTCCCCCCACTTTGCTCTGCATTTCTTCTTGCTGCCGCCATGTGAAGAAAGATGTGGTTCCTTCCCCTTCTGCCATAATTGTAAGTTCCCTGTGACCTCCCCAGCCATGCTGAACTATGAGTCAGTTCAGCCTCTTTCCTTTATAAATTACCCAGTCTCGAGTATGTCTTTATTAGTAGCAGGAGAACAGATAATACAGCTGGGGACACAGAGCCAACCCATATCACAAGGTAAATAGAAAAACGGGGTAGCTAAAATCCAGGAGTGTGATACACCTTTGAATTTTGCCTTGTTTATTGGTATCTTAAAACTAACCACCGTGGTGGACTTAAGGAGGCTGGCCCCAAAAGAAACAACTGCAGTTTCAAAGACACAAACTGTTTGGGAAAATAAAAGTCATACTGCTATATAAAGAAAAAGGAAGAAGAAACAAGTGACATATAACAACACATTCTGATGACCCTAATTAAATATGACAACAGATGATAATAGAATGAGCCTTCCCCATGATGGATGATGGAGAGGAAAATGCCACAGTATAACTTCAGTCATGAATCAAAATCTCTAAGTGTTCTTTGGAAAATGTTTCCCAAGCTACCTGCTGTTTTTATAGGGTTTAGTAATGAGCTCACATCTTTCAAAGATAAGAGGCAAGTGATTTCATCTTTCTACCTCCCCACTTGGATTCATAGATTAAAGTAATAAACAGTTAACAGAATATAAATCAATACTTTAGAGTTCTGTGTGTCATCTTTTGTCATTTTTCTAAAACAAGTGACATAAAAGGCTATCATATGAGCATTAACCTGTTTAAAAATATAGATGGTAATAACTGGAACTGACATTCCTAAGATTTTGGAAACTGTGCAAGTTTCCACTGAGTATTAATAAAGTGGATAGAAGCCTATATTGACAATAATAAAGCTTAACTTTAGTTTCAACTCTAGGCTTTGCTAAAACTATTTTAACTTTTATGAACCTTAGTTTCTGTTCCATGAAGTGAGGATGAAAATAATACCTATCCTGCATATACCTTACGGGTATGCTCTGAAGAACAAATAATATCTGTAAATAAAAGTATTTGCATATTTCAAAACCCCATACAAGTCTAGGGGATTATTATTATGTAAATATGTGTGTAATATTAATCCTTGCTCTCCTGACTTGGAATGATAGCATTTTTTTCTCCTAAAGTTCTCAAAAAGAGAACTGAAAATACTAGTTTGTTTTGCCTCCACAGAGTATAACTGTGTGCACTTAGAGAAATAGGGCAAGACAGAAGTATAGAAACTTGGCATTGGACCCACCCACTTAGGGCAATGCATGGGACAGCTACTTATCACACTTTGTTGTAAATGTTTCTTTAACTTCTGTCTCCCTTACTAGAGGAGGAATAATATCTGTCTTAGAAACCATAGTTTCTCTACCACTAAGCAGAGGCTGGCATAGAGTAAGCTCATTTAAAAGCATCTTTTAAATGAATTAAAAGATGGATGGGTGGATGGATGGATGGATAGATGGATGGACAGATGGATGGATACATAGGTAGATACATAAATAGACAGATGGATAAATGGGTAGGTAGGTGTTTGGGTAGGAAAGCAGATGTATGGATGGATGGACAGATGGAAGGGTGGAAAATCCCAGAGGCAATTATGATGATAGTCAAGGGTAAAGTAAAAACCTAGTCTAAGCACATGATTACAATGGGGTAAGCAGTGTGGCCCACCAGGCAGTCCACATCTGAGGAGTCGGTCCTTGGGTGGCATGCCAGAGACAGGAACTGACAAGAGCAAGGTCTAAGGCAGATGGCCCAGCTCCCAGAAGGGAGCTGGAATGCTTAGCAGTTTACCAGAAAAGGAATCCCCTAAGGAAACTGTGACGAAATCCCAGACTTATAAATTAGAGCCCAAGGGGAAGTCAGTTTGGAGCATAATTTGTAGAACAGGGATATGGTGGCAGGGTGGACTTGGGGAAGCAGTTAAGGAGCGCAGAGGCTCCACTGTGACGGCCGCCGTGAGTGCCTCGGCTGCATGGGAGGAGGAGATGGGAAGCCCCTCAGACAGGATCAGCTCAGGTACTGGGGCAGGGCTGAGTTGGCAGGAGGGCAGCTCCCGTGAATGCAGTGACAGAACCAAATATAGCCCAGGCCGTGGCTGACATCTTTCTGGTGGGAAGTTCTATGCCCAGGCATATCTTTTTTTTTTTTTTTTTTTGAGACAGAGTCTTGCTGTACTGCCAAGGTTGGAGTGCAGTGGCATGATCTTGGCTCGCTGCAACTTCTGACTCTTGGGTTCAAGCAATTCTCCTGCCTCAGCCTCCTGAGTAGTTGAAACTACAGAGATGCACCACCACGCCCAGCTAATTTTTGTGTTTTTAGTAGAGATGGGGTTTTACCATGTGGCCCAGCCTAGTCTCAAAATGCTGACCTCAAGTGATCAGCCTCCCTCGACCTCCCAAAGTGCTGGGATTACAGGTGTGCACCACTGTGCCTAGCCTCAAATTTTTAATTCTGAAGTGAGAATAAGGGTTACATGTGAACTAATGACTTGCAAAAGACAGAAACATTTGAAAGAACTATACATACAAGTAGTCTTCAGTTAATAAAGTATCATACTGAGAAATTGTTGTCTTAGAGATAGTGACAAAAGTCAGCTTTTCTTTCTCATCATAAAGCAATCTTTTTCTACTGCTTTTGCCTTGGCAACTAACATTCAGACTTTTCATAATTGCTGGCACTTACAGTCAGAATTGTCCCCATACCCTCCCCAGGTTTGGTCAAAGATTGATCTAGTGCAGGTACAAGTTGGTCAGGTCACAGTTTTCAGATTCTCTCAGTCTATCCACATTGTAGGATTTGTTTGTCAAAGAAAAAAATTACCAAAACCCTCCTTAAGTCTTGCTTAAATTATTGCACTGGATGGGTGAGTAGGCACTGAGTGACTGACAGGCCTTGTCAAGAAAATGCCACTTCTGACCAAAAAAGATTTGGCAAACTGCAAGCTTCATGCTTGATCATGCTGTGAAAAACTCCAAATAATTTAGAATCAATATGGTACAAGATAAGGATAAAAGGCAAAATTTGAATTTCATTACTTTCAAATGTCAAGAATGAGCTCTGATGGCTTAGATTGGTGTTTTAATTCTTCATCTCAAATATGAGCAGTTACATTTCTTCAAAAATTAACACATTTTTTTAAATGGCTGAATAAATGTTTTTATATACTCTTTGCATGATGTAATTCACAATTCTACATTTAATTTGTTTTTCTAATAATCTATTCAAATGAACATTGGATAATTGAGATGAACAACAGTCTCCTTCTAATTCACAAAGAAGTTTTTAGGGCTGGGTACTGTGGATCATGCCTGCAATCCCAGCACTTTGAGAGGCCAAGGCTGGAAGATTGCTTGAGCCCGGGAGTTTGAGACCAGCCTGGCAGTATAGTAAGACCCTGTCTCTACAAAAAAGAAAAAAAAAAAAGTTAGCTGGGCATGGTAGCATGCACCTGTGGCTCCAGCTAATTGGGAGGGTGAGGTGGGAGGATCACTGGAACCTGGGAAGACCAGACTGCAGTGAGTTATGACCAAACCACTGTACTCCAACCTGGGCGGCAGAGCAACCCCATCTCTAAAAACTAAAAAATAAGTTTTCACTTTCTCATTAAACCTCAATGATCTAATGGAAGAAGCCATTTTACAGGTGATAAGCAGATTCATGCACCATGTAACAGTTCAATTCTTGAGCTGGATAAAGCTGATTTACCAAGGTTTCTTCCTAAAGATAATATGTGTCTTGAGACATCTGATACAAATGGACTAAAAGTAACAACTTTGGCATTCACTCCTGGCTACAACACCTAAGTCACATGGGATTTGGTTTCTAGTTTGTCAACTTACCTTAGTATGTATAACCTTTGAAATTATGTTTCATAGCTAAATATTCGTTATTTCATAATTATCTGGTCTGTTTCTTGTATCCATTTATTACTATTGGCTACTTTACATAAAGCTTGATCATGATGCAAGCAAGATAGCGCAATACAATTTTTGGTTATAACTAAGTCTCATTACATTTACCCAAGTAATATTTATACAATACCCTTCCAAAAAATATGTTTTGCATAATAAGCAAATCATTATTCCACTATTTGCCACATACAGATTGATATGCTAATTATGCATGTGTTATTATAGTTAAAGCAAACCATTTTATTTGTCTGAAAATTGTCTGAGAATTTCTTGTAAAGACAGGAAGCTCCTGGAGTGGAATTTAGAAACAGTTACATAGACAACATAAATGTTCTTTTTGCATGGTTCTGCATTCAAAGTAGGGTTAAGCAACATTTAACTCTAATTTTCTTCTGGAAATTCAACATCGAAGTCAGTTATTTGAGTAGGCTGGAAAATATACTTTCCTATAATTCTGTAACAGAAACCTCTTGTTCCAGGATGTGGAGGCAAAGAATAAGGGTCATTAGCATCTCGCTCAGGTCTTATCAGTCTGACATCTCAAAATTGTCACATCTCCTGTAGATCTGCACCTTTTATCTTAAGGCCAGTTTACAGAGCAAAGGTAAAGGCACTGTTGCCCCTAGACATGAACTTCAGACCCATGTATCTATCTCCAGCGATATATGTTCTACAGACACTTCAAACTTAGCCTCTCCAAGGAAGAATTTCCTATCAACCCACAACCTCCGAGGATAAATGGTCCCAATGTATTCACTCCTTTGATTACTAGTGATGTAAGTTTAATCAGTTATTTATTTTTCTTCCAAAAAACATCTATTGAGAACACTTCAGACACTGAGCTAAATACTAGGTAGAGACCTAAGGAGATAATGCCCAAATACTCAGAATTAATATGTCCAGCACGTTTCACAGACCTGTATTCTAACACTTAATTGTTTGTTGATATCTATGGTTTCTTATCAGATTGTGCGCCCCTGGGCATATTTTAGAACTTCATTTTTGTATCCTAAGAATTGTTTAATCTACAATTTACTGCATGCTAACTAAGATGATATGGAAAGACACCCACTTTTCTTAGGCCAGGAACAGTAGGTCTATTAAATCATTTATCACCATACTCACCCCAAATGATCCTACTCACTTTGGATCTATGATTCGGTAAATATTGCTATTATTGGGTTTTGGGCAATAGATAATATGCAATCTATTATGCAATCTTTAGAAGCTCTAACAGTAAATAAGTGAGCAAGTGCACAACCAACCATAAGAAGTGAATTTTGCCCAAAAAACTATGCACGATTTTGTTAATCAGAATTGGAAACTAATCAGCTTATAGGTCAGCTCTGTTCTGGTTAGCCCTTTTGTATAATTGGTGGGTTAATGCCAGATGGGGACATACAGACTGCAGGTAAACTGAAGCTTCTTATGGAATCTGCTCATTTTAGTGCTGTAAGATAAACTTGGTTCTTATGAGGTCCTTACTATTCTTAGTAATTTTTTAAAGTGGTATCTGGTTTTTATATATTTTAAGAAGTTTAAATGAACCAGATAAGGTGGCTCATACATATAAGCCCAGCACTTTGGGAGGCTGAGGTAGGAGGATTGCTTGAGTTTATAGTGAGCTATGATCATACCATTGCATTACAGCCTGGTGACAGAGCAAGATGCTGACTTAAAAAAAAAAAAAGTTTAAAAAGATTAACCTTTTAAATAAAGAAGGTCAAATGGTGGTAAAATATTATACTTGGAGTGATCAACAACAAAAAAATCTCATTAACATTATATTACTCTATTAAATGGTAGGAAAGAAAAGCAGCAATATGATTATGATAGCAAAAATATGGTGAGTTTTTTGTTTGTTTGTTTATTTGTTTGTTTTGAGACTAGGGTCTTGCTCTGTTACCCAGGCTGGAGTGCAGTAGTGAAACGATCATGGCTCAGTGCAGCCTCCACCTCCCAGGCTCAAGCGATCCTTCCGCCTCACCCTCCCAAGTAACTGGGACTAAAAGGAAAGCTTTTTTTTTTTTTTTTCTGTAGAGATGGGGTCTTTCTATGTTACACAGGCTGTGATCTCTATTTCCTAGAAATGCAAATCTTAGGTCATTCTAGAAATTGGGAGCCAGTGATCAAGAATTACTAAAAGATACCAAGGAGTTACCAGTTTTTTTTTTCCTTTTATTTTGGACACATATAAAACTACTTTTTTTAAATGAAGAAAGTGAGATGATTAGAAGAGGGTTTCATGGATGGTTCCTAAGGCAAGAAAGGTGAAAGTTGAGGGACAGTGCAGAGCAGTTAAGTTAGTAGGAGATGAGAGTGGCTTGCTGTACAGGACTGTTGCCCACTAAAGCAGACCATCTCTTAGAAGAGATAACAATATTATGTTGATCTGGAAAATAAAATGGATTAGTTATGATTATAACTTGTCTTTAGTTAATCATATCTTATTGACATTGTTCTTTAGTTTACCTTGGTGTTTGCTGGGTGGTTTACTCTATGGGGAGGGGAGGTGGTGATATGCAGTGTTCCCCAAGCCTGATGAATGAAAAAATTCAAGACATTTGTAAACATGATCCAGTCACCTCCCACCAGGCTCCACCTTCAACTCTGGGGATTACAATTGACATGAGATTTTGTAGTACTATTTCTTTTACCTGAGGTCAACCTAGGTTTTTTTCGTTTGTTTTGGTGGTGGTTGTTGTTTGTTTTTGTTTTTTGTTTTTGTTTTTGGTGACAGAGTCTTGCTTTGTTGCCCAGGCTAGAATGCAGTGGTGCAATCTCAGCTCACTGCAAGCTCCACCTCCTGGGTTCAAGCAATTCTCCTGCCGCAGCCTCCCTAGTAGCTGCGATTACAGGCACCCACCACCATGCCTGGCTAATTTTTGTATTTTTAGTAGAGACAGGGTTTCACCATCTTGGCCAGGCTAGTCTCGAACTCCTGACCTCATGATCCAGCTGCCTCAGCCTCCCAAAGTGCTGGGATTATAGGCATGAGCCACCGTACCTGGCCAGGATTTGTATTTTTAACAAGTGTGTCTGTTGATTCTCAACACTGGGCAATTTGGAGAAATACCTACTTGATTTTCTATGCTGATTTGAGTGTTCAAATTGGAGGCATGTAGAGATGTTCCTCGTGGCTTTTTACTGTTGGAAGTTATGCTCCTTTTATGTGAAGCCATAAACAGCATTTAGATGGAGATGATTCGGTCTGGGGTGGCCAGGACTATAAATATCCCAAAACTCAGACATGAGGTAAAGTGATTGAACTTTCCAGGAAAGAGAAACCCGGACTTCTGTAAACACTATCAAGGAAATATTAATATTACTTGTCTTTTGTATTTTGTGCTTGTCTCCTGGAAGACATTTCATATCCCTGATTTTTAAATTTTTTGAAATAATTCTAGTTTGCCAGAAGCAAACACAGAATAGAGGAAATGTCTTACATTACCCAATTTTCATTTAGTACTAATTTTAAATACTTTTTAAATGCACAATTATGACATTGGTCAGTCATCATTACACAATGCTAAGATGATATTCAAAAGTTTTAGCAGTTTCTCCTCTACGTAGTTCTTATTTACTAACACTTGAGAGAATGATAACATCTCAACACCAAGTGTCTGAGTCAGCTTTTTAGTTGTTCTCAATAAGTTTCTGCTGAGATTTGCTGGTCCTGTTGCTCCAATGTATCCTTGAAGGATACACACAAAGGGAAACACAAATCACTTCTGTGGATATTCTAAATCAGAACTGTGATCCATAAACTCTTGGGGTGCTTGCTTTCCCGACTTATTAAATCAAACTGGGGATGTTGAAAAGATGTTGAAGTATGAAAGAAAAGATGTGTCTGTCTTTCCCACACAGTCTTCAGAGATAAAAGGCAAAAATAAATAAATAAATAAGATGTAGGTTACATCTAAATTGATCGTCCTTTTGAAATCTTCCACACAAATATTCTCCACCTGGTTATTTTGGCCGAGCTAAATATAACATATGGTTTGTCAAAGAGGTTTTAATATAAATAAATGCTAGTTTTCATCAGAATACAGAAAGACATCTGCCCAGAAACCATGGAATTAGATACTATTATGATTCATACATTTCTGCCTTGACAATTCTGTTTTAATTTCAGACATTTGGTGATTAATTTCAGGCTTGTCATTTTCTACATTTGCATAAGGTCCAGCCAGACTGGCTATGGAAATGCTTTTTGTCAATTAAATTTGATTGTTTTGCCTATACTGGGTATAGAAATTGTATTTACAATAAATATTTCCAATAGAAATTAAGTATGTGCAAATATTACTACAGTAATAAAAAAATCATATGAGAAGGTCTACTCTTCCCTCTGCTTCTAAAAAAAAGAGATCAAAAGAAAATTTAAAGCCTAAATTATGTGTGAGGACAAATATAAAAACATTTTTTAGTGGTTGGAACATAAAATGTTATATTTTATTTCAAGTACGTTCAAATCATATAAATTAATCTCTTTTAGAAGAGAAAAATTATCCTATGTTCTGCTGTTAGCTATTAATCATACATAAACTTTTAATGTTTTAAAATATTTGGGTTAGCCAAAATGATGATCTTTTGGGGAAACTCGGATGTTTTAATACTGAAACTATTAAAAATTAAAAGAAGTGGTCTACATTGTTGCTATGAACCATAATTTTATTTCATTTTATTTTACTTATTTATTTTATTTTATTTTTGAGACAAAGTCTCGCTCTGTCAGCCAGGTTGAAGTGTGGTGGCACGATCTCGGCTCACTGCAACCTTCGCCCCCCAGGTTCAAGCAATTCTCCTGCCTCAGCCTCCCAAACAGCTGGGACTACAGGCTCATGCCACCCCTGACCAGCTAATTTTTTGTATTTTTAGTGGAGACAGGGTTTCACCACATTGGCCAGGCTGGTCTCGAACTCCCGACCTCAGGTGATCAGCAGACCTCAGCCTCCCAAAGTGCTGGCATTACAAGTGTGAACAGGCAGTGTCCTGAAGGCTGTCTTCATCCTGGTGAAAAATAACTGCCTGTGAATTCTAGTCTTGCAGATACAAACTTGATAAAGTATCAGAAAATACCATGTAATATAATATTGAAAAGGAATTTAGGAAAGTCTGAAGTGCTTTATTAAACCACAAATTGGAAGTAAGTTACATTTGATGGGGAATGAAAATATTACTTCCATTAATCGGGACACTTGAAAAGTGATTTTTGCAAATTTTCCAAGTGACCTGAATGATTATAATGGTCCACTGCAAAATCTATTAACCCAAAACCATCCAATCTAGTATTATGGGAAGAATGGTAACTCTCTAAGAAAATAAAATATGGCACATCAATTACAGGATTATGTATTTCTTCTGTTGCTCTTCTTTTTTTTTTTTTTTAATTTATTTATTATTATTATACTTTAAGTTCTAGGGTACATGTGCATAACGTGCAGGTTTGTTACATATGTATACTTGTGCCATGTTGGTGTGCTGCACCCATCAACTCGTCAGCACCCATCAACTCGTCATTTACATCAGGTATAACTCCCAATGCAATCCCTCCCCCCTCCCCCCTCCCCATGATAGGCCCCGGTGTGTGATGTTCCCCTTCCCGAGTCCAAGTGATCTCATTGTTCAGTTCCCACCTATGAGTGAGAACATGCGGTGTTTGGTTTTCTGTTCTTGTGATAGTTTGCTAAGAATGATGGTTTCCAGCTGCATCCATGTCCCTACAAAGGACACAAACTCATCCTTTTTTATGGCTGCATAGTATTCCATGGTGTATATGTGCCACATTAATCCAATCTGTCACTGATGGACATTTGGGTTGATTCCAAGTCTTTGCTATTGTGAATAGTGCCGCAATAAACATATGTGTGCATGTGTCTTTATAGCAGCATAATTTATAATCCTTTGGGTATATCCCCAGTAATGGGATGGCTGGGTCATATGGTACATCTAGTTCTAGATCCTTGAGGAATCGCCATACTGTTTTCCATAATGGTTGAACTAGTTTACAATCCCACCAACAGTGTAAAAGTGTTCCTATTTCTCCACATCCTCTCCAGCACCTGTTGTTTCCGGACTTTTTAATGATCGCCATTCTAACTGGTGTGAGATGGTATCTCATTGTGGTTTTGATTTGCATTTCTCTGATGGCCAGTGATGATGAGCATTTTTTCATGTGTCTGTTGGCTGTATGAATGTCTTCTTTTGAGAAATGTCTGTTCATATCCTTTGCCCACTTTTTGATGGGGTTGTTTTTTTCTTGTAAATTTGTTTGAGTTCTTTGTAGGTTCTGTATATTAGCCCTTTGTCAGATGAGTAGATTGCAAAAATTTTCTCCCATTCTGTAGGTTGCCTGTTCACTCTGATGGTAGTTTCTTTTGCTGTGCAGAAGCTCTTTAGTTTAATGAGATCCCATTTGTCAATTTTGGCTTTTGCTGCCGTTGCTTTTGGTGTTTTAGACATGAAGTCTTTTCCCATGCCTATGTCCTGAATGGTACTACCTAGGTTTTCCTCTAGGATTTTTATGGTATTGGGTCTAACATTTAAGTCTCTAATCCATCTTGAATTAATTTTCATATAAGGAGTAAGGAAAGGATCCAGTTTTAGCTTTCTACTTATGGCTAGCCAATTTTCCCAGCACCATTTATTAAATAGGGAATCCTTTCCCCATTTCTTGTTTCTCTCAGGTTTGTCAAAGATCAGATGGCTGTAGATGTGTGGTATTATTTCTGAGGACTCTGTTCTGTTCCATTGGTCTATATCTCTGTTTTGGTACCAGTACCATGCTGTTTTGGTTACTTTAGCCTTGTAGTATAGTTTGAAGTCAGGTAGCGTGATGCCTCCAGCTTTGTTCTTTTGACTTAGGATTGTCTTGGAGATGCGGGCTCTTTTTTGGTTCCATATGAACTTTAAAGCAGTTTTTTCCAATTCTGTGAAGAAACTCATTGGTACCTTGATGGGGATGGCATTGAATCTATAAATTACCTTGGGCAGTATGGCCATTTTCACGATATTGATTCTTCCTATCCATGAGCATGGTATGTTCTTCCATTTGTTTGTGTCCTCTTTGATTTCACTGAGCAGTGGTTTGTAGTTCTCTTTGAAGAGGTCCTTTACATCCCTTGTAAGTTGGATTCCTAGGTATTTGATTCTCTTTGAAGCAATTGTGAATGGAAGTTCATTCCTGATTTGGCTCTCTGTTTGTCTGTTACTGGTGTATAAGAATGCTTGTGTTTTTGCACATTAATTTTGTATCCTGAGACTTTGCTGAAGTTGCTTATCAGCTTAAGGAGATTTTGGGCTGAGACAATGGGGTTTTCTAAATATACAATCATGTCATCTGCAAACAGGGACAATTTGACTTCTTCTTTTCCTAACTGAATACCCTTGATTTCTTTCTCTTGCCTAATTGCCCTAGCCAGAACTTCCAACACTATGTTGAATAGGAGTGGTGAGAGAGGGCATCCCTGTCTTGTGCCAGTTTTCAAAGGGAATGTTTCCAGTTTTTGCACATTCAGTATGATATTGGCTGTGGGTTTGTCATAAATAGCTCTTATTATTTTGAGGTACATTCCATCAATACCGAATTTATTGAGTTTTTAGCATGAAGGGCTGTTGAATTTTGTCAAAAGCCTTTTCTGCATCTATTGAGATAATCATGTGGTTCTTGTCTTTGGTTCTGTTTATATGCTGGATTATGTTTATTGATTTGCGAATGTTGAACCAGCCTTGCATCCCAGGGATGAAGCCCACTTGATCATGGTGGATAAGCTTTTTGATGTGTTGCTGAATCCGGTTTGCCAGTATTTTATTGAGGATTTTTGCATCGATGTTCATCAGGGATATTGGTCTAAAATTCTCTTTTTTTGTTGTGTCTCTGCCAGGCTTTGGTATCAGGATGATGTTGGCCTCATAAAATGAGTTAGGGAGGATTCCCTCTTTTTCTATTGATTGGAATAGTTTCAGAAGGAATGGTACCAACTCCTCCTTGTACCTCTGGTAGAATTCAGCTGTGAATCCATCAGGTCCTGGACTTTTTTTGGTTGGTAGGCTATTAATTATTGCCTCAATTTCAGAGCCTGCTATTGGTCTATTCAGGGATTCAACTTCTTCCTGGTTTAGTCTTGGAAGAGTGTAAGTGTCCAGGAAATTATCCATTTCTTCTAGATTTTCCAGTTTATTTGCGTAGAGGTGTTTATAGTATTCTCTGATGGTAGTTTGTATTTCTGTGGGGTCGGTGGTGATATCCCCTTTATCATTTTTAATTGCGTCGATTTGATTCTTCTCTCTTTTCTTCTTTATTAGTCTTGCTAGTGGTCTGTCAATTTTGTTGATCTTTTCAAAAAACCAACTCCTGGATTCATTGATTTTTTGGAGGGTTTTTTGTGTCTCTATCTCCTTCAGTTCTGCTCTGATCTTAGTTATTTCTTGCCTTCTGCTAGCTTTCGAATGTGTTTGCTCTTGCTTCTCTAGTTCTTTTAATTGCGATGTTAGAGTGTCAATTTTAGATCTTTCCTGCTTTCTCTTGTGGGCATTTAGTGCTATAAATTTCCCTCTACACACTGCTTTAAATGTGTCCCAGAGATTCTGGTATGTTGTATCTTTGTTCTCATTGGTTTCAAAGAACATCTTTATTTCTGCCTTCATTTCGTTATGTACCCAGTAGTCATTCAGGAGCAGGTTGTTCAGTTTCCATGTAGTTGAGCGGTTTTGATTGAGTTTCTTAGTCCTGAGTTCTAGTTTGATTGCACTGTGGTCTGAGAGACAGTTTGTTATCATTTCTGTTCTTGTACATTTGCTGAGGAGTGCTTTACTTCCAATTACGTGGTCAATTTTGGAGTAAGTACGATGTGGTGCTGAGAAGAATGTATATTCTGTTGATTTGGGGTGGAGAGTTCTATAGATGTCTATTAGGTCTGCTTGCTGCAGAGATGAGTTCAATTCCTGGATATCCTTGTTAACTTTCTGTCTCGTTGATCTGTCTAATGTTGACAGTGGAGTGTTGAAGTCTCCCATTATTATTGTATGGGAGTCTAAGTCTCTTTGTAAGTCTCTAAGGACTTGCTTGATGAATCTGGGTGCTCCTGTATTGGGTGCATATATATTTAGGATAGTTAGCTCTTCCTGTTGAATTGATCCCTTTACCATTATGTAATGGCCTTCTTTGTCTCTTTTGATCTTTGATGGTTTAAAGTCTGTTTTATCAGAGACTAGTATTGTAACCCCCGCTTTTTTTTGTTCTCCATTTGCTTGGTAAATCTTCCTCCATCCCTTTATTTTGAGCCTATGTATGTCTCTGAGTGTGAGATGGGTCTCCTGAATACAGCAGACTGATGGGTCTTGACTCTTTATCCAGTTTGCCAGTCTATGTCTTTTAATTGGAGCATTTAGTCCATTTACATTTAAGGTTAATATTGTTATGTGTGAACTTGATCCTGCCATTATGCTATTAACTGGTTATTTTGCTCGTTAGTTGATGCAGTTTCTTCCTAGCCTCGATGGTCTTTACATTTTGGCATGTTTTTGCAATGGCTGGTACCGGTTGTTCCTTTCCATGTTTAGTGCTTCCTTCAGGGTCTCTTGTAAGGCAGGCCTAGTGGTGACAAAATCTCTAAGCATTTGCTTATCTGTAAAGGATTTTATTTCTCCTTCACTTATGAAACTTAGTTTGGCTGGATATGAAATTCTGGGTTTAAAATTCTTTTCTTTAAGAATGTTGAATATTGGCCCCCACCCTCTTCTGGCTTGGAGAGTTTCTGCCGAGAGATCTGCTGTTAGTCTGATGGGCTTCCCTTTGTGGGTAACCCGACCTTTCTCTCTGGCTGCCCTTAAGATTTTTTCCTTCATTTCAACTTTGGTGAATCTGGCAATTATGTGTCTTGGAGTTGCTCTTCTCGAGGAGTATCTTTGTGGCGTTCTCTGTATTTCCTGGATGTGAATGTTGGCCTGCCCTACTAGGTTGGGGAAGTTCTCCTGGATGATATCCTGAAGAGTGTTTTCCAACTTGGTTCCATCTTCCCCCTCACTTTCAGGCACCCCAATCAGACGTAGATTTGGTTTTTTTACATAATCCCATACTTCTTGCAGGCTTTGTTCATTTCTTTTTCTTCTTTTTTCTTTTGGTTTCTCTTCTCGCTTCATTTCATTCATTTGATCCTCAATCGCTGATACTCTTTCTTCCAGTTGATCGAGTCGGTTACTGAAGCTTGTGCATTTGTCACGTATTTCTCGTGTCATGGTTTTCATCTCTTTCATTTCGTTTATGACCTTCTCTGCATTAATTACTCTAGCCATCAATTCTTCTACTTTTTTTTCAAGATTTTTAGTTTCTTTGCACTGGGTACGTAATTCCTCCTTTAGCTCTGAGAAGTTTGATGGACTGAAGCCTTCTTCTCTCATCTCGTCAAAGTCATTCTCTGTCCAGCTTTGATCCGTTGCTGGCGATGAGCTGTGCTCCTTTGCCGGGGGAGATGCGCTCTTATTTTTTGAATTTCCAGCTTTTCTGCCCTGCTTTTTCCCCATCTTTGTGGTTTTATCTGCCTCTGGTCTTTGATGATGGTGATGTACTGATGGGGTTTTGGTGTAGGTGTCCTTCCTGTTTGATAGTTTTCCTTCTAACAGTCAGGACCCTCAGCTGTAGGTCTGTTGGAGATTGCTTGAGGTCCACTCCAGACCCTGTTTGCCTGGGTATCAGCAGCAGAGGCTGCAGAAGATAGAATATTTCTGAACAGCGAGTGTACCTGTCTGATTCTTGCTTTGGAAGCTTCCTCTCAGGGGTGTACTCCTCCCTGTGAGGTGTGGGGTGTCAGACTGCCCCTAGTGGGGGATGTCTCCCAGTTAGGCTACTCAGGGGTCAGGGACCCACTTGAGCAGGGAGTCTGTCCCTTCTCAGATCTCAACCTCCGTTTTGGGAGATCCACTGCTCTCTTCAAAGCTGTCAGAGTCGTTTGCGTCTGCAGAGGTTTCTGCTGTTTTTGTTATTTTTACTGTGCCCTGTCCCCAGAGGTGGAGTCTACAGAGACAGGCAGGTTTCCTTGAGCTGCTGTGAGCTCCACCCAGTTCGAGCTTCCCAGCAGCTTTGTTTACCTACTTAAGCCTCAGCAATGGCGGGCGCCCCTCCCCCAGCCTCGTTGCTGCCTTGCCGCGATATTGCAGACTGCTGTGCTAGCAATGAGGGAGGCTCCGTGGGCGTGGGACCCTCCCGGCCAGGTGTGGGATATGATATCCTGGTGTGCCTGTTTGCTTAAAGTGCAGTATTGGGGTGGGAGTTACCCGATTTTCCAGGTGTTGTGTGTCTCAGTTCCCCTAGCTAGGAAAAGGGATTCCCTTCCCCCTTGCACTTCCCAGGTGAGGCAATGCCTCGCCCTGCTTCAGCTCTCGCTGGTCGGGCTGCAGCAGCTGACCAGCACCGATCGTCCGGCACTCCCCAGTGAGATGAACCCAGTACCTCAGTTGAAAATGCAGAAATCACCGGTCTTCTGTGTCGCTCGCGCTGGGAGTTGGAGACTGGAGCTGTTCCTATTCGGCCATCTTGCTCCGCCCTCTCTGTTGCTCTTCTTTAAAGGAACACACAGTTCTTAGAAACGTGGATGTCATCAAAACATCTCTATAACACAATAGAATGAGAAAATCATTCTTTATAAAAATCAGCTCAAGTTATTGTTTATGCCATTCCATACCTCTCCCCACAGCCCATTAGATCAACTCTGGATGTCCCATATTTTATTTTAAAAAAGATTCACAAAACGAGATCTCAAAGTCTTTATTGTTAATCTCTTTGTACCTTATATACTTTTAATATGTTAAGAATGTATTGGTTAAACCCCTAACAAAGATGAAGAGCAATTGGTCACCATCTTCTGTGGTAAACAGATGGGATTGTGGGGACTTTCCCATGAATCCCACTCCACAGGGGGAACTAATGAGTTCTTTCTTGCTATTCGTCCAGGGGCAAGGGTGGGATATTGAAAGAGTGGAATAAGGAAAGTTGTATGAGTGGAAGAACAGGATAGTTCCATCCTTATTCTTTGCTTTGATTTTGTCGTAATAATTATGCTAATTCGAACATGTTTCTTTTGGGAGTATCAGTAAAATACAGAAGAAACTTTTAAGTTAGAAATAGGTCAGTTATAAAAGAAGGATGCTCAAACATGAAATATTACCTAAAGAAGACACCAGGACAAGGAATTCAGTAAGCATGTCACATGCTGACGTTGCAAATATTTCTTAACTTTGTAACAATCTAACCTCTGTAACTGTAGCCTGCCAGGGAATATTTTCTACTCCATGCTCCTCATCTATGAAAAGTGTTCTAAGGACTGCCATGACAATCCTATAAAATCCCTCAGATGGAAGAGGATGAATAAATGTAGTGTAACATGCTATGATGATGATATGACATAAGTAAGCATCAAACAAATACAAGGAAATAGAACATATTTTACATCGACATCTCCCCACTATGGCATGGCAAAACCAGGTATCTATATATCAAATTAGTGTAAAAGTAATTGCGGTTCTTGCCATTAAAAGTAATGGCACCAACATAACAGTTGGAGGAACCCTTCGGGTGCTGCATTTGCTTCTCTGTTCTAGCTGCTGCTATTGCTTCACCCTGCTGCTTGTGAGTCTGTACTAAGGGTGTGGAAATGAGGACATGTCTGTTTAGGCATTGCTAGACTTCCTCCCTAGGGAGAATCATGTTAATGCCGGGTCTCTCTGGGATCAGGCCTGTGGCAGGTTGCTCACTAGCAACTGTGTGTGAATACTTTTAGCCACAATGATAAAGCTGTTTCTTGACATAGAGAAGTAAACAGCCCTTTGTCTTGTTGAAACTTGCCTAAAAAGAACACAATGCTGAAACCCCAAGCCTGCTTTGAGATTCAAGTCCTATGCTTGTAGCAGATTTTCACGTTCATATGTCAGCTTCCAAGACACTTCCAAGACATTGTCTTCCAGAACTTCATCTCCTAAATAATTTGCCCTGAGCACCACTTATTAACAAACTGATATCTTGGCTGAAATGAATCGTCACTCAAATTTTTTAATGGTATGTCAAGATTTGTGTGACAGGGAAAAAAAAGATAGCAAAGAAACTACCAATCACTTACTTCATAGTTTCTACCACATTGTGAAAATGGAATATTTCTTTTTTCTCTCTTTTTACTTGAGCAAAGACAGAAATCTCTCTGCATCCTAGACCTGTTATGGATGAATGTTTTGAAATTGTATAAGAAAGGGCCATCCATTAAATTTAAGTAAACCTCTATTTATACTTTATCTATTATAAGTTTTATTAACAATAAAATATAACTTTATTTTATAATGACTAGCATTGTAATAGCCAATATTAAGTGAGTGTTCATTGGCATACTAGTGTAATCTGTTTACATGTATTAATTTATTTAATCCTCACAACTACATATGATGTAATATTTTTACCTCCATTTGATAGATGAGGGGCTTGAAGCAAAAAGAAGCTAAGGAATTTGCCCAGGGTCACACAGCGGATGAGTGGTAGAGTTACAGTTTGACACTGGAGAGTCCAAACTCTTAACTATTAGGCCACAGCTGTTCTGAAAGGCATATTATTCTAAAACATCTTTAGAAAACAAGAATAGGTACTGTTTTGCCCAAATTGGGAGTCCCTGAATAGAAGGCTCTTCTATAGATTAGCAGAAAGTAATTAAAGTGAAGGAAGGCATTTTTACAAATTTTTATTGTGTCCTCAACATGGAAATGTATAATGCTGACTCAGAGGTAATTTATCTCAAGTAATAATTACAGCTATCATTCGCAATGTTGTAAAAAGAACTTTCACACGTAATTTTCTTAATTCTATGAAGTTTGACTTAGTAAATGCAAGCTAAATAGCATGGGGGTTAAAAAATATTGGTTCTTAATTGTTTTATCACTGCTTTTATTTGTATATTCTTTAACCATCTCAACAAATAAGTTAGTGTTATCACCATCACCATTTTATATTTGAAGAGTCATATTCTAAAAAGGTAAAAGATGAACCCATGCTTTCTTTACAAATACAGTAATGAACCACACCGTGCAGTACCACATTCTTCTCATTCTGGCCACAATGTATATTCCCTTTCTATTCTGTCTGCTTTGCCATTGATGTTTGATTTTTTTATATTTTGCTTCACATTTTCTTACCATTTTCTAGCATTTATTTGATGGAATAATTAATAGTAAGTTTTCTCTTAGGAAAGAGAAAAAGAGGTGTTCTTCCACTATATCCACTCTACCCTACCCCAGCATGCCTCCTGGACATCTTCTGAAGGAGGATAGAGATGGAGGGCAGCTGTACTGCTGAGCCCTAGAGAGTCATTCAGAGACATTCGCTGGGTGTCTCCTGTTGGGAAGAACCTGTTTCAGGCTGTACAGAGGATAGTGTGGGGCCTGGGTCAGAGAGGGAATATACCTATAAATAAGTAAACTATCATCTTCACCCTCAAGGACATCGGTTGAATATTCCCTTATTCTCTAGAATAATTAATTTGCGTTCCAATTTGTATGAAAAAATTATTTCTAAAAGCTGAGCTGAACTTTTTTTTCTTTCTTGTTTTCGAGGTTGAGGGCTAAGGTAGTAGCGTAAACCCTAGAGTAACTGATCAAGTTAACCCACTTCTTCCTTGTGCTGCCATTTTCCTCTGTGCTTGTGTGCTTGATTGGAAGGAGGGGGAGGGAATGCAACCCTTGTGGCACCTTGATTTTGACTTAGTGAAATGGATTTCAAACTTCAGACATCAGAACTGTCAGAGAATAAATGTGTAAGGTTTTAAGGCACCAAGTTTGTGATAATTTGCAGTACCACAGCCAGAGAAAACGCATACACCCACTCTGCAGAACTCCTGTACCTCTGGACTATTATATCTTTTTTTCTTTACCTGGGGCAAAGATCCCTGTCCAGCCTCAGAGGCAGGAGGGCAAAAAAAGAAAGAAAAATGAATTACCAAGAGGAAAAATACTCCAGAGCATGTTTTGAAAATATTTTTTATGTCGTGTCTTGATTATTCCTTCAATATTTGTGGACCGTCTAGATCCTTAATTGCTTTCCTTCTCTCTTTTCACCCGTTTTTCACCCTTCTCTCTTTTCACGCGTTTTGTCTATTTTACCTCTTATTAAAGAGAATGAGAGGATGTTAAAAATAAACTTACTTTATAGAAGATTTGAAATATGGAGGGAGATAAAAATTAACACAGAACTATCTGCAAGCTGTTTTCATTCCTGCCCCTCTGTGGCTGCTCTCCAATAGGCTTCTGTTATTGGCTGTGAAATATGAAATGGTTCATCCCTAACGCCCCCAGACTGAAGCCCATACATATTACCTTCCAGAGTGCGCGTTTATCTGAATGTATATGAATGTGGGTTATTAAAGGTTACCAATCCTGGCAAAAAGAATGGCAAGAAGCAATAGGCAGAATCAACTGAATGAGTGAAGTTAATACATGTTTAAATCATTATTTAATGTTGGTTGAAAAATGTTGTCAAGTTCCTTGCCTTAATATAGGACTGATTCTGTGCATTGGAACTGTAGCATCTGGGATTAAGAAATCATTCTTTAGAGCTATGGAGAATCGTGCCTGTATTACATGATTACATATCTAGAGTTATTAGAGTGAGCAAGTTGATTATAGAAGGACTATCTAAAGAAACTTATGGATATGGCAGTCATGTTTTGCCTCTGGTAACATGACAGTTAAAAGGTAATTTTTTTTTTTTTTTTTGAGATGGAGTCTCAGTCTGTTGCCCAGGCTGGAATGCAGTGGCGCGATCTCAGCTCACTGCAACCTCCGCTTCCCGGGTTCAAGTGTCAGCCTCCTGAGTAGCTGGGATTACAGACATGCACCATGACACCCAGTCAATTTTTTGTATCTTTGGTAGAGATGGGGTTTCACCATGTTGGCCAGGCTGGTCTCAAATTCCTGATCTCAGGTGATCCACCCACTCTGGCCTTCCAAAGTGCTAGTATTATGGGCATGAGCCACCACGCCCAGCCAAACGGTAAATTTAATCTATGTTCCCTGAGTCTCAAAAGTTATATCCAGAGTTTCAATCTTTGTCTTTGCTGAAGAACCCCCAAAAGAGAAAAGGCATGGCTCAACTCAGAACAAAGGGAAAGTAAGAGAAGGCTCCCATCTTTAATTCTAATGGAATAAAAAAGCCATATTCAGATTTGTTGCAATAATATAATATGTATCAATTAATGTGGATTTAACCAAGTCTAAGAAGTTTTCAAATGAAATCTTCACATAATACATACATAAAAGAAAGTGAAAGTTAAACTCACTGGTTATGTACATGAATTGAAACAATGGCTATCACCTTCTCCACTTTTGCTCATGAGCTGTCCATTTTTCTTAGTATAGACTCCATATCCATATATCCATATTAATAATATGAATTATTAACTTTCTGTAGTCACCAGTGGAATGATATACTTTGCAAATCAGCCCTAAACTGGTGTTCTTTATCCTTCGTATGTGTTGACAGTATATTTCGTAACTGACACGTTGCTACTCTTTCTCACCTCTCTTCATCTTCTGAAGTACAACTTTGCCTTCTAGTGTTTCAGTGCCAGCCAGTTATCACCTCTCACAATCAATGAGCGAAGAGTCTCTGGCACTATACAATATGAACTGTCTTATTAATGAACAGACAGAAATAGGCTTTACAATTGGCACACTACTCAGAGGAATTTTGTCAGGCAAAAGCAGTTTCATGGCAATTCACTCATATTAAGAAACTGTTGCCAGAGTTTGAAGGCTAGAATATACTGAAGAGAAAATAATGCTACTTTTGTTCACTGAATACTTATCCTGTTGGGCTTTATTTATTTTGCTATTGAATTCTATTCTGACTTTTTTTTCTTTGTCATTCTTAAGCATAAGAAATTTACAACTCTCCCTCTTTCAGGCCTTTCCCCCCTGAAAAATTCTTAAATCATAATGATTGAATGGTACACAGCTGTGGCTTAAAATGTATACTTTCTGTTAAAAGAGCAAACGAGCTAAATGCATTCTTCGTATCAATATGACAATCTTAAATTTCTGTTGAAAAAGTATTTAGAACACATGTTCCGTGATGCAAGTAATCATGCGTCTTGGCAAAGAATCTGTGAAGTGACATCCCAGTACTTTGTAAGGATCCTTGAGAAAGAAATACTAATATATGGAAGCAAGAAAAATTCTACTTAAGTTAAAGGAACTGTCAAACTTGGAGAAGGGACCACTGTGCCAAATTCCAGGTTAAAAAATCTTTTCTATGTTTAATAATGTTAGGACTCAGTTTCTTTATTTTAAAAGAGTTTTAATTAAAGACTCTCCAAGATTCTTCCTAGGTGCTGCATTTCAAAATGGAGTGCCTTGCACCTTAGATTGATTTGCATGTCCTCTTCACACCCACTTTGAGTTTTAACACATCTGCTTTTAAAAGATGCTTAAATTGATGGCCAGCTGTGTTTCTCCTAGCATTACCTCATATCAAGGACTTCTTTTGTACAGTAGCGTGTAATCAGCTTAATAAACATCATTAAAAGCTGTCGTAGAACTTGCAAATGGAACTACTAGTTTTAAAGGTATCTGTTCTATCTTTCCATCCCTGAAAATAAATAGCTAAATCATGCCCTTTACCAAATGACATATCTGTGATACCTGTAGGTTTTCCCAGTACTAAGTGTCCAAGAAGTAGACAAAAATTGTAAATATTGAATCAAATGTCACCAAAATTAGACTGATTATGTACTTAGGAACTCTCAAGATGGAACAGAACTGAGTGCTGTAGCACAGAATCAGATTAGCCAGTGGACTGAAATTGATCTGGAAAGAGGTGATCCCTTGGTGATTAAGCCAAAGAAATCAAATCCTAGCCAGAAACCATTAGCAACCGATTAGTGTCAAGTGAGTAGGTGGTTTCATGGCTGCATGAAAGCTTTTTAAGTGCGTAAGTGGCGATTTCCTGTTGTTCTGAGCTCAACAGATTTATTTCAGGAACATTTCTAAAGCTCAGAACCTAGAGAAGTAAAGGTATATGATCTCTTCTCACTTTAGATATTTTTTCCTGTGGAATAAATAATCAATTTTTGTGTCTTCTCATCCCTGCAGATTTTTAAAAATCCTTTTTTCTCATCAATAGCCATGGAATGTGAAACACCCCCAAAACATCATATGTGACTTATTTTATTTAATGATAGTTCAGTATCTTTAATCCTAACTCAGGTATCTTATCTTATAAACTTTACTTGGTTTTTTTGTTGTTGTTTTTTTTGTTTTTTGAGACAGGGTCTTGTTCTGTCCCTAAGGCTAGAGTGCAGTGGCACTGTCATAGCTCACTGCAGCGTTGAACTCCCAGGCTCAAGCAGTACCCCTTGTATTCTCAGCCTCCTTAGTAGCTGGGAATACAGGTGCATATCACCATGCCTGGCAACTAAAAAAAAAAAAAAAACTTGTAGAGACGGGATCTCCCTATGTTGCCCAGGCTGGTCTCAAACTCCTGGTCTCAAGGGATCCTCACACCTCATCCTCCCAAAATTCTGGGATCATTAGAGCCTCCCAAAGTGCAGGGATTCCAGGCATGAGCCACTACTCCTGGCCTGTAATTTAATAGGTATTCTTTTCTCTGCGGTCATAAAGAAAGTAAATTTTAATCCAATGGAATAAGACAGCTAAGTAAAAATTTATACAGATAACAGAAATAGTTTTCTGCCAATTACATTTTGGAAATTATAGGTCTAATTTTGAGTGTAGATATTTGGCCATATGGCATATTTCGATAAGAATACCTGAAGTGAGTGAGACAGGCAAAATAAAGAAGAAATAATAGTGAAGTATAAATGCTGTTAATAGAAGTTGAACTTAATAGAACAGACTGCTTTCTAAAAGCTGACATACTTCAAAATTTGAGGTTAGAAAATATTAATTGGCCATGTGGCTAGTCACTACAAAACAATAATTAGCTTTATGTTATTCAAGCACATATTTCCATGATTGTGCTGAAAAATCTTGAGTTGGGGCCAGAATTAATAGACTTCTAGAGACATCGTGTTCCTTCTAGTGGCTTTAATGTTAAATATATGAAGGCTGGTTCTGTCTAATAATTTATGCTTCCAAAGCTTCTTGAAGTCACTTTGACTTAACATGCTAAGCTAACTAAAGCCGTTGAGAATTTTACAGATTCTTATTGATGCCTAATAAAATAATAACATAAATTTCTTCAGGTGGGTGCTAAGGCATAGTTATCCATTAGTGATGGGTTTCTCAGCCCCCAGCCCACCTCCTCCCTCCTTTATTTCTTCCAGCAAACTCAGTTCCTCTACGGACATGGTGACTTTTTACCAGCTTTCAGGCCATTATCCTGCTTTCTGTGCTCAAGTTCTTTGTCCTCTTGTCAAGAATAGCAAAAAAAAAAAAAAAAAAAAAAAAAAAAAGGCCAGGCGTGGTGGCTTATTCCTGTAATCCCAGCACTTCGGGAGGCCAAGGCGGACGTTATCACTAGAGACCAGGAGTTGGAGACCAGCCTGGTCAACATGGTGAAACCCCATCTCCGCTAAAATACGAAAAAGTGTGGCGGTGGCTGCTTGACTGCTGAGGCAGGAGAATCACGTGAGCCCGGGAGGGGTGGAGCCTGCAGTGAGTCAAGATGGCACCGCTGCACTCTAGTCTGGTGACAGAGGGATAATCTGTCTAAAAAAAAAAAAAGCAAAAAAAACCCTATGTCCAAAATCTGTCTTTGAAACCAAGCAAATCATTTCATTTCTGTGGGCTTCTTTGTCTTTTATGCAAAATGGAGAGAGTTTTGTGAATGAATCTCAGAAACAGGTTTGAAAGTTTCTCTGTATAATGGCGACTACATACCTCTAGTGCTGCCACCCCATTGTGGGCAGTGGGCTGGGCAGTGGGCTGGGCAGTGTCAGAGGCTGGGGTCCTTAGGAGCCATGGCTAAGTGGGGGATTAGACAGCACTGGTCCTCAGCTGCCTGTCTGAACCAAGAAGAATCCAGATTTTCTATCCTTGGCAAAGCAGCCTTGCAGAAAAAGTTTACTGAAATATCAAGTTCACTAAGAAGGTGGAGAACAAAATCTGGAAGCCAGAGGAGAGTATCTAAAATGGTAAGGTTAGAATCACAGGGTAGGCGCAAAAGGCAAAGCTTGGAGAGACCCATGAGGCCTTTGGGGAGGGAGGAGGAGGCAGCCTTCCAGAGAAACCTATAACTGAGTCTCTGAGAGACAGGGAGAAAGCATGAAGATGCTGAGTAGTTTTGGACACGTCAGTCATGAGTCTTTCCTGGTATCTCACCAATGAGTCCTTTGGGAGCTTAAATCTTTGAATTTTAGAACATGAAGTCTCTGTAGACTTTTGTCCAGCTCTTAGTTGCACATTTGAATGAGTTTATTGTCTACTGTGCATAAAAAGAAATGAAACAGGCCAAGTGGGACTCCGGTGAACGGGGGAGTCCGTAACCAACAGGTAGAAATTGCGCCTAGGCTTCAACTGGTGGGTAACATGTAGGACAACGTACGAAGTGGCCAGATAACCCAGGATTTCAAAAAGCACTTGAACTACTTCTTACCTTCATATGAATTCTCTTTTTTAATATTGGAAGATAAATCAAGGAAATTGAGTTTGCATCCCTCAATCTAGCCAAATCTTTTGTTTTACTCAATAAAACACAAAAGTTTAGAAAAGTAATCACGTCACACATGTGTTTAATGTTAGAGCCTAGGCTAGAATGCAGTCTCTTGATTCTCAGTTTAGTCTTTTTTATAAATGATTATAAAGTTCAGGGAGGTTGTTTGTAAGTGAAGTAGGCTGGGAGGAAGAATTTCAAGTTATATTATTTGGTGAACTAGAGTAAAATGTAGCTCTGTAGAAATACCTCAAGTATTTAAATTTCCTTGAATTTGAAACTATCTCAATTATTTTCACCAAACCCGTGAATAAGGAGTGATATATGGGAGAGGTTTTTTATACTTACTAATTGAAAATTACTTTCATAAAATAAACAGGAAAACACACTATTACTGGGTCTAAACATTAAGTTGCCTACAATGGAAATCTGCCTTTTCCTTGATAATGACATTTTATGTAAGTAAAAGTAAACTCATTTCTTAAAAACTCTGTAGAATTGTTTATGATAAATAAGGTTCGAAAATAATAAAGAACTGTAAGTTTCTTCTTCTGTAATAATGTATTTACCTTAATAATCCCTGTTCCAAAAAATTATTAGCTCAAAAAATATCTGGCATTACATTTAGTTACTCTTCAAGGGGTGTGTGTTTGTGTGTGTGTTTGTGTGTGTGTGTAACAAGTATCTTTACTACTGTTTTTATATCTCCATTTATTCTCTTTCACCCAAACACTGTCTGTACCATTCAGTTTTGCTTAGATAAAAGAGATGGAGGAGATGGAGATGTTCCTGTGCATATCACATAAGTCAATAGTTAATTTTTACCAATAGATTCTTATAGTCTTGTCTACCTTGATCATGATTATGTTACTTGACAGTACAAGAAGACTCTTTTTTTTTTTTCAAATGATGGTAGAATTAGCATTTAGTGCAGGGGAAAGTAGAGTATGTGATTTCGGGCATTTGAAAGTTTACTGTGACTGAATTGCTGAATTCGTTACACTTGTGATATATTTGTTTCTTTGATGGGCCCACCACAGTGCTAGGCATAAAAGCTACGAAAGTATAAACCTCATGTCTGTACACAAGAAGGTAATGTTAGTGAGACAAGGTTCACCTACAAAGTGAAATAAGTGACGTTCTCTTGAAGTGACGCCTGTTTGTCCAGAAAGGTGACCAACTTGGCTGTAAAAGTGTGGGAAGTAGGAAGCATTCCAACTTCCTACTGAGGAAGATTATAAAATCTGTAATGCTGGAGATCTTTTCAGAAGCCACCGAATAGACAATCATATATTTGTGAATTTTAAAGGTATGGTGTAAAGGTATGGTTTTGCTTACCATAAGGCAACAGGACTAGATAATTTATAGTTGTGACTTGTGTGGGTTTTTAATGATTTTTATGTTTTTAATATGATTTTAATGTGATTAATATCTTGGCTAAAATGGATACAGTGACAAATAGTATATAAAAAGTTGTAACCGGGTGCCATGGCTCATGCCTGTAATCCCAGCACTTTGGGAGACCGAGGCGGGTGGATCACTTGAGGTCAGGAGTTCGAGACCAGCCTGGCCAACATGGGGAAGCCCCGTCTCTACTAAAAATACAAAAATTATCCGGGCGCGGTGGCAGGTGCTTGTAATTCCAGCTATTCGGGAGGCTGAGGCAGGAGAATCGCTTTAACCCAGGAAGCGGAGGTTGCAGTGAGCCGAGATCATGCCACTGCACTCCAGCCTGGCAACAAGAGCAAAACTCCATCTCAAAAAAGAAAAAAAAAGAAGGACCGGGCGCAGTGGCTCACACCTGTAATCCCAGCTCTTTGGGAGGCCGAGGCTGGCGGATCATGAGGTCTGGAGAGCGAGACCATCCTGGCTAACACGGTGAAACCTTGTCTCTACAAAAAATACAAAAATTAGCCGGGCATGGTGGCGGTCGCCTGTAGTCCCAGCTACTCAGGAGGCTGAGGCAGAGAATCACTTGAACCCAGGAGGCAGGGGTTGCAGTGAGCCGAGAATGTGCCATTGCCCTCCAGCCTGGGCAACAGAGTAAGACTCCGTCTCAAAAAAAAAAAAAAGTTTCTAAACTAAGTAGTAATCAGGAAAGTGCAAAATAAAGGAAGGTACCATTTTTCACCCGAATTATTTGGAAAAAAATAATTTACATTTGATAATAGAAATATTTTGGCAGAAGTATTGAAAATGCGTATGCTCTACATTGCTGGCAGGAATGTCAGACTGGTGAGCCATTTCTTTGGATGACAGTTTGACCATATTTGAATTTTTTAATTAATTATCCAACAATTTTATTTCTCAGTATCTGGTCTAGGATGCAAAGATGTTCACTGATACATTTCCCATAATAGCAAGCCTTGATAACACATAAATGTCTATCAAGGGGAGAAAACTAAATAATTTATGATACAACCATTTTATGGAATCCTCTACAGCCACTGACAAAATTTAGAGTAATTTATATTTCCTAAAATAGGACCTTGAAGACAATCTTGTGTGCCAGACTCCAAGTTTTCCAGCTCTGAGTAGGAACTGGTGGGTGATGGTCAAGAGACACGTTAGCCTTATCTGAGCTGTTTCAATGTTTTACGCGTCATATCATGTGAAATTAAAAATAATGAATGAATAAAAATTAAAATTAAATAATGATTACAGCAGAAACTAGGGAAAGGCTGAGAATATTATTCTTTTGCCTTCCAATCTAATGGAAATATATCATTGATTAAGGACTGTTTTATTTAAGAGCTACACTTGGAAAGAATTTTTAGTTCCTCTGATCCAGTATCAATATTCTGTAGCTTACAAGAATATTCATTAATTTATTCATGCTTTCTGTCATTAATTCAATGTGTATTTACTTATTCAACACCAACTAAGACCCAGACACTGTGGATATGAATGTGATCATAATGGTTGCTGTCATCAAGAAGCGTAAAGAGAGGCCGGGCGTGGTGGCTCAAGCCTGTAATCCCAGCACTTTGGGAGGCCGAGGCGGGCGGATCACGAGGTCAGGAGATCGAGACCATCCTGGCTAACACGGTGAAACCCCGTCTCTACTAAAAATACAAAAAACTAGCCGGGCGCGGTGGCGGGCGCCTGTAGTCCCAGCTACTCGGGAGGCTGAGGCAGGAGAATGGCGTAAACCCGGGAGGCGGAGCTTGCAGTGAGCTGAGATCCGGCCACTGCACTCCAGCCTGGGTGACAGAGCAAGACTCCGTCTCAAAAAAAAAAAAAAAAAAAAAAAGAAGCGTAGAGAGAGAGACAGAGACAGAGAGGCTTGCACTCTGTTGAGAACAGTCCTTAAGACAATTTAAACACTGGTGTATGACTAGTACAGGATATGATGGGAGTACGTGGGCTCAGAAACCTTCCTCGTAGCCCCTAACTCCCTTCTATAAACCACAAAACTTTGGCTTCCTAGTGACTTGTTTCCAAACAATGTGACATGATCATCCACCCCTGGATTTTAGCCAGCCCTGCTGCAGAAACTCTTCAGAGACAGGCTTTGATTTAGCTGTGTCTCTCTGTGGAGAGAGGTTTCCTCTTTACCTCGTGACCCTAGTAATTAGATATAAGGCCAGTCTTCCCCAGAAAGCTTTCAAGGACAAAAAAACCTTGACCCAGCTTTCTTAGGTCTTGTTTTCTTATATTTTTTTATGTTCAAAACTTTACTAGGGAAAAACCAAGGTATCTGTGTGCTTAATGTACTGTTTGCTAATGGTGCGCTGTAAAACACTGGTTTTCTCACAATATCAATAGGTAGACTACAGAAATTTTCAGACCCTTTGCATCATGTTGCATCATGAATCTCCAAGTTGCATCATGAATCTCCAAAAGACATCAAAGCTTGTTTTACCTCACATCCCTTGGGTCTGTGGGTGATGCAGTTATTATCTGGCAAATTCATATTTATGTTTCATATTTATAATTTATATTTGTATTAAAAATTCATATTTATCTATAAATTATATTTATATTCAAATTTATATTTCTTGTATAAAATACAAGAAACCACAGTTTTGGAAATTCTTTTCAAATGTCAGTATGAAAATGTCAGTAATCACCTTCCATTCGAATCAAGTTTTCCTTAGTTACCTTAGGTAAACTACTATTAATATCACCCATGCCCCATGACCAATATGTTTTTATTATTATTTTATTCCTTATAATGTGAAGTATCAAAACTGGGAAACTAGAGAAAAGGGATAATTTTGCTTGTTACTCATAATGTCACCTGTAAGTTTATCTGTGTGTATATGTTCACAGGACCATAGCCACCACACGTGGTTTCATATATGTAAAGAATTTAATATTGTTTCCTATGATTTTTTGCTCTGTGGTCTTTATCATCATCATTTTAATTGAAGCACTATTTTCTTGTCAGTAATTTATGAATCATCTCCTTACTTGAAGGAGTTAGTTTCCTTCCAATCATCTCCTGTGGTAAAAACTGCAAAGAACACTTTAACCTTCATTTTATTTTCATTATCATCAGACAGATCCCTCAAAGACTCATCCTCCTTTGAAACTGACTATTGTAAAGCTCTTTCATGTACCTTACTGAAGATGACTCTTTAAGCTACCCAGCCACCCCTGTGGTTTTAACAAATGGTTCCTTGACAAACACTGTTGTTTATTTCCCGTCAACTAACTCTAAAGGGGCCATAACAGCTCCATGTTGAACCAGTGAGACCGCTTTTAGGTGAACAAAATGAGACATTGATGGTACCCTTTCCGGGTGCACTTACAGAGGATTTTCATGATGGGGCCATTATTTTAGTTAAAAATTTAGCTGATGGTATAGTCACCAATGCTTTCAGTAGTTTGGTAGAAATATGTTTGTAAATACAATACGTATTTTATTGTATCATCTGATAGGAAGTCAACTTCTGATACTGATTAACCAGCTAAAACTCTACCTTCCTTTTTCTTTTCAAACCAGACTTTGCTGAACAAATAATTTCGTATACCTTTTCTACCAGCAGAAAAAAAAATAACATATAAATCTCTTTGTTATTGAACTGACTTATTCAGAACTCAAACTCTGTCAAGTTTTGGTCATTCAGACTAGTGATTTGTCATGGTGGACCCCTGTGGACTTCAATAGGGATGGCAGGCACCATATTTCAGAGACCAAAGAAGAGACCCAGAGCCAGTGAACGTGATATAGGGTTTAATGAGGGGATTTACATAGGGTGGTTCAGTGGTGATGGGCTGGATAGGAGAACAGCTACCGTTTGTGAAAAGCATGCAGTAGTTTTTTGTTTGTGTTTTTGTTTTGAGACTGGGTCTCACTCTGTCACCCAGGCTGGAGTACAGTGGTACAGTCACGGCTAACTGCAGCCTCCACCTCTCCCAGCTCAAGCAATCCGTTCATCTTAGCCTCCTGAGTAGCTGGGACTACAGGCACATGCCAGTATACCCAGCTAATTTTTTGTATTTTTGGTAGACAGTGGGTTTCACCCCATTGCCCAGGCTGGTCTCGAACTCCTGGGCTCAAGCAGTCTGCCCGCCTCAGCCTCCCAAAGTGCTGGGATTACAGGCATGAGCCACTGCACCCAGCCAAAAGCATGCAGTTTACATAGCATTTTCATTTACCACCTTCCAGCCAGCTACCTCCACTTGGTAACCTTCATTCAATCCAAAACAAAAGGCCTCAATCCCCTGTATGGCCTGGATTCCATGGGATGGGCTGGAGGTTCAGATGTTCCTCGCCGGAAGAGAATGAATCTCTGGGTTGGCCATTCCTGGATTCCTTAACTTGGAACTCTGAACACACATTCTTCTTAGCCCATAAGGTCATTCTCAGGGTGTGCTTCAGTTAAGTTTCTGCTGTCAGGTGCATCTGCCATATATGATTTTCTTAACACATATTTATTGAGCACCTGTTATTTGCCAGGCAGTATTCTAGCCCAAGGAATGGAGTCATGAACAAGACAGACAAAAATATTTTCTTGGCTGAGGCAGGTGGGTCACAAGGTCAAGAATTTGAGATCAGCCTGACCAACATGGTAAAACCCCGTCTCTACTAAAAGTACAAAAATTAACCAAGCATGGTGGCATGTGCCTGTGATCCCAGCTACTTGGGAGGCTGAGGCAGGAGAATCGCTTGAACCTGGGAGGTGGACGTTGCAGTGAGCCGAGATCACGCCACTGCTCTCCAACCTGGATGACAGAGCGAGACTCCGTCTCAAAAAATAATACTAATTTCTTAATGGAGTTTACATTCTAGTGGGAGAGGAAATGCAATAAATAGAATGTGAGAAGGTGATCATTGCTGTAGAGAAAAGAATAAATCAAAGAAAACCGAAAGGAATGCCATGAGTGGAAGGAGGTTGCCAATTTAAATAGGGCCATCGTGGAGGACCTTACTGAGAAGGTGACAAATGAGGAAAACCCTGAAGTAGGAGAGACAGTAGGGCACACTTGAATGTAAGGAAAGAACCTGCCTGGTGAGAACAACAGCAAGGACCAATAATTCAATATTATTGGGAATTATGTCTACTAGGAAGACCACTGAAATTAGGAATTAGGAAACGTAGGCATTAGGGTGAGCTCCTGGTATATCCACCTGTGTGGGCATTAGCAAGTCACTTAACATCTCTAGCATTCAGGTGTAAAATACAAGGATGAGCCGGGGAAATTGAATCATTTTGGAATTTCTTACTCACTCAACTATTTGTTTAATAAAAATGGAGTCATTAAGAGGCCGTTAGATGGATGTAGAGAAAGGGAACCCTTGGTGGGAAGGTAAATTAGTACAGCCATTATGGAAAGCAATATGGAAGGTCCTCAAAAAATTAAAAATAGAACTACTAGCAGTCCCACTACCGGGTATATATTCAAAGAAAATGAAGTCAGTATATCAAAGCGATATTTGCACTTTCATGATTATTGCAGCACTATTCATGATAGCCAAGATCTGGAATCAGCCTAAGCATCCATCAGTGGATGAATGAATAAAGAAAATATGGTATATATACATAGGGAATACCATTCAGCCTTAAGAATAAGAAAATCTTGTCATTTGCAACATGGATGAACCCACAGGACATTATGCTAAGTGAAATAAACCAGGCACAGAAAGACAAATACTACATGATCTCACTTACATGCGGAATCTAAAAAAGTCAAACTCTTAGAAGCAGAGAGTAAAAGAGTGGTTACCATGGAGAAGGCAAGGTTTAGAGAAATGATGATCAAAGGATACAAAATTTTTGTTGAATGGGAGGAACAACTTCAAGAGCCCTAGTGTCCAACATGGGGACTATTGTTAATGTATTGTATACTTGAAAAAAAAAATTAAGTAAAAATGCTACTTGCTTGGAAGAAAAAAAAAAGGCTAGATAGCATTTAGCACTTTTAATTCACAAAGCAGGGAAATAATGTGATGCATTTAAGAAAACTTCCCATCACAAATGCTTACAATAAAAGGGTTCAGTACTTAAATGTTAAACTTCAGTAGTCTGTAATTACACCAATGCCTCATTTCCTGAAACCGATCTGTGGGGTGGGACTAGATGTGATAAAGGTAAAAAAGATGTGATGATAGCAGATTTCATTTTTTCTTTTGAGTTTTATTTTATTTTTATTGACATATTTGTACATATTTATGGAATAAAGTATGGTGTTTCAACACATGTGTACATGCTCCTTAAAACCATTCTTTGTGGTGCCTTCAAGATAGTTTTGCTTAAGTAGCATGTGATGGTGAGTAGCGCTGTTCATATTAGGCAAGTTTCTATTTAGTTTGATCATTTCAACATTTGGCGTGATGTGCTCTGTGCCTGCTTTTTTAAAACTGAGATCAGATAATAATGTATTTGTTGCCACCTGAATGCACAACCAAGTCAGGAGGCTGATGCCCCCTCAGAGCAGAGCAAGGTAATGCTGCTTTCTGCATGTTACTTTCATGGTCTGTTATGTGTTTTTGTATTGTTTTATATAAATATGCTTTGCATAGAGTCACAAACAAAAGTAATGAATAGCTATATAAATACAGAGAGTCAGTTCCCTGTATATTTACATATTTTGGGTAACCTATGTTGATTAAAATCCACAGGGCTCAGATTGTCTTTGCAATAACAGTCCCTCATCTAGGAAAGGAAGAGTTTTAGAATCTTCTCGACAACCTTGAGTTTGTTTCTAGATTTTTCTACTTGGTAGCACTTTACAGCCATTTCTAGCAAAGAAGCACACTTTATCTTTCTCCAGATTGAAATGTTTTTTCCTTTCTGTTGAGGTAGGTGACACCGCAACTGATTCGTTATCACAAGGGCCATTTGAGGAAGATATCACCATCACGTGCTACTTAAGCAAAACCATCTTGAAGGCACCACAAAGAATGGTTTTAAGAAGCAGTTTAAGTGAAGTAAATCAGATTCAGGGTCACTCATTACTCAAGTTCTACCTGACACTGCTGAGCTGGAAAGCAAATTATCTGAGTCACCATAATCTGAGGGGTTTTTTGGCTTACATTTTGCTATCTCTCTGTTTTTGCAACAACAAAGTTCTAAGTTGATCTCAAATAAATTACAATTTTAATTTTATATAACAAGGGAATCTGTATTAACATAAATGATCGAAATCACTTCTTCCTACAGAGAAGGGAAGGAGTATGAGGGAACTAACATTTTTGCATCCGTACTATGCCCCAGATTCTGGGCTTACTAAGTAAGTAAGCAAGTGTGCCATCTCATTTAATTTCACTAGAGCATATCATTATTCCTTTTTTTTTTTTTTTGAGATGGAGTCTCACTCTGTCACCCAGGCTGGAGTGCAGTGGCACAATCTTGGCTCACTGCAACCTCCTCCTCCCGGATTCAAACCATCCTCCTGCCTCAGCCTCTCAAGTCGCTGAGATTACAAGCATGTACCACCACGCCCAGATAATTTTTGTATTTTTAGTAGAGATGGGGTTTTGCCATGTTGGCCAGGCTAGTCTCGAACTCCTGGTCTCCAGTGATCCTCCCACCTCAGCCTCCCAAAGTGCTGGGATTATAGGCATGAGCCACCACACCAGACCACATTATTTCTATTTTTAAATGGGGAAGTGAGCCTCAGAGACATCACACAAATCATATGTTAGGATATATCAAAAACCTTCCAAATTTCTGTGCTTTTTCCTAAAAAGCATGCTGACTATCTAGTAACCTATCCTACTGCTGTTGTTAATATTCACCTGACATAAAACTCAAGAACAGCACTGTGGCTGCAGTAGAGTCGGGGTAATCCAGGAAGCAAGGAGCCTGTCTCTTCTCCCCAGGTGCTCTCACTTCTGCATAGTGAGATTATTCAGGCTGAGCCTCACTTGGGACTGAGCCACCACCTGTACAATTCCTATCTTAGTAACAGCAGCTAGTGCCGAAACCTTGGAAAGGAACAATACTCTCAGGCTGAATTGAAACCCCTCTCTACTAAAAAAAATACAAAAAAAAAGTAGCCGGGTGAGGTGGCGGGCGCCTGTAGTCCCAGCTACTCGGGAGGCTGAGGCAGGAGAATGGCGTAAACCCGGGAGGCGGAGCTTGCAGTGAGCTGAGATCCGGCCACTGCACCCCAGCCTGGGCGGCAGAGCAAGACTTCGTCTCAAAAAAAAAAAAAAAGAAAAGAAAGTCGCATGCCAATTTACAATTGTGTATTCCAGGACAAAGACTGTGAAAAGGTTTTTGCATGTCTTTTACGATAACTAGTTTCACTGAATAGACTATTTCATAGCCCAGAAAGTCACTGTGTGACCAAAGAATCAGAAATAGAAACGTTGGCACCACTAAAGGATAGTTGTCTACTTAACAGATTATGATGTGATCTCCTGATGACTTTTCCAATCTGGAGAACCAGAAATGATTGCTTATACTCAGAGCACCATCTCATAGATGGTGCTATAGAAAGAAAATTCCTGTTCTCTCGACTCTTCTTTTTTTTTTTTTTTAACCCTTTGGTAACATCCAGCCCCTGAGTACCTGTGGCCTGTGTACCTGTTTGATCTGTGAATTTTGAGTTTTAAGCATTCCACCCTGAAAAGTGCAAAACCCCTTCTAAACTGGAGCGGAAGAATTTGGCTTCGTTATACTTTTAATGTAGCCTTTGTACAATCCTTTCTTGCTTCCTGCTCAGAATGGCGTTTTAGAATATGGATATCTCACACTCACACTGAAAAACCTAGACATCTATATGACCCTTTTGGTGAAAAATCCACCAACTGGCCCCTAGCATGGTTTCAACAGTTCAGAAGCCTTTTTCTAGCACTTCTTAAGCCGAATTCAACTTAACCTAACTAGTGACTGTGCATGTTTGTGTGTGTCGATGACAGAGGTCCAGAGGAACCAACTTAAGAACTGTAGTCACATTTTATAAGTGAAAGCATTATTGCTGCCCCAAGAACCTGACAACATTTTATGATATGATGCTGTTAATACCATAAGCCTGAAAAGAGCGGGGACTGTCTTGACACGTAGATTCACTTCCTGCAAAGAGAAAACAGGTTCTGATTTAATTATCTTATGGCTGTCTATATTTGTCTATTTGAGAGATGAGACTACTTTTATCATAACAAGAGATTGTTTCAAACCAAAGTAACTTTTTAAAAAATACCTTCAATATATTCACTTGGCTTTTAAAAATGTCACTTTGAAGCATCCCTTAGCAGTCATGTAAAACAATTTTATATATATGTATGGTATTTATAAATTATATATATATGGCTTGAATTATTTTCAAAACTTTGTAATTATCAGCAGAAAACAGAACTCAGATGGAAAACAGTAACCTTAGAAAGCAGAGATCTAAACTCTGGAAACTTATAATATGTTTGTTCTGTTAAAAATGACAATGTTATTGTCCAAAAATAAAATGGCCTTTAGAGTCAGAAAACCAGGACTTGGATCAATTGCATGACCATGGGCCAATCGTTACCACCCTGAAGGACTGTTGCCTCATTGAAAAAATGGTTATACAGGTTGAGTGTCCCTTATCTGAGATGCTTGCGACTATAAGTGCTTCAGATTTCAGATTTTTTGGGATTTTGGAATATTTGCATTCCACTTACCAGATTAACATCCCAAATCTGAAAATCCAAAATCTGAAAATTTTTGAGTACTGATGTGACACTCAAAAAAAATGCTCATTGGGGTATTTTGGATTTCTGATTTTTGGATTTGGGATACTTAACTTGTAATAGCAGTACTCACCTCTTTGAGTTCTTGCATGTTTCAAATGAGCCATGGGTATGAAATACTCAGCGTAGAGTGCACACACATGACCTTTGACAGGGTCTCTCCCCCTGTGTACGCTCAAGTCCTCAGACACTTTTTAAATTGTTGTAGTTCCTCCACTTGTCTTTCCACTGCTAAATCCCTAGAACCTAAAATAGTACTTGCCACTTCATAAGTGCACAAAAAGTACTTGTGGGAGTCAGGAAGACAGAGGGCAGGTAGGTGGGTTCTTGTTTTGTCTGATTTCCCCAGTATCCGAGTCTCCTGCTCTCTGCCTGGTCCCTTCATATTGATGACTTGGTAGCACTGCCTGCCTAAGAGCTTGGTTTCTGTTTCACTCCTGGATTACTGTTTCATGAGTCAACCATTTGGCTCTCAAACTCCACAGCTCCCCAGCAAGCCCATCACCTTCCCAGGTGAAGTCCATGCTCCTTAGAAGTCACTCCCATCTCTAGATCTGGCTGGTGTGCCCTTTGATTAGGCACAGCTATACTCTGTAAAGGCAAAGGGTATCATTTATAATCATAGTCAGAAAAAGTGAGGGTTGCAGACGGTGGTAGTCATTAGTAGTCTTTACCAAATATTTCTCCCCCTTTCTGGGTACATAAAAGAGTTGCACTCCCCTGACCCCTTCTAGACAGATATGGCCATGTGAGTTGCTTTAACACCAACTTGTGAACATGAACAGACATGTCACTCTAAGCATAAGTGGTAAGAGGAGGATTTGCCATGTCCCCTTTGCCGGTCTTGTTCAACTTGAAAGCCAGTTTCCATGAAAAAGTATTAGTATCACCATTGTGGGGGTAGCATTCCCTTGATCCAGGTCAGGAACATAGGGTTCTTCCCAGCTGTGGTTTAGGCCTCACCAGGAAAGTGTGGATTCTACAAGGATAGGAGATCAGGGGTCCATTCTCAGAAGCTCCAGACTGAGGTGTAACATGACCTTCAAGTCCTGATATTGAGAATCTTTCTGATGCCAGTACTTTATCTTTGACAAGTCATTCATGTATGATTTAAGAAAAGAGCTGAACAATTAGTAAGTAGGATGATATTTGTATATAGCATCTCAGAGATTACCAAACAGAGGAGTTTTAACTTGACTTCCAAAGTTTGAGTTGGAATTTTACACTTCTAAATTAGATTTAATAATTTTTCAAAGCTTCAGAAATAATAGGAAATTTATGAAGACCAGAAACCTCACATCAATTACATCAAGATAAATGCCAATGAGAGAGGGGAAGAAAAATACATAAGCATTACAAAACACAGACACTTTCACACAGAGATACACACACAGACATGTGATCCATATATAAACCTTTTCTACTAAGCAAAATAGAAACCAAAAATTGTTTTAATTACATTAATAAATAAAAAGAAAAGAAAAACCAGATCTAATGCCAGGCCATTCCAGTTTTGCTCCAGCCTGTGTCTCCTAAACAGCTTCAGGTGACTTCTGTGGTCTTCCATCTCCTATTTGAAAATGTGTTTTTGAACTAGATGACACCTACAGCCATGGAATTCAGAAGCCTATTGTCACTTTAAGGTGAGTGGGAACACATTTTGTTCTAGCTAGAAGACCAATTTAAATTAAACTGGAACATTTTGAAAAAAAATAAGCTTATTGATTCACTTATGCCTGACTCCTTCAAAACATCTTTTGAGTTAGGTTATGACAAGAGACATAAAAATAAAGTTAATAATAACATTGAATGCAAAAATTAGGTTCCAAGAAAGTACAAGAATGCGAATACACTTGCTGAAAGGGAAAATACAGCTGTGATTACATGTGAGATATGGCTGTAGGTTTCTTGAAAGTCAAAGTCAACGCAAAAAGTTTACCCATGACATTTGTATAGCTCTTAGGAAAGTCCAAAGTTTTCCAAATGTTAAAGGCATTTAAAAAAGACTGTCCATATGGCACATTTTTAAAAAGAAAAGAAAAGAGAAAAAGAAAGAAAACCTAAAGAAATAAGCAATATCTCTGAATAGGCAATTCACAGAAAGAGAAACCTAAATGGGTAGTAAATATTAAAAGATGCCCAAACTCTTTCAAAATTAGGAAAATACTAATTAAATCATTGATAAAGTGTCAGTCTATAATCATCAGATCGACAAAAACTAAAAAGTTGCATAACATCAAATGCTGGTGAAGAGATATAGAAATGGAATCCCTGATACCTTGCTGGTGAGGATATAATCTAATAGAGCTATTTGGGAAAATAATCTCACTGAGTTTGCTGACATTTAGTATGGATATACCCAACAATCCAACAATTCTACTGCTGAATATACCCTCCACGAATCACTCAGGTGCTCAAGGATAAGATGTGTTCATGTTCATGGTAGAGCTGTTACTGTTAGTAGACTTACCAATGTATGAATAGCATGGCGTGTAATGGAATGTAAAAAGCAATCACTTATGCTTATGTGTAGCATCATGAGTAGATCTTTAAAAACAGTGTTGAATAAGAAAAGTTAGAAAGATACTTATACCACAGTATCATCTATGTAAATTAAGCACAGTGAATGCCAAAATTTTTCACATCTTCTGTGTGTGTGTGTGTGTGTGTGTGTAAAAGGTAGAATGGATGAACATATATATTATAAATAGTATATATTTCATATATATTATAAAAGCTGACTATGGTTGGAGGGGGCTGTGAGATTAGAGACAGAAGATAATAGAGAAAAAAGTAAAACCAAAGTAAATGAAACAACATAGAAGCATTCTATAGCTTGATGATGATAAAATGTCATGCAGTTCATGATCATCTTAAATTTTCTTATCAAAAGTCCATATTTAAAAAAGTTTTCTGAACATTTAAAAGTTGAGGAAAAAACAAAATTAAGAACATGTGAACAATACCATAAAAACACCAACTCTATTTGAGAGCCTTCATGAAAGCTCAACTTGAGTCTCATACAATGAGAACTTACGGTAGTTTTAAAGGATTAGTCTTTCTCACTTGGGGAGAGAAAATGTAATAATACCTCCTTACAGTTAACTGCAGTTGAGGACAGAATTCATTCATTTGAGTTCTATGTTAGTCTGTTCTTGTGTTGCTATAAAAAAAATACCTGAGAGGCCGGGCACGATGGCTTACGCCTGTAATCCCAGCAGTTTGGGAGGCTAAGACAGGCAGATCACCTTAGGTCAGGAGTTCGAGACCAGCCTGGCCAACATGGGAAAACCCTATCTCTACTAAAAATACAAAAACTAGCCTGGCATGGTGGCCCATACCTGTAATCCCAGCTACTCGGGAGGCTGAGGCAGGAGAATTGCTTGAACCCAGGAGGCAGAGGTTGTGGTGACCCAAGATCGTGCCATTGTACTCCAGCCTAGGCGACAGAGCAAGACTTGATCTCAAAAAAAAAAAAGAGAGAAAAGAGAAAAGAAAAGAAAGAAAAGGGAAGGGAAGGGAAGGGAAAAGAAAAGAAGAAAAGAAAAGAAAAGAAAAATACCTGAGACTGGGCAACTTTACAAAAAAGAGGAGTTTAATTCTCTTGAGGTTCTGGAGGCTGTACAAGCACAGCACCAGCATCTGCTTGGCTTCTGGGGAGACCTCAGGGAGCTTTTACTCATGGCAGAAGGTGAAGCAAGAGCAGGTATGTCACATGGCAAAAGCAGGAGCAAGAGAGAAAGAGAGACAATGGGAGATACCACACACTTTTAAGCAACCAGATCTCACAAGACCTCACTCACTGTGTGGAGGACAGCCCCAAGCTATGAAGGATTTGCCCTGATGACCCAAGTACCTCCCACCAGGTATAACTGCTCAGTGGATTCTCCTTGCCCACTGCCTAGACAGAGCTGATTTATCAAGGCAAGGGAATTGCAATACAAAAAGAGTAATTCACACAGAGCCGTCTGTACAGGAGACTGGAGTTTTATTATTACTTAAATCAGTCTCCCCCAAAACTTGGGGATCGGAGTTTTTAAGGATAATTTGGCAAGTAGGGGCTCAGGAAGTGGGGAGTGCTGATTGCTTGGGTTGGAGATGAAATCATAAGGCATCAAAGTGAGTTTTTCTTGCTGTCTACTGTTCATAGGTGGGACTGCAGAGCTGGCTGAGCCAGATTACCAGTCTGGGTGGCGTCAGCTGGTCCATCCGAACAGAACACAGGGTCTGCAAAGTATCTCCAGCACTGATCTTAGGCTTTACAACAGTAATGCTATTCCCAGGAGCAATCTGGGGAGGTTCAGACTCGCAACCAGAGGCTGTATGGCTCCTAACTGTAATTTCTAATCTTGTAACTAATTTGTTAGTCCTACAAGGGCAGACTGGTCCCCAGGTAAATAGAGGGTTTATTATCATCTTTATTTCAAAGTTAAACTATGAACTAAATTCCTTCCCAAGGTTAGTTTGGCCTACACCCAGGAATAAATAAGGACAGCTGAGAGGTTAGAAGCAAGATGGAGCTGGTTAGGTCAGGTCTCTTTCCCTGTCATAATTTCCTCAGTTATAATTTTTGCAAAGGCGGTTTCACAGGCTCCACCTCCAACACCAAGGATTGTATTTCAACATGAGATTTGATGGGGACATATATCCAAACTATATCAAGTCCTGATTTATATGAGGTCCTCCTCCTCAGCCCAGGACCTGGCACATAACGGTACTCAGAAAGTCTGTAGAATGAATGAATTAACATTTTAAAAGCATAGAATTATTATTCATATAGCTAAACCTTGGGACGATAAACCAAAAATAAAATTCAAAGGCCTCCCACAACCATTTGAATGGGCTCCCTCCTCAGCCAGGTGCTCTAAAATTTAACCTGAAAGACTGGCTCAGGCCATGACAGGAACTGGGGGGGTTGGACAGTCTCACGATACCCCTCCAGCATTAACATCAACACAAACTTTAAGTCTGGGGAGAAACATTTACAGTCTTTTGAAGCATGCTACTTGGAGGCTTCATCTGCATGATAAAACCTAGGTCTTCACATCCCCTATCATAACCCAGACATTCCTTTCTATAGATAATAACTCTTTCAACCAGCTGCCAATCAGAATATGTTTAAATCTACATAAAGGGTGAGTTGTCCCACCCTTCCAGATCAAACCAATGTAAATCTTACATGTATTGATTGATGTATTATGTCTCTCTGAAATATATAAAATTATATGCCCTTTATAAGTCATATACTTTGTTCTTGGTGAAATTTCAGGTTTTGGGAGGGAAGGGTGTGTGTGTGTGTGTGTGCGCGCGCATGTGTGTGCGCGCACCTATGTGTCTCCTTTCCTAGATTCCCTGGACAGGCATAGCCAGGGACCCTGGTTAAAGATTGATCCTGCAATCTAGTTAAATGATATATTCTAATAATTAGAACAAAATATTTTAATCATTAGAACAAAAAATTCCCCCAAACAACCTGACTATCCTAAGCTACAAAAACAAATTCGTGAGGTGCCAATAAGTTATATTTGCTTTATATGAACAGAATATTCTTCCCCAAAGATATTGAAGAGTTGTAAAGCCAAGTCTGGAAGATATACATTTGCGTAATGAAAACTAAAAGGACTTTTCATTTTAAGAAAAGACTCTTTTGCATAAAAAATTATATCTTGTAAATATATGAAAATATGTATTTATAAGCTTTTAATCAGATAAATCTTAAGCAACGGAAGTGTTTATAGGCTAAGTGTTAGAATCTATTTTGGTATGAAGACCACTGAGAAAAGGAGACAAAGCATCCTTGAAATTAACCATATAAGCCCCTGGATAAAATAGATTCTAATTTATATAACTATAAAGTAAGGGGCATCTTCTAATGTGTAGTGTCAGGAAAATGTCTTTGTGATTAGATAGCTGGCTGCATGATGAGCATGCCCAGACACTCAGACGGAGAGGAACTGGATCATTCGATGGAGCAGAATAGACTGTGCTCAGAAATGACCTTCACAAGAACTTTAGATGTTGATTACCTTAGTTGAAAGGGCTCCAAGCAGGAAGAGTCATTAATTTTGGAAAAATTCAATCAATGATGTTTTTCACTTCTTTCAGCTGCTTCACACAGACTAATTATTTCCTTTTTAAAGCCTTGAGTTTTTCTGGCAAATTCTAATGTAGTAGAATGACAGCCCTTTCCAAGTGAGTGGGGGACCCTCACTTGTTGAACCTTGATCCCCAAAATCGGAGTCCCTTTTCCATCTTTTCCCTCTACTTTTGCTGTAAGGCTTAAATTCAGAATTCGAGTAACTAAATCCAATGATGAAGTCATAATACAGCTATCTAGACTGGAAGTTCTTCTGCTCTGAGTGGTTCATTATTATAGTTCTGTATTTGTCTTTAGCCTTATTTAAATCCCTTCTGTTGGGGTTTAAATCCACTACTTATCATTCTTCTATCCTAATAACCATTCATTTATTCATTTGACAAATATTTGTTAAATGTCCTTTATATGCAGGTTACATAGGAAGTACTCATTCCTAAATATTTTATTTGAACTTGCCAGTTTTAGTGGATGCTGTAGTTGGTGACCCAGATACTCCTTCAGAGCCAAGGTACTCTTTCTGCCAGCTGCTGGAATTGGTGGAAGCTGACAGCCCTCAGCTGCATCCCTTCTGGAAAATTGCCTTTGGCCAAAGGGAGCTGCCTCACACGAGGTCATGCGTCCTCCCTGGGCAGCCCACATCCAATGTCTGGCCACTGAGACTCATCCCCACTGCTTCAGTTTGGGCCAGTTCTGAAGGGCATCCCGGCTCAGGACTCCAACATGCCCCTCCCACCTGATCCTTCTTCCTTCACTGCTGTCATAGTGGTTTTGCCCAGAGCACGACCCAGTGGAACTCCCCACAGATCTCCATCTCACAGTCAAACCTCCATGGAAGCAAATCTAAGTCAGAGTAAACCACAGCATCACTTGTCACAGCCAATCTTCACAGTCCCTGCTATTTCTATTAATATAATCATTTTTAGTATCCAGAGAAACAATGGATATTTGGGCTCCCAAAATATCCATTGCTTATCCGATGCCAGACATCCAAAAACAAAACAAAATCTCTGACATTTTCCCCCAAAACTTTGCAACCTAACTTAAAGCATGTGAGTGATTCTCTGCGTCCAGATTATACTTAAAGAGAGTGATAAGATTAATGCTCTCTGCTAGTATCTTTTGAAAAGCAAACCATCATTAACTGGTCCAACCGAATGTTGCCAACTGATGCCTTCTCCATTGACCAACTTTCTGGGGGAAAAAAAGTATAGCATATTAGACTTTAGGTAGACTTACTGGTAGATTGTTTCACTAATGAGCAAAGCGAACATTGATAAGTGGCAAACCATTCACCTGGGTGTCTTTGTATTATGCAAATGAACTACTTCCTCTTGTCTCAGCTGTATTCTGCTTACTTAGAGTGAAGTTTAAGGCTGGGCCAGAGAGGGTGAGAGAGCTCCACCCTGGAAGGCCCTTGCAAGATAAACAGCAGTTTGAGCAGGGGCACTCTTTGCTTTATTTGTAACCTATTGCTAAATTGGGTTTCCAGAAATCGTTTACTGATGTTTATTTGTTTGGGGGGATTTTTTTGGGGTATGTGCTTGAGGAAAATGAATACAAATCTAATACCTTTTCCTGTGGTAGAAAATTAAAGACTTTCTTTAACTTTTTTGTTAGAAATAATTATTTTATTTATGCTGAACTGCAGGGAAAACAGGATATGAAGTCCCAAAACATTTCTGCTTTCTTTCTGAGTATTTAATTCAGTTTATCAAATATCTATTGAGCATCAAATCTATAGGATTCTCCACACTTGGGGTACACCAGTGAACAAAACAGACACAAGCCCTGCCCTGAGTTCTACTTTCTTTGCTCTACTACCCTGTGGGAGAGAGAAGGAGACGTGAGGGAAGGATGCAGACATGATGTGCAGCATATTTCCATGTTTTCAGCACAAGCCTGCTTTTCATTATTCCGTCCTGTTCTCAGACCACATAACTCACTTATGTCCTTAGATTATACGGTCACTTTTATTTTGACTACCGAGACGTGATCTTTGGTGTAAATAAGACTGAAAATTCTCACCTCTTCTTCATCTGAAAATATTGCTGGGGAGACGAGGGGCTGAAAGGTGAAGGGAGGGAACTGGTATTTATTGAGCATTTAGTACACTCCATGTGCTTTACATGACATGCATTTAATCTGCACAATCTGCAAGTTGGATATGACTTTTATCCCTACTTTATGCATGAGAAAACTGAGACTGAGAGGTTGACTAAATAACTTTGCAGAGATCACACAGGAAGTAAGGCACTGACCCGGGACGGAGCTCAGGGCCCCTGCCTTCTCCCTTGAGGTGCTGACTCTGTGGGAGGCTCTCGGGTAGAAGTATCACACTTCCGGTCTACCGAACTTGTCAGCATACCTAGAGCTTGAGAAAGAATTTTTTTAATTCAGTGAACACTTATGCAGGTTTTGAAACCAGTGTGCTTTAAAATGAACTTGAGCAATAGAGCCTTCTGGGCCTAAGAAATTCAGAAAAAAAGTATTGCAAAGATTTGTGTAACAGTTAAGCCTTTCTTCATGATGATAGTCACAAACCTCCCCAGAGGTCATCTGCTGTGGCCTCTTAGATTCTTCTACAGAAGCTTCTCCCAGAGAATATACACGAGGTTTTCTGTGCATCCTACCCATCCAGCCACTTCTCTCCCATGTATCTTTGAACTGGGAACAATTCCACACTTAAATAGGGAAGTGTGACAAGAAAAGACTAATGATAACAGGTGAGGCTGCTCACCAGCGGCTGCTTTGGTGGGCTGGGAAACTTGTTTTGGAGAAGTTGTTTGAACTAGTAATTTATTTCTATTAAAAATGAACAACTCTGAATACCACTGTAGATTTATATTCCTTTGATATTTTAAAATTTTTTGTTCTTTCTCCTTCTAATAAAATTTAAGGCTAAATGTCTGTCTCTAGGGAAAGGAAGTTATTCAGTCATACTGGAGAGGAATATGAAAGGGAAGGCTTGAACTGTCGTTAGTCAGATACTTAAATCTGCTGATAGCATGTGTTCATTACTCTTCAGTCTTAAAGCTGGAAAATTAATGAATTTTCTGAAGCCAAAGGAAGGCGAACTTTTATTTTTCATGGGAGAATTAAAATATTAACATCTGTACAATATTATTTGTTTACCTTTATATATCTTGATTTGTTCCACAAAGAATTTGGAGTGGCTTATAAGAATTGTTAGCTCAACAGTGGGATAGATTCATGGATAGAGATATAAATAAAAATTAGTATTATTGTATGATTTTTGTTATAGTATGCTATGCAATTATTGACATTAAGCTGATATTCCTAAAAGCAGAAGCAAAGAGGAATACTGTATATTATGTCATTCATATTTTGTCCTGAAAGGATAAAATTCTTCAGTGAAGCAAAGATTTTCCTGACACTTAGGTCTGACAAGGATATTTTATCTGACATGGCCAGTGTTTTTCGATGACATTCTGACAAAAAAGTGAAGGCAGGTGTCATGGGAAACTTTTTAAAATTTTCCCTGAATGCAAACTGAGGATATAATGACCAAGTCCAACTCAATGGAAGCAATGTTCTGGATAAATTAGAAAGTGTGTGGTCAACATACACAACTTGCTAGTAGTCTACCTTAATTTCCAGAGTAAGGATACCAAAATCATAGCCCATGGCCCAGCAGCTTTCTCACCTCAACTTAGGGTGTGTGGATCCATCATAGAACTCTTTTCTGCTTAGACCAAACTGGGCTCAGATCCATTTCAAAACAGTGCTCTTGGTCTTCACTACCAATTGATTAGAGATGGAAAAAACTGAAGCCTGTTTTTTATCATGACAGAACCGTCTAGGGCATCAATATGCACTTCAAGAGACAGCGCAGGCCTCTGAAGTTGTACACACCATTATCTGTGTAGGTCTCGAAGTGTTTTTCCAGTGTGGGACTTCAGAGCTTTCAATCCACGAAAGACTCACCGTCAGGAATGCATTGACCGCACGTCCTTTAAACACTTTTCTTTAATATTTGTGTCAAGAGCTTTCACTAAAAGGTGAGCAGCAAACAGTTCAAAGGCATCTTCTGGCAAGAGTCTGGGCCCAGTGTTCTGTGCTGTTAATCAAAGGCAGAGCCGTATGAACTAAAAGATCAAAGCGCACCATCCACCGACACACTCTTTAGAACTTAGAGCCTGTCCCGGGCTGGCACCTGGCATCCACCTGCACCTGGTGAGGGCGGGGTAGAACCTCTGCAGGACCAATCAAAAATACTTCTGCAGTGTCACTGGGTGACAGAAAATGAGGATATGGTGTTGAACAGGTGCTTGTCCAGATTGGCCCTAGGCTAATAATTACACTATAATTAATTACTATTTTGGTATTTTTGTTTGTATTTATTTTTATTAATATACAACAATTGTACATATTTTGGGGTATATGTGATATTTTGATACCTGCATATAATGTGTAATGATCAAATCAGAGTAATTGAGATACTGTCACCCCAAACATTTATCTTTTCTTTGTGTTGGGGACATTACAGTTCTTTGCTTCTAGCTACTTTGAAGTGTACAATAAATTTTTGTTAACTATAATTTGCCTATTATTCTATCAAATACTAGAACATATTCCTTTTATCTGACTTTCCTTTGTACCCCTTGACCAACATCTCTTCACCCCCACTAATCACTATGTTTGTTATTTGCTGTGAAGGATAAGGACAGCTGGACTTGTCCTTAAAAATGGGCTAAGTAGGCCGAGGTGGGCGGATCATGAGGTCAAAAGATCGAGACCATCTGGCCAACATGGCAAAACCCCGCCTCTACTAAAAATACAAAAATTAGCTGGGCGTGGTGGCGCGCGCCTATAGTCCCAGCTACTTGGGAGGCTGAGGCAGGAGTATTGCTTGAACCCAGGAGGTGGAGGATGCAGTGAGCCGAGATCATTCCACTGCACTCCAGCCTGGGCAACAAGAGCAAGACTCCGTCTCAAAAAAAAAAAAAAAAAGGTGGACTAAGTATCTTCCAGAACACAAATAAAAAAGAACAGACATGTTTCCAAAATTCTTACCAAGTATAGCCAAGTATACAGCATTGATTTTCATAGTCTTTTAGAGATTGATAATCATCTTATTAGTTTAGGAATAAATATGTTGTTTATATTATAAGCAGATCTCTATTTATCTTGCCAGCTTAGGACTATAGAAATATGTTCGTTATGACTTTGGTCATAAAATGGTTTTTTGGTGGAATTCAGAGAATAGATTACTCACACAATCATCACAAGTAGATTCATTAAAGTTACTTTTAAATATTTAATAGTTACCATCAGATAAATCCGCAAGAGGACAACTTTTAAGGAATTCAGTGTTTCATAATTTTACGATGGTTAGAAGCATCTTATAGCAATGGGGACAAAAATGTGTGGTGGCTGTCATCTGGTGCTTTCTATCTCTCCATAAAGTATGAGAAACCTGCACTGAAAAGGAAAAAGAAACGTCAGAGAGTTAAGGAGAATAGAGCACATCGAAATTATTATTGTGATTTGTCCTCTTTACACAAAAGCAGAGAAAGCCTCTGACAACTGCCTATGTTGACTAATTTAGTGCTTGAAACTTTTAACCACAAACAGATATCCAAAGTGCACTACCCATTTGAAAGGAAGACTGTAGGGTCGGACTGTCTGGATTTGGATCCAACTCCTTCACTTACTAACTGTATGGACCTGGGCGCAGATCAGTTTCCTTACCTGTGTAAGGAAAACCCTGTGCCTCAGTTTCCTTATCTCTATATTGAGGTTAGTAATAGACCAGCCTGAGCAACATAATGAGACCCCCACTCTATAAAATAAATTATTTTTAATTAGCTGGCCATGATGGCACATGCCTATGGTCCCAGCTACTCAGGTGGCTGAGGCAGGAGGATCCCTTGAGTCCATTAGGTCGAGGCCACGGTGAACTGTGATCATGCCACTGCACTCCAGCCTGGGTAACAGAGTGAGACCCTGTCTCAAAAAAAAAAAAAAAAAAAAAAAAACAGGAGCAATCTGTTAACAAGATAGTCAAAGAAAATTTATAGAATAAGAAGACAAATGTCAAATACATAGACCAGTTTAGAGGACCCACAGCAGACAGCCTGCTGCTCAGCAAGACCAACTTTCTCTTTCTCTTCCTCTTGTGCCACAGCCAGACTGCATTTCCCAGGCCCCCTTTGCAGCTTGGGATAGATAGCCAGTGGAACCTGAAAAGGAGTATGTCTTATGCCCAGGCCTGGCCCCTGAAGCTCTCCCTGGTGCCGTTCTGTGTTGTGAGGCTGTGGTGCAGTTATACAGTGGCAGATGTTTTTGCAGTGGCTGGGGGATTCTTTGTGTGGAAGTGCCAGAGTGGGGGCTGGCCCATGGGCAGAGGTGTCAGTCAGAACCATCAGTGCTGCTCTGAGGAGCCTGAACTTTACCTTGGGACCATGGAGATCCACTAAAGTGTGTGCTCTGTGTAGACAGGGGTGTAACAAGCAGATGTGCATTTCAGAACATTCACTCCCTTGGCTGGGGGAGGATACTGAAGAGGCCAGGAGAGGTGGGAATGGCGCTGAGGCTGGAAGCAGTTAGGAGGCTTGGTAATCACCAGGTGGAAAGGAATCGGGCTTGAAATGAAGTAGTGTTAGAGGGATGAAAGGGAGAGATAGATGCCCAAGGACATTGTAGAGTCAACTGTTCTGTTGGGTGTGGGGAGCTGAGATGCCACAATAAGAAATAAAGGTGGATACAGATGTCATCACATTTGGAGCTGCATCATGACTTTGGGTGCTTATGCTCATGCCTGCTGTTTTCTCTGAGTAGTTAGAAAATTTTTTTTTAATTTGTTTGGTTTTGTTTTGTTGTTGTTTGAGACAGGGTCATGTTCACACCACTGAACTCACTCAGGCTGGAGTTCAGTGGTGTGATCATGGCTCACTGCAGGCTTGACCTCCTAGGCTCAAAGGAACTTCTCACCTCAGCCTCCCAAGTAGCTGGGACCACAGGCTTGCACCACCACGTCCAGCTAATTTTTTTTATTTTTGTTTTTTGGTAGAGACAAGGTTTCACTATGTTGCCCAGGCTGGTCTTGAACTCCTGAGCTCAAGCAATCCTCCTGACTCAGCCTCCCAAAGTGCTGGGATTACAGACATGAGCCACCATGCCTGGCCCAGAGGACTGTTATCAGCCCCCTCTCCACTGCCAAATTCTACACTCTATCCATCCCAAACTATGGCTATTTCGTTTATTGCTGCCCTTGTAGGTACTATTGCTCCGTCTGAAATATGCACATCCCCTTGATAATCTAGAAAGTTTCTAAACAGCCTTTTACCTACATCAAGTCTTCTGGGAAGGCTTCTCTCACTTCAGAAAAGCCCAGCTGTAGCCCCTTTGAGCCTTTTCTCTCCCATGCCCTCTCCCTTCTGGTGGCACTTATAAAAGTGGGGTCACCATGCTCATGACCTCTTTACAGCTAGACAGACAGCGTCTGATGGCAGGCAGGGATTTTTTTTTTTTTCTTTTTAAGACAAAGTCTTGCTCTGTCTTCCAGGCTGGAGTGCAGTGGTGCAATCTCTGCTCGCTGCAACCTCCACCTCCCGGGTTCAAGCGATTCTCCTGCCTCAGCCTCCCGAGTAGCTGGGATTACAGGTGCACGTCACCACAACCAGCTAATTTTTACATTTTTAGTAGAGACGGGGTTTCACCATGTTGGTCAGGCTGGTCTCAAACTTCTGACCTCAGGTGATCCACTTGCCTCGGCCTCCCAAAGTGCTGGGATTACAGGTGTGAGCCACTGTGCCTGGCCGGAGGGATTTTTTTTTTTTTTTCCATCCTTGTGTTTCCAATGACTAGCCAAGGGCCTATGATTAATAGGTGCTCAGTAGACATTTGATGAATCAGCTAATTCATTAATGAGAATAAAGGGACAGGAAAAAGATGTGGATCTTGAAGTAGTAACATCCCCACCTCCTTTCACATGAGAATAGAGGAGCTAAGGAGCAACTCCTGAAAGGACCAATAGCATGGAAAATTTGATAAATAAAGTTGGAAGCAAAAAATATATACATTCCACACAGTTGTATGATTCCTGTGCTTTTTGTTGCCTCAACTGCTTCATTCCTTCCTCTTTTGGCCTTGTGCTTGAAGGCTGGCACTACAGCAACTGTCTTGGAATATGAGGGGACCTTAAATTTGGAGGCTGGCTCTGGAAAGGGAGAGCCTAAAGATAGTAGGCACCTAGGCCCCTGGATACCAAAGAAGCAAAATACCAGCACCTAACTGCCCAGCTCTGGACAGCTTTTCTTGAGGGTTGCTTCTCTATGTTTAGGCCACTATTAGTTTGGGTTTTCTATTGTAAACAGCGAAACCTAACACTATGTGGAATGGCTTGCCTTCTGATAACTGCCATAAGTGCCCTCATGATTCTTTATCTTTTTAAATGTTATTCATTTATTTTTACACAGAGTGTCACTGTCACTCAGGCTGAAGCGCAGTGACACGATCATGGCTCACTGCATCCTTGACCTCTCAGGCTCAAGCATTACCCCAACCTCAGCCTCCCAAGTAGCTGGGACCACAGGCATGTGCCACCACACCCGGCTAATTTTTAAACATTTTTTCGTAGAGACAGAGTCTTCCCATGTTGTTCAGACTGGCCTTGAACTCATAGGCCCAAGAGATCCTCCCTCCTTGGCCTCCCAAAGTGCTGGGATTACAGGTGTGAGCCACTGCACCCAGCAACCCTGATGATTCTTAATCTGATTTTACTTTTATTTTACTATGTCGGCTTCTAAGCAAACACTACACTAAACTGTGTGGCAATCAAAGTAAAATCAGATTAAGAATCATCTGATTAGAAACTTCCATCTCAATGGAATATTTAGAGAAATGGTGTGTAACCCTGCATCACGTCCTGTGGTCGAGTCTGTTACAAGAAAACAAGACAATTGTGCTCCTTGTGGATCACAGACATGCTCAAGTTCTAGAACAGAACTTGCCTCATCTTGTAAGTAGTGCAGATCATGACTTGCCCTTTTTACATCTTCAGTCATTAGAAAGTCAGCCAGATATGGGAGTCTAAGAATCCTTCTAACCTTTGGAGCTCTTCTCTTCTCCTCTACCTCCCTGTCCGTGCATGATCCAACTCCGTCCTGCTACTACTGTTCCCTTGGTCCGGTGAGGAGACTCATTCGCCTAAAGGTTCCTATTCCTGGGAGGGTGGTGGACACTGTCATTCTTCAGCTTGAAACAACTACTAAACAAACCCATCTCTACCACGGGAACATGAATCCCACTCATGGCATAACTTCCATTTGTTATTATGCAAAAAGTTTCTACTTCCACTAGAGTGAGGAGAGGAATGACGTCAAGAGGAGCCTGGAGCGCAAGTGGAGTCTAAAGAGATTCAGTGGCGGCCGGGCACAGCGGCTTAGGCCGGTAATCCCAGCCCTTTGGGAGTCGGAGGCAGGCGGATCACAAGGTCAGGAGTTCGAGACCATCCTGGCTAACATGGTGAAACCCTGTCTCTACTAAAAATATTTTTAAAAATTAGCCGGGTGTGATGGTGGGCGCCTGTAGGCCCAGCTGCTCAGGAGGCTGAGGCAGGAGAATGGCATGAACCCAGGACTCGGTAGCTGTCACTCCCTTCCCACGTCCTGTAGCAAGGTTTCATCAGAAGCAGCATTTCTTCTTCTACCTTTGAATAATCCAGTTCGCATTTTGCGTATTGATTCAAAAGTCAGAAAAGTAAAAACGAATATAAAAAACAACATATTGAGCATTGAACTATCTGAATCCAAAGCATATGGTGGTTGTATAGGAATTGTTATTTTTTCCCCCATCACTGGTTTTGTTTTTTTTTTTTTTTTTGCCTTTCGTTGCATGAGAATAAAACACTTTCACAGAGCAATTTGGAAAGTTCAAAATTGCTGGGCATGAAAAATGATTTTCATTTTTGGACAGATGTGATATATTTTCAGAAGCCATTTATATCCAACTGCTGTGCCAGTCTTTGAGAAATCTGACTTAAAAAAAATTGTAGCCTGATACAAGACACGACAGGTTTCTGTACAGAGCCTTTGCTAAGCCTTCCTGCTTGGATTCAAAGATAATAACTCTATGGCATACAAATACCTTGCAAAAATAGGTATTTTTTGTTTATACCTGAAAAAATATAACTAGATATGCAGTTTTACAAAGAGATGGCAAGTTGATATTTATTTTATAGAAGAACTGGACGTAATAACTTTGTTGTTACTTGGTGTGTGTGTGTGTGTGTGTATTTATTTATTTATTTATTTATAGGGTTTGGTTCTATTTGGGGCATCAGGCATCCACTGAGGATCTTGGCATGTTATCTCCTATGGATGGGGAGGGAGGGGCTACTGTATGTCATAAAGTTCAGTGGAAAAATCCCGGTGGGGAGGAGTCCAGACAGAGGAAACAGCCCAGCAGGATTTGTTAGTGACTGATTCCAGTTTTAAAAAATAGTTTATGTGATAATTAAGCGAATGAATAGTCATGTTTTCTAAATGTGGGTTTTTAGCTTTGCCATCGACAGAAAACAAACCTGCAAAAAGGGGAACCACTCTTACATGCAAAATAAGAGAAAGAAAACTGAAGATTACCTAAAAATACAGACAGGCTGAGTTCCTGAGTGAATCCTGACTAGCTTCCACAGTGCTTGTGCAATAAGTATTTCTAAATCCTTGAGATAAATCACCACTAAATGACCGGATAGCAAGCCAATACACACACACACACACACACACACACACACACATTTCCCTTTTGAGAAAACTTTAGGGTTTTATTCTGAGGCCTCACAGCAGTGAAATGGTTTATTTATTTATTTATTTTTATTTTTATTATTTGTTTTTTTGAGACGGAGCCTTGTTCTGTCGCCCAGGCTGGAGTGCAGTGACACAATCTCGGCTCACTGCAAACTCCGCCTCTTGTGTTCAAGTGATTCTCCTGCCTCAGCCCACCCCCCTCCTGCCCCCCAGTAGCTGGGATTATAGGCGCCCGCCACCACACCCAGCTAACTTTTGTATTTTTTAGTAGAGACGGGATTTTGCCATGTTGGTCAGGCTAGTCTTGAACTCCTGACCTCAGGTGATCTGCTAGCCTTCGCCTCCCAGAGTGCTAGGATTACAGGCATGAGCCACCGCACCGGGCCTGCAATGAAATGATTTTCAGGAAGTAACAAAACAGCACAAAGGGAAATGTGGGGGTTGGAACCCAAATGCTCCCTTAAGGGTTACTCACTTTTCAGCCACTCTTCAGTCCTTGACCTTTCAACCCTTCCAGTCAGCATCTCCTGGAGCTGCCCCGGGAGCACGAAGCCCTGCCTCTGTCCTAGGCTCCAAAGTCCATGATTATTCCCAGGGAGTCTTTTCGAAATATCTGACTATGATGAAGATAATATGTGTTACCAGGGTTATTCTTGTATTGAGTGCTTAGCATGGGCCAGGTGCTACATTGATAGTTTTAACCTGTGTTATCCCATTCACTCCTCGCTACAGCCCTATTTCTATACAATTACTGTGTTTCTTATTCAGTTAAACATTGCACTTCATAGAACACTGCATTATTCCATGAAGTATCTGGGTGCAGTGGCTCACACCTGTAATCCCAGCACTTTAGTAGGCCGGGGTAGGAGGATAACTTGAGGCCAGGAGTGCAACATCAGCCTGGAGAGCAGAGTGAGAACTTGTATCTACAGAAAAATTTTAAAAATTAGCCAGGTATGGTGCTAGTTCCCTGTAGTCTCAGCTATTTGAGAGGGTGAGGTAGGACGATCACTTGAACACTGGGGGTCAAGGATGCAGTAAGCTGTGATTGTGCCACTGCACTCCAGCCTGGGCAACAGAGCAAGACCCTGTCTCAAAAAAAAAAAAAAAAAAAAAAGGCCAGAGGTTGGGTAGGGAACAGAGGCACTAATTTTTCCAGGGACATGTAACTCAAAAGGGTTGATAAGTTAGACTGCTTGTGATAACTATGATTAACACTCCTCCAACTGTGATTGCAAAAATTCAACCAGGTGAAGTTCCACAGCTGGAGTAGCACTCTTAGAGTGACTTCCGTTCTTATCAAGAAACAAGTAACTTTATACTGGTTGGTGAGGATAGAGTGGTAGTTTTCTTGGGGACAAAGAAAAGAGAGTATTAATGAAGAAATGAGAAATGAAATGGTGCTTCCCATGGAGAGAAGAGAATGCTGGAATTTCAAGTGCTTCTTGGAGTTTTTCTAAGAGAAAACTGGAACAACTCATTTTCTCTTCTTTCAAACACAATTTAGCCCTGCCCTGGCCCTAAAAGACAAACAGAATGCAGGAGCTTTGCTAGTCTCCCATGGTTGCTCTTTTCCCTGTAATCAAAATGACAAGAGAAGAATACTTGATAAAATGAAGATGTAGCAAGAACTTATGTCCATCATTAGGCATTAAAGATAGGGTAAAAGGAACTAATACTTACAGAAAGCTGAGTAGGGTAGCATTTCTTGGCCTCAGTGCTGTCATGGTCTAGTGGAATGGACAGAGTGGCACAGGGATACCAATGTAATCAGTAAAAGTGAAGTACAAACAACTAGACTCACAGAGGAATGAGTAATTGTCTCTTATCTGGAAGCCCAAGGAAAGCACCATTTAGAGATTACATATGAACCAAGCCCTCTACAAAAGGGTTCCTGGGCATCTGTGTCAAAAACAGACAGATTAAAAAAATTACCAATGCATTTGATGTAGAACCAAGGTTGAGAACTACTGGAAGAGGTTAGAGAGTGAGAAACTGGATTTTGAAGCTGTAGCTTTTAGGCTCCCTGAGACCATGGAGCACTTGATTGCTGTGGGCCGGGTGTGATGGAGAAGGCTCCTATCAGAGCAGCTGCAATAGGGATGGGAAGGAAGACGCTAAAGACACAGGTGCACTTGACGGGAGGGACAGGAGGGAGAGGATGCAAAAGGGGACCCGCTAAATTGTGAACTCCCAAGGGTGGGCACTGACCTATCTCTCCATCCCAGAGTGCCCAGTATGTGACTCACACAACATGCCAGCAGTATAGATACTTGTTGAATAAATAATTGAACTGGGTAACTATATTTTAAAAATTTGGAAAACTGGGCAGCTGGGGAATAGAGTATCACCAAAACACAACAAAGAAATTCAGAAGGAAACATATTTAGAGAAAAAAAGTGAATTCAGTCTTAGACTTTTTCGGTGTAAGTAATTAAACATAACAATTCAAAGATTCAAACGTCTCAGAAGTCTGTCTAATATGCAAAAGAAAATCAAGTCATAGGGCCCTCCTAAATTCCAATATTTTGTCACCCCCTCCTATTTCATTTGTATGTGACCAGGAGACTAAAACATGCATTGTGCTCCCAACAGGCTAAATCTATTCTGGGATCCACTGAATGCCACTAGCGGGTCTGCTCGAGAGAATTCCTGATTGAATGACAGCGGCGCTAAGAAAGGTAAGTCATGGTTGGGAAGCGTCAGGGAAGAATGGAGCCCAGATGTCCTAAATTAAAATATAAAAGGCTAACGTTATTGGGCATGTACAGCTAAATTTCCAACATCCCACTACGCCTCCCAAATCCAGCACATTCCACCTAACACAGACACACACACACACACACACACACACTTCCCTCTGAGGCAATCAATGGGCCCAAACTGACTTTTTATGGAACCATAATCTAGAAAGAAATGCCCATGCCAAAAATGTCAATGCCCAATAATTTATCAGAAATCAATGCTCTGTTCTATGTCCCCAAGCTCAACACTAATACTGTAACCTCTTAAATGTGCCTTGTTGTCTGCAGCTTGAATTCCTTTGTGGTTTCCCATATGTTATTTGGATGACGGCTGAAACTCTCACACACTGGTTGTTATAGACTGTGCAGTTGAAATTAATAGAATAGAGACGTACTCTGGTGACTCACTATTTTACCTCTTCTGACTCATAGTTTCTCTCTTTTGTTTTTTCACATTATTGATCAGTGAATATTCTAGTAGTGTAATTCATCTGTATCTCAAGGCTAAAAATAGAACAGTAACCTTGACTGGGGAAAGGGGCTGAATAATCTTAACATCCAGGTGTGAAGAACAGGTTAATTCGGAAGAGAAAGGGGAAGAAGGTGCTCCCCGGGAGAGCAGGAGGAAGGCAGAGGGCCTTGGGGGTGGCTGTTCCCCGAGCGGTTCGGTATTTATACCATGTGCTCTGTCATATCCAGGAAACAGGAAAAGAAAAGCAATCATTGGGAAAAATATTAATACCATAGAGAGGAGAACTGTGTTTCAATTACCTCAATTCCTATGATCCTTCATTAGTAATGGAAGATACATCATCCACAATAGAGAAAACATAAGCGCCTCAGAAATATAAAGTTGTCTATTTCTCTGAAGTCAAAATGACAACATTTTTGCTTATAGCAGAAATGCCTACTAAGTTACAAATGAACCATCTGTAAGAATTATTTGTTTAATTATGTGACCCTCAGTTACTAATATGCCCTGGACACTGTAGCTTCTGTGGATTCCTCCGAAATTATCCTGAATATTATAATCTGCTGAGCTCTTACATCATACACCAAGACTCAAGTCAGACCATCAGTTCTTTGACACTTGTTTGTCTTCAAATCATCTTACCAAATACCTGACCATCTTCCTTCCTTAGAGCCTGAGGCTGTACCAGTCCTGGCATTCATATAGACCATTAATATACCCACACAGTGCCTTTATTTTTCTGTGCACAAATGAAGATAAACACACTTATGAAATTAGCAGTTTATGACCATTTCCAGCATCCAGTTGCTGCTCCCTATCTCTTACATCCCCCTGCCCAGCCCCTCTGCCTTCCTGTATTCTCTCCCTCTATTAAAACAATCACAGATCTGATGTCATCAGTTTTTCTTTGATGGAGACACTTTCACCCCAAATGCCACCTCTTTCACACTTTTTCATTCAATGCCTTTTATCTCTACCTGTAAAATGAAAGTCTTTGTTTTCTGTTTAGAGTTGAAAGAATTTCTTAGCTACACATTAAGCAGGAATAACTATAAATGCTTTTAAGATAAATCTGTTAGCTTTCAAAAAAAAAAAAAAAAGACAATATTAAGCACCTGAAAAAGAAGATGGGTCCAAAAAGAAATTACATCCCTGGGCTCCTGCCTTCTTTTCTCTCTTTTCTCCTATCCCTTAAATCTCAGTCAGTCAATTCCCAGTCCTGTGCCTGAGGATGCCCAGGTGATCTGGACCCGGGGCCAATTCCATGGCACCCTGCCCGTCTCTACCCAGAGCAGAGGATCCAACTACAGCCCTGAGGAGTTCCATTAGAACCAACTGGGAAGCTTTTATCAAACTATTGTTTCCTCCCAGTATATTCCCCCATCATTTTAATATGTTCCCACGGGGGTCATGGTTCTCTAAGACTTCTCTTCTACCACCCTGATGAAGAATCAGGGCTCAAAGCCTGTTAGGGGAGAAAAGGAAGGAGTGATGTTTGTGGCTGTTCCGTGGCCTAGTAATCACACAGGAGCACTTCAGATGGACGATGCACATTCAGTTGGCCTTGTATCAGCATCCAGAAGACTCAAGACAGTGGCAACAAAGAGACACGCAGAGACTCTTCACAGACTGGGAAGGGGACAGAGATAGTGACCTGGCAGTGTAGAAAGACATCAATAGATCCCTGAACTATGGGCATATTCTCTATTGAGGTCTCAAGTATTAATATGCATGGACATCAATATGACCATGCTGATTAAATAATAGTTGACCCCGAAATAATGTGGAGTTTAGGGGAACCAACCCCAAAGGGTCACAGTCATCGTGTTTAATTTTTGACTTTCCAGAAACTTAACTACTAATAATCTACTATTGACTGGAAACCTTACCAATAACATCGTCATTGAACGCGTATGTTGTATGTTATATGTAGTATGTATCACACATTGTATTCTTACCATAAAGTTAGCTAGAAGAAAAAAAGTATGATTAAGAAAATCATAAGGAAGAGAAAAATATTTCATTAAGTGGAAGTGGAGTGGGTCATGATAAAGGTCTTTATCCATATCCTCACATTGAGTAGGCTGAGGAGGAGGAAGAGATGGGTCTGGTCTTGCTGTCTCGGGGTGGGGGCAGCGGGGGAGAGGCAGAAGAAAATCCACTTGTAAATGGACCCGTGCAGTTCAAACCTGTATTCTTCAAAGGTCAAGTGTATAGCACATCAGAAAACCTGTTAACATAGACAGGCAGGTAGATGCTTACTAACAAAGTACAACAGAAGTAGACTAAAAGTTTGGTTACTTAAAGTAATTAGGAAAGTGGTGGCAAGGTGGCGTAATTTTTCCATCTCTCCAACCACCCCATGGAAACAGAGCAACTAAGATAACAAAAGCAAAACCTCCCAGACAACATCTCCAATAAAGCAGCGGGAAAACATATCCCTATAAATATCCCTCCCTGTAAATCCCTCCAAATATGTGTGGGTTGGAATAAACTACTGGTGAGATTAAGACCTGTATAGTATCTTCAACACATCAGAGGAAATGAAAAGAGGACAAAGGGACTTCTGATGGCCCCAAGAGGCAGAGAAACAAAAACAGTTCACAAGTACCCACTGTAAGGCTTGGTGGGCCACTCTGGGAAGGGCAGCTGAAACCCCTAAGTCCTGCTGCCTCCAACTTGTGGGTGAACACAAGAGAATCAGCTTGTGTTGGAGCAGCCTGTGCCCCATGGACCCTAAAGGGACCCATAATAGCCATCTCCTCCACAGCAAAACCCCACATTGAGGAGAAACTACTGGCATAGAATCCAAATTGAGCAGGAAACAGACAAATAGGAGCAAAGGAGGCAAAAGAAAGAAGACGCAGATACAAGTGGAGGGAGGAGCAAAGAGCCAACAGATACCAGATACATATTTGTAAACACATCCAAAAATAACAGAAAAGGCAGCTCTAAATCTCTAGGGCTAGGAAGCTATCCTGGTTCACTCTTCTCTTCTAAGAGTACAAGAAAACTCATCTCACTTAAACATTAAAAAAGAAAAAAATGGCCATCGCATCTATCATAAAGAAAAATGGATTGAGGAATGTAATGTCTCTGCAGGCAATAAAATCATGCCAGAAAGATCTGCAAACAAAACAGAAGAAAATGTAGCCTCATATTTTAAATCAAGCTGAAAAAAAAGATAGCAACTTTTAAAGAACAGCATAACCCAGAATTTTAAGAACTCAGAAAGAAGCTAATTTGAAAAAACAAAGACTTGAAAAGGAGTTTATAGAAATAGAAAAATATTAGAGTTGAAGGAAAAACTTATTTCGAAATTTTAGACTAGACTAGAAGAAACAAAATAGTGAATGAACACCACAGAAAGTTCCTTAAGAAAAATAGAAAAGGAAAGAATGAATATTTTTAAAATAAAAAGATTTTAAAATATATATGAAAAAGGCATAGACAGTAGGAATAGGAGAACCAAAGAACATGAAATAGAAGTTCCTAAAAAAGAAAATCAATGTAATGAAAGAACAAATATTATCAATTATAATTCAAAACCTGCTTTTCTGACCTGAAAATATACTTGCCCAACATTTGAAAGGACATACCTGGTGGAATTGGCCCAGAATGGGCCACATATAAACACAGTCTAGTAAAATTATTGACCCAGAATGGGCCACATATAAACATAGTCTAGTAAAACTATTGACCTTTAAATAAAAAGAAAAAAGGGGTTTTTTTTGGCACTAATTAAAAGGTCAGTATCCCTTATAAGAGAAAGAAAATCAGATTGTCATCAGACTTTTTGACAATGCTTTATGCCAGAAGAAATGGTATAAAATATTTAAGAAATATTAAGGAAAGCAGATGTGAGCTAAAGATTTTATACCCAGCAACATTGATCTTTAAATACCGTGGTCACAATTCTTAATAAACATACAAGAACTCAGGGAGTAATGTTCCTATGAGCCTTTCCTGGGGAATTTATGGAGACCAAGCCTCAGAAAACCAATATGACTAAAGAGACATCGACAATAGAACTGGCGGTGAACATTAAGTAGACATTTTTGTGTAACTCATAATGTCTGTAGTTTACAAGGGAGAGAGTATAAAATGTGATGGCCATTTTCTCTATATGCAATTAACTGTAAAAAATGAGGAGTGGCATAAATTGGAAAGAGAATATAAAAAGTAGAATAAGCTCTGTGATTGCCTCAAGGATATCAATGGAGAATAAAAACATACCTGTTGAAAATAGATGCCAGGGAACGGGAGAAGGTGAAGGAGGGATTATTAGCTAATTTCAATTTTATTCATAGTAGGATGGGGGAAAAAAGTAAAAATGGGACTAAAGGTATTATTTACAGATATTAATAAAATTCTAGATTATATAAAGATGTTAATAAAGGGCTCAGAACAAAATAGCACAAACATTTCTAAATACAAAAAGAGTCTGGGTGCAGTGGTTCACACTTGTAATCCCAGCGTTTTGGGAGGCCGAGGTGGGAGGATTGCTTGAGCTCAGGAGTTCAAGACCAGCCTGGGCAACAAAGTGAGAACCCTATTCCCTACAAAAAATTTTAAAAATTAGCCAGGCACAGTGGCATGTGCCTGTAGTCTCAGCTGTTCAGGAGGCTGAGGCGGGACAATCCCTTGATCCCACAAGTTTGAGGTTGCAATGAGCTATATTGGTGCCACTGCACTTTAGCCTAGATGACAGAGTGAGACCCTGTCTCAAGAAAACCCACAGAACAGAAAGATAGGCGCGCGAGAGAGAACACATGCACACAAGCAAATAATGTAGGCAGGTGCTTTTCAGACTCTGTAAGAAGGACTACTTTTTTTCCCCAATAATTTGTAAGCGACACTTGTAATATACAAAATCATATACTTGAATTTAGTGGCAATATCAAATTACTTTAAATGTTTCTAAATGTGTTTTGCTGTTGTTGTTGTTGTTTTTACTGTCTATTCACAAGTCATCATAGCTTGGTAGCAAACAGTTCATGGAGCAGCCTTGATATCGACCACATAGGAAAAGGGTAGAAATGTAAGGCAATAAAGATAGAGGTAGTCACCGGTATATAGATGTGAATATGTTTGCATGCTTGTATGGATGGAAATAACATGTAACAAATGTGACAAAGGTGATGCCAAGCATTTGGATCCTAAAAATACATTTACTGATTACATTTACATTTATAAAAAGATTTCCAGATTACCTAACAAAGCAAAATGCAACACTCCAGGTTATATACATATAAACTTTTAATAATAATGTATATGTTTCAGGTGGAGAAAAGTCTGTATAGTATGCTACCAATTATCTAACAAAGGAGATATGGGATAAAAAATACAAATATATATCAATTTTGTATAATTTGTCTACAAATTATGTACAAATATATACTAACGGACATATAAATTACAGCCTTTAAAGATAAAATATTTAAAGGTAAAGAAAGGAAATAAGATTGAGGAGACAGGGAGAAAAACTAGACTTGTTTTGTAAATTTGACTTTAGAGTCATGGAAAGCTTTGCGTTATTATAAAGCAAAATTAAATTTAAAATAAAGTGATTCCTAAACATCAAAAGTAAAATAAGCCTGTTGAGCCTGTCTATCCAGTAGGTGGCAGAACAGCACCTAAGGGACTATTCCAAGTGACTGTAAAACACAGTAATTTGACTGTTTTAGCGGAATCTTATCATAAGGACAAAAACAACTGCAAAGTATCTTAAGCTGACTTTTGTAATCATTTTGCTAGTGGTAGTCTTATATTTATTCGACTGTTACACGTGTGTATTATGAATACAGCAAATGAATAATTGTATTCATGTCAATAAAATTTGAAATTTGACAGGGAAAAGGACACTGTAAAAAAAGTCCTCCACTTGAATTTGAATAGGAAACATTATCATGAATTCATCATGAATATTATCTTATTAAAATACATGTTCTCTAGCTTTGTTCTCTGAAAAGACAGAACATGCTCAATCTTTCACACACAGATAATGTTCTCTACATACCATTTTCCACTAAAAGGAATCAAAGGCTCCCTGAAGAAATAGATGATTACAGGTCTATGGAAGGAAGTGTACAAGATGGACCTGGAATATCATAAACTGCTTTGTTGATATCAGAACTCTGCAATTAAGTTAACTCTGCAATGAACTGAAACACATCAAATATTAAAATTCATGAATTCCTAATGATACTGTTAAAATAAAATAGTATTGATCATCCTTGGAAAATGCAAGGAAACCAAAATCGTTATTTTAAAAAACTAGCAAATAAAAGGAAGAGATCAACCATTTTTTCTAACTTCCCTATGCATATTATTCCAAGTAACCAAGTAGTTGATGAGATGTTTCTCTTGATGGAAGTATTCCATCTAATAAATGAAGAAGGAATTTTAAAATTCTAGTATCGCCATTTTGGAACCTTTAATGAATTATTGGGTGTGGACAATGATAATCAATGACTGCCAACATCACAAAAAGGCCACCAGACATATGCTTCTGTGTGGAGGTACACACCACCACCTATCGGGTATTTTGGCCAAAAATTGAACTTCAATCTGATGATGTCCCTGGGTCTACTGTATTCAATACTAGTCCCACATGGCTACTGAGCATTTGAAATGTGAGTAGGCCAAATTGAGATGTTCTGTACATGTAAAATACAAACCAGATAGCGAAAACTTTATATGAAAAAAAAGTAACCTATCTCAATAATTTTTAATATTGACTACATACATAATATTTTTGACATATTGGGTTAAATAAAATTGTATTATTAAAATTAATTTTAATTGTTATTTTTTCTTTTTTAAATGTGTATTATAAAATTTAAAATTATATTTGTGGCTCATATTTCTATTGTATGGTGTTGTTCTTAATTCTAACTACAACTTACAGGAAATACGCTGGACAGAGGAACATGTTAAATGACACCAGAGGATAGAAACAGTAAAACCCAGGCTTTAGAAAACTCTGCAACTTATATTTCTAATCCGTTTTAATGGTGGGGTCAAAGTTACTAAAAATTTATAAACATGAGCACTGTAATTAATGTGTAATGTAGTCCTAAACATCAGTATCTGCAAAATCATAGATTTGATATCTCAGTTTCATTTTCACTATTGCTCAGATAATACATAACAATAAAAAGCCTATATATTTGCATTGGCTAAAGTAATTTATCACCAGTGGTTTATGAACTGCACCATGGAAAACAGATAGATTTTCAATTTTTAATAATCTGAAAACTTAATTCTCTCAGTTTGTTCAGATAGATAAATACATAGTTATGATTTCTATACTATTAGAAAACTTTTATTTTTTTACCAATATAATTAATTTTAATAATATATTTTGTTTGACATAATAGATCTAAATATCAATTTCAACATGTACTAAATATAACAATTATTAATGAGAAATATGACTTTCCTTTGGCTTTGTATGAAATATTTGAAATGTGGTGTACATTTTTCACTTACAGCACTTGCAGTTCAAATGCTGTATTTTTATTAGGAATATTTAATCTAAGTAGATACCTTAAAATTTACATTTGAAAAAAATAGATTCAGATACCTAAGTTGTTACAAACATACTTAAAAGTTTTCAATGACTGATTTGAGTATCAGTTTTAAAATTTAAATCAACGGAGTTAATTAAAATGAAATGAAAATTTAGAAACTCCATTTCTTAGTCACATTGGCCACATTTCAAGTAGAAAGCCTTTGTTTTAAATTCACTTTGTCCTAAAGCTGCAAGTAGAATTTCTACATCTTATCAGAATGGACTTGTTTAAAATATTTTTCAATTAAAACATAATACCAAACCACTTAGATATGTAAAATTTTAAAATTCTCCCTTTTCTCTCTTCCATCTTTACTATTTTCCCCAAATTTGAGATCAAATTAATAAATATATTTAGAATGTTTCTAACTTTAAAAGTTAAGTACTGAATTAGGCTTACTCAGACTTCACTTTTAATACAGTATTTCTTACATGTCTAACATAATAGGTGCCCAAAAATATTAGGTAATTTGTCTCCGTTTATTAGATCAGGAATTATTTCATAGTATCTAAACTTTTTACTTTTGCCTTTACCCATTTATGAAAAAAAAAATCATTCCAGCTTATCATGCTTTAATATCTTATTGGGATAAATAAATAAGATTAAATAAATAATTTACAGAAAGATATCTTACATTCTCTATAGCAAAACACTGATGAATACAGTGTGTGTGTATTGAAAGTCAATCTTGTGGTTTTTTTACTCACGTTGCACCAAAGCGAGAGAACACTAGGGGGCAGTGTTGTTAGAGCAGAACTCTCAAGAGGCTTGGAAAGGAGCGCTCAAATCACCAGCAGCTAGTGCGATAAACGGGGTCTAATAGCAAGAAAAGAATGCGTTCATTTAACTTTACTTTGTGAAGTTATATGGACCATATGCATATTATTCACAAGGTCTTGGAAGAGACGCTTTGTTCCAACCCTGAGTCCATAAGCTTAGGGACAAGCTCTTCCTGGAAAGGTCTTTCTTATGGAATTTTCTGTCCCAAAGAAGATACAAAAGAGTAGAGCATTGCCAGAAAGTAACAATTCATAAATAGTAACCCCAAGTGCCAGTATAATATTTAGTTCCTACCTCATTTTAACCTTTCCTTGTATCCACCATTCCTTTTATTTTCTTCTACTCACCCAGGCTTCTTTGCAGCACATTTTAAGGACATTCTGAGAGCATCGTAGCTCTCACTCCATTTCAACTCAGTGAATTCTAAGGCAACAAAAGTGTATTAAGTAATTAATCCATAATGCCAGCCACTACCTGAAAGGATAAGGCCAAAGCTTAAAAAAAAAAAAAAAAAAAAAATCAAAAGCTGGGAAAACTTATTTACATTTTCTGAAATTACATAGTTGTTGTCTATTTTAATGGCATGAGTAGTGACTTTATGCTACATTTTGCAAAAAGTATTGAGCATAATCTATAGATACTTAATATATGATGAGGTAAACATTTATACCTCAGACTGGAACCAGGCAGACAGCTAAGTTCTCTTGCTTTTTAAATATGCAATGAATTTTCTAATAGTCAAGTAACAAATCCACTTTTCTTTCTCTTTTAGAAAATTAGAATCTATATGTATTAAAGAGCTGTGCTCCAAATTGTGAGTCTGGCCTACTTAAATTTGAATAAATCATTCTAGAGAGTTGACATTATTTAGTTTTGAATAATTCTTGAAGTCTTTTTGGACTTTGTAATTGAGCAGCTAGTGGTTCTGATGATTTTAAAAGTCCATGATTAATATAATTAATCCTAGTTGGTTTTTAGTCATCTCTTCAGATCTTTTGTACCTGGAATTTCTATAACCTATTTGCCTGAAATTGTATAAATAATAAATGGTTTGCCCTCCTCTATATCGTGGCAAGCATCCAGGTTTCTGCGACTCGAAATTTGAGCTCCTCTCAGCTTCTTTCAGGTTTGAGATCTTTTTAGCCCCACGCTATCAGTCAGAATCCCATGAAAGAGAATCTCATTAAGAGGGCTGAGGTGAACTTAAAGTAGGGTCTGTTTACAGAGTAGGGAGCAGGGTTAAGAAAATACAGCCAGAGAGGCTGAGGTACCCAGAGATAAGCACAGTGGGAAGCCCTCACCACTGTAGGCCTGAAGAGTCAGACGAGGGGAATGAAGGGGGTCCCCAAGTCTGTGGGCACTAGAGCTGTGGACAGGCTGCCATCGCAGAGGAGCAGATTGCTGCTGAAACACCAGCACAGGGAGGAAGTGGCACAGAAGGACCCAGAGCTGTCTCCCCCACCCTCAGTACCCCCATCCAGGCCCTTGCCTGGACCACCTGGAGCAAGGCAGGGAAGAGCCAAGCCTTGGGGATGGTGGCCTAGGAAAGGGAGGGTCACCGGCCACTGAACGTTCTCACTCTTAATTAACAGCGTTTTACGCTTCGAGGGGGTCTCTGTGGTTCTCCTCGCCTTTTCTTTTTACTTCACTCACCACATTCTTACCAAACCAAAGGGAAAACAACAGTGGAGGGAAAGTCTTACACACGTCGGGCTTTTAGACAGAAGCTTTTTTTCCCTCATCTCATGTATCTTGTCTTTTGTTTGGTTCAAAAGGAATCATTTTCTGCTCTATAAAAATCTAAAACTTTGTCTTCTCAACATCTCGCTATGATAAGCTTTTAAGTGGATCTTCTTAAGCCCACTTAAAAGATGCTGCACCCTGATTTTGTTGCTGCACCCTGATTTGGGGAAGCTTAGTCAGTGATCCCATGAGAAGGGAACCTGTGAGAGATTCATTCTCTCCTGAATCGCTTAGGAGGCCCCATTAAAGCCCCTACTAAACTCGTCATCCCCAGCCTGGACCATGTTTGGTCAATTTCCAGTTTTTCCTTTCCTTGCAATAACCCACTTGAAATTCCATCACGGAAAATAAATAATTCAAATGTAAAACGTGTTGTCACTTTTATAAAATATTGGTCTCCTTGTCCCACCCTCACCCCCTCCCTTTCTCCCCTTCCTGATTTTTACTGAAAGGAGGAAAGACAAGGAAATCTCAACGGTTTCATTCTCAGCACACATTCTAAGTCTGTCATTAAATGACCGCGGATTTTGTCACATACATATGGACAAAACTCTGTAAGAAAGCAATTGATTAAAGCCAATGAGCATTTGCTGCGCTGAAATGGAATCAGTGAATACAAATTTATTCTGTTTCTTTTCTTTTTTCTAAGAATCCTCTCCATTATTCAAAAGAAGCCTGTCTTATCTTGTTTCCAAACTCCTTTTCCCTTTCTTTCCCCTGTGCTGTTGATTTCCTACCTTCTTCCCACTTGAGTCGCCGGTGCAAGAGGGGGGTTCCTGCTTGGGTACCCACATCAGTAGGTTTTGTCTCCTCATCTGCTTGTCTTCTGAAGATGAATCGTTGGCAGAACTGAAAAAAAAAATCATGGAATGGCTTTTTTACATTTCTGCCAGGGGGAGGCTATTTTGTAATCTTTTTGCAGCCTTCCTGTGCACAACCCAATCCCAAGCTGACTTGATTATCTCCTTAACTGTTTAGAGCAAAATTTAAAACTGGATTTTGTTACCTGCCCCAGGAGCAGATGCAACGTCGCTGGGTTGTCTTGTGAATTGCCAGGGTTCCTTTTCTTTTACAGACAGATCTGAAAGGTCTTCCAGGGACCTCCTGTTAGCTAAATAGTCTTGATGGTTATTACAGAGAAGTTGTAATTCTTTTTGAAAGTATTTATGCACTCATCCATGCCAATATTTACAGTTCAGTTGATTTTTCCAGGTTGTGTAAGTTGCTAACAATGGAACTCCATTTATTTATTTATTTATTTATTTATTTATTTATTTATTTAGAGACAGGATCTGGCTCTGTCACCAGGCTGGAGTACAGTCACATAATCATGGCTCACTGCAGCCTCTGCCTCTCAGGCTCAAGTGATCCTCCCGCCTTAGCCTCCCCAGTAGCTGAGACTACAGTTGCGCACCACCACACCTGGCTAATTTTTGTAGAAAACAGATTTCACCATGTTGCTCAGGCTGGTCTGGAACTCCTGGACTCAAGCATTCCACCCGCCTCAGCCTCCCAAAGTGTTGGGATTACAGGCATAAACCACGGTACCCAGCTGAGACTCCATTTAAATAGGTGGCTTTCATGTGAATTATTAATTTTGGTAAAGAGAAGAGAAAAGCTGATAGATCAGTGTTTAACAATCATTTTATGAACTAAGTTCAAAAGAGCAACTAGGGCCTCCAGACTTCCCTACTTTACAAAGTAATGGCTTGGCCAAGGATGTTCCAAACAAGAAATCTTTTCAAATTGTGATTTAAATCATTAAAATAGGGAGACCAAGATGAGTAAACCAATATAATGAGGCAGACTAAGTAGGAGATTTTTAATGAACATTTTCAAAGCACAGGGAAAGAAGCCACAAAGAGTAAAAGGATTTTTCTGTACATACTGTCTTATTAATCTAGATTTATCTTGTTTATTGTGGAACTATGTGACTGGGTTAGCCATCAGGGGAGAGAAGTACTTTATGATGTAAAAGCTCAGTCTCCAGAGATAAAAATCTCTTCAATTTTCCATTTTTCAAAATATCACAAAGAAATCCATTTTTCCATGGTCTTCAATAAAGAAAGCGTGTCAAGGCAAGACACACATACAAAAAAGAAGTCAACATGGCTAGTGACAATGGGATAAGTAACAGCTACACTTAAATATTCTATATGTAATGTAGGTTTCTTTTTGTGTGGAAAAGGGTAGGACAAGATATGAGATTCCTGGTCTGGAGAGTGAGCGAGATATTAATATATTAAAGCAGGAATGTCTGAAACATGCATTGTGTATTTTCTGCTGTCTCGGCCCAAATCAGGCATAGCTCTGGGGAGAAGGGAGAAGGATAATACCAACCAAAAAGTATCTCTGTGATTCTTCAGGCTGCTTGGGCAGTCAGCCTCCAGAAGAGACCTCACTCAACTTTGGGTCATCCAGGCACACTGGCCACTCACCACCTCTGTGATATTATTTCAAGGACACCAACCCCCAGGTTCCCACCACTGCCACTGGCCAATATCTGAAATTCCCCTGACAGAGCTTCCTCATTAACATAAGGCTTTGACTCCAGACATAAACCAACCATGTCTCTTACCCTTTTCTTTGAACTCTATCCCCCCAACCCAAAATACAGACGGGAGATGAACAAATACAAATATATAAGAATTCTATTTAATTCTAATCATTTCAATATTTATTGAAAAAGTCTGAGCAAGACATCAGCAAGAAACTATAAAATCTCAGAATGGGCTGGTGCTTTAGAGATACAAGAAATGAGGTCTTTTGTTTTTTAACTTCAAGTCAAGACTGACAAGTTAACGTCTGTTTTGGGGATCATTAAGACAAAATAGTTGAAGTCTTGGATGGATAGTTAATGCTGCATAAAGCTCATCTGGTCAAGCTACACATCCTGTTTGGATTCATCTGTCATCCCTGATGAGTTATCATACAATGACTGTGTGGATACAGCCTCAGTGTGGATCGCTCAGTGGACAGGAAGGCTTCCTTCTCTTCATTGACACACAGCCTCCTGAGCCTGCCTGACACCAGCTCTCTTCCTGCCTGTAAAGGCTACAGGAATTAGTGGAATCCCTCTCTCCTGTGCTTTGCCACTTTATTAAAACACAGGAACCCTCAGAACCTTCTCCTCCTCATCCCTTGCAGCTTTACTTTCTCACATGATATAGTTTCCATTTCCCAACTCTGCTGGACTCACTAAGAAAAGACAGTGCCGTCCACCAGCAAGGACCCAAGTTAGGCTGTTCCAGGGAACCAGGGAACTATGGCCAGCAACTCCCTTCCATCCAGGAGCACAGGGACCAGGCCCTGGGAGGGAAAAGCACAAGATCCTGAGCAACCCAGTGCCTCGGAAGCGCAGCAGTGGAGGCAGGAGGGAGCAGACAGGGCCCGTGATGCCTTCCATAAACTCATGTTCCGGAAAAGGACAGTGATGAGGAATTTCATGCTCAGATTTGCATTCAGCTATTTATCCCAGTTAAGCCATGGCAGTCAGGAGCTGGAGCTCAGGAAATGTCTGAGCGCATTTACAGCTACCCAGAGCCACAGCCACGGACTGGCATTAAAAACTGATTTCCAGGTCTGGTTGAAAGTGAAGAAACAAACAGCATAAGCTAGAGGTCCCCAACCCCCAGGCCACAGACTGACACTCGTACAGTACACAGTGCATCTTTCAGACATTCCTGTGGTACGGGTCCATGGCCTGTTAGGAACCGGGCTGCACGGCAGGTGAGTGGAAACTTCGTCGGTATTTACAGCCGCTGCCCATCATTTGCATTACTGCCTGAGCTCCACCTCCTGTCAGATCAGCGACATCATTAAATTGTCATGGGAGCACCAACCCTATTGTGAACTGTGCCTGCAAGGGATCCAGGTTGTACGCAACTTGTGAGAATCTAATGCCCAATGATCTGAGATGGAGCTGAGGTAGTGATGCAGTCACTGGAGAGTAGATGCAAATACAGATTAACATTAGCAGAGAGGTTTGACTGTGCAGAGACCATAATAAATCAATTACTTGCAGGCTCTTATCAAAATCCTATCAGTGTGTGGCAAGGGACAATTAAGCTGCCTCTGGTGGCAGGCTTTATAGTGGCAGGTGAGTTGATGTACTTCAATTGTATAGCTGCATCTAGTGTCCTTAAATGTATGTTTGAGAGAACTTCAAATCCCCATACGATCTGGGTTAAAGTCAAGGCAGAATATCCTGAGATTGCAGTGACAGCAACCCAACGAGATTGCAGAGTGAACTGGACATAAGCAACACACTTTGGTGTCACTGTCTCCCATCACCCCCAGATGGGACCATCTAGTTGCAGGAAAACAAGCTCGGGGCTCCCATTGATTCTACCTTATGGTGACTTGTATAATTATTCCATTACATATTACAATCTAATATATAGAAATAAAGTGCACAATAATGTAATGGGCTTGAATCATCCCAAAACCATCCCCCACCCTGGTCCATAGAAGAACTGTCTTCCATGAAACCAGTCCCTGGTGCCAGAAAGGTTGGGGACCACTGGTATAAGCCACAGAGAAAGTACATACATAGTCTAATGTATAATTTATAAAGTATAGTACATACTGTTAATCTAATGATGTCAAGATAAAATCCAAATGTTAAAGACAAAACGCTCTTTAAAATATGCATAGAAATCTGTAATTGGAGCATATAAGAAAGACGTTATCATGATTACATTTCATTAAATAGTCATTGTAGGAATGTTAGCTTTGAATAAATTATAACCTCAAATGTATCTAAGAAAATTATAAAAGTGAAAATAAATACCTCTGAACATACACTTTTTGGACTTTAATAACTGTAAAAATAATTATAACATAGGCATAGTTCTGTGGGTGAAGTGAGTTCAAACACGCAAAGCACTTGGAACAATGCCTGGTACCGAGTAGGCCCAATGTAGCTATTTGCTCTTGGTAGACAGATGCCATTCTTTCTGTTAATTGTAGTCATAATTGAATTTTACAGTTTTTAGAAAGGATGAAAGATTAGTGCTTATTGAAGCTAGTTTTTTGGGGGTTTTTTCCAAACTTTTTTTTAGCAGCAAAATTCAGTTTTCAGTTTTCAAACTCCTTTCTCCAAACAATGGAGGAAATGGGGACCCCAGTGAGTAGGCCTGGAGGAGGAGCTGCTCTGCAGGAAGTGGGGCCAGGTTTCTATCCATCAACAATCTCCCCTTGAGGCAACTCTGGAACCCAGTCTGAACCCTAAGCCAAGGCACTCTACCAGTTGACAGATGAGGAAAATAAACCCCAGGGAGGTAAATAAACCGAGGGAGGTAAATGCTCTCATTCTCAAAGCTAGCACAGATTGCTTTCCAGAAAATTAATACCTAACATACCTGGAAACAAGCGCTATTTGCAGGGTGATATTCAAGATATTTAACCAGTGTCCACTCAGAATGGCTCTGCATAGTCAGAGCCTCATCCTGTGTCAGGCATTAACTTTTTAGTTGCTAAATCATAGGACGTTTTTGTGGAAGGCAGGGTGTCAGCGTTGAAGGGTTCAGTATCCGGGGGGCTCAGGACAAGAGGTAATTACCAACTGGTATAAAAGTGATTTTAACAAAGTACATTCATACCAAATGGGTACCAGCTAAATGTCAGCCCTGGGCGTTTGAAAATGTCCTCCGCAGGCTAGAAAAAATCTACATTGGATTGGAATCCTGCTGAGAATAGCTACACTATATATGGAACTCTGGAGACTGTATCTGTTTCTTCCCATTTGGTCTTTCTAGAAATCAAAGTTCTCCTCTGGACTCTTCCAAAACATTAGACATTTACTGGCTTCCAAAAGAAGGAACTCATGGTGATATTGACCAGTTTTAAAGAAAATAAAAGTATGAAACCGGGCATGGTAGTACACAGGTGGAATCCCACATATTTGGAAGGCTGAGGCTAGAAGATGGCTTGAGGCCGTAAGTTCGAGACCAGCCCGAGCAACATGGCAAGACCTCATCTTTAAAAAAAAGTTAAATCCAAATAAAAATTTCAAAAGATGTGAGTCGTTGCTTTGTAACTTCAACTTATCATTCAAAATAAGTTGAAGAATAGAAAGTGATAGCTGAATGCCACTCATTGTAGAGGTTGATCTGTGTCTCCATATTTACAAAAGGATTTATAAGAATACTTGTCATTTGCTTCCACTTATGAAAATAAATGGCTTCTGCCAGCGGTCTTGACGCAGACTATCTACCTGCATAAGAAACGGTCGATGGTGACAGAAGGAACAAAAAGAACAAAGCCCTACCAGCTGCCCCAGCAGGAGAATTGGTACATTGGGTTTGAATGGGAAGAGGGAGCATGTTCCAGAGGTGTGTGGGGAGAGATGGGAATAGAAAATGAAGGACTGTGGTGTTACAAGAACAATCAGAGCATATACAGACAGCTTATGAATTTGAGCTGGGACGACTTTCTGCTGCATCACGGAGTTTAGATTCCCCATGTCAAAGGCGGATCTGTATCTCGTTTGTATTCCAGAAAAGTATCTGCACATCACTTTTCTGGCTCTTAGGGGAGGGAGAGAGGCATGGGAGAAAATTCATTTAAGTGTATGCCTTAAAATGAAGTGCATTTGGCTAATGAGTAAGCAGCTGTTTAGTTAAGCAAATGACTCATACTGGGGTATTTATAGAGCACAACTATTTTTCAAGCCCATACAAATTTAAAAGAAAGAAGTTTCCCTATAACCCCAAAGCAGATGTTTCCACATTTATGAACAAAGTACTACTGAACAGTAAACCCATCCTTCAGGTTTATCAATGCATCCTATTAAAGCATATGTTAGTCTTCCTAGGAAGTACATATCTCTTCACTGAACAGAGAACATTTATGGAGTATTTGTTTTGTTCTATGTTAAAAAAAAAAAAAAAAAAAGTAAGTCAAAGGCCCAGCCTTTAAGAAGTAAAGTCTGATTGGAAAGTTACATCATATGCCCAAAAAATACAGCTAATAATGAAAAGTGAGATTCAAAAATGAGAACCACAGGAGTGCCATAAGCTGTAATTAGCTTAACTTTTTATTTACTTTTAACTTAATAGCTAATAGCTAATATTTTTTCAGAGCTTAGTATGAACCAGGCCTGGAGCATTTGAGTCCTCTTGTTGAAAAAGTCTGTTTTCCAAAGAGACTTTAAAATGGAACTGAAAGCAATAACATAAATCACATCAAGAAGAGAGGGAGACAGTATGACACTCGGGCATCACATGCAGCTCGGAGGTTCTTGCTAATCAAGTAGAAAGGCGACCAGGATATGTTAGAGGAACTCAAGGAGGCAGATCATGTGGCTGGTGTCCTTGAAGAAGGGTTCACACAGTCATGAGATGTGAAATTACCTTTGAAGAATGGGTTAGGATTAGATAAACGCAAGCGATTTCCAAGAAGCGACAATGGCTTGAGCAAAAACAATGAGGGTGGAAATAAGACATCGCTGAGCGAACACAAGGTTGGGATCGGTCAATAAACCTGTCTGAATGGAGGGCACAGGCAAGGAACAATGGTGAAGAGTGGTCAGGAATCAAATATGCCAGAACGGGCTGAGCTCTGTGGGCAAAAGAAAGGCCCAAACACCAAAATGGACTAGCAGGGGAAAGATGAACCTGGGCTGGTGAGACATGCATGCAACAAGGCAGGACTAGGGGCAGGGGATTCAGTTAGGAGTTGACTGTGGACTGGCCTAACATAAATAGGCCTCAACCGAGGTTGAGGCAGAGAAAATGCCAAAGAAGTGAAAATGGAGGAATGGCAAGGAAAGGGGATGACTGCTTGGCTGTGAGAAGCATCAGGAAAGAACGTTCAAAATGGCTGTAGAGTCCCCAGCCTGGGTGACAGGGTGAATGTGAGAGGAGTACATCAGTCTCATCAGAAGAGGAATTGTTTTAGACACCGGGAGCTTAGAGTGCTATCAGAACAGACAAGTGAAGCAGTCTCAAGGCAGCCAAAAATGTGCACCTGAGACTTTGTCGGTCAGTGGAGACTTGGGATTTCCATTTGAATGATCTAGCACAGGGCAGACTTGGGTAACTGAAGTGATATGACCTCTGAGACATTGTGGAAACAGAAGCCATCCTGAGTCCGGGGAGACCATTGGAGGGACCTGCCCTCAGAAGGGATTTTGGTTTTCTCAGGCCACCATGAGAAGAGACAACAGGCTGGCAGCTGAAACAACAGAAATTAATGTCCTGACAGTTCTGGAGGCTGAAGTCCGAGATCGAGGTGTAGGCAGGGTTGGTTTCTCCTTGGCTTGGATGGCCAGCTTCTCCCTGTGTCCTCACATGGTCATTCCTCCTTGTGTCTGTGTCCTCATCTCTTCTTATAAGAAATCCAGTCATATTGGATAAGGATTCACCCATATGGCCTCATTTTTACCTTAATCACGTCTTTAAAGAACCTATCTCCAAATACATGTACATTCTGTAATAGTAGGGGTTAGGACTTCAACATATACATTTTGGGGGGTGCAACGAAACTCATATCAGAAGGTAAGAAAACTCATACATGGGAAGAGAATGAGCATTAAAGCTTAACCAAACTGGGCATGGTGGCTCACACCTGTAATCCCAGCACTTTGGGAGGCCGAGGCAGGTGGATCACAAGGTCAGGAGATCGAGACCATCCTGGCTAACATGATGAAACCCTGTTTCTACTAAAAATACAAAAAATTAGCTGGGCGTGGCAGCGGGCGCCTGTAGTCCCAGCTACTCAGGAGGCTGAGGCAGGAGAATGGCCTGAACCTGGGAGGCGGAGCTTGCAGTGAGCAGAGATCACGCCACTGTACTCCAGCCTGGGTGACAGAGCGAGACTCTGTCTTAAAAAAAAAAAAAAAAAAAGCTTAACCAGAAGCAAATGACCAGAGACCAATTAAACATCTCATATTGCATAATAAATAACATTGCAAAGTTAATTGCTCTTTTGTATCTTGTCAATTCCGTGTCATGGAGCACAGTGTGTGTATTGAGTCAAAGGTGACCTAAAGAAGGCACATGTGCATGAATACGTTTACCGAAGTAGCTGAGATGCATACATGACACGGAGACAGAGTGACTTTTAGAGGTAAACTTTTTAATGCCAACAAAACCTGCATCCTAAAAAGCAAGGTGAAAACCACAGTGACAAATGGTTAAGATCCTGTGTGCTTTGTCTTAGGATTTTCTGATTAATTTTTTCTCTTTCAAAAGACTACAAACTGGAGAAGTTTCAGAAGCTTTTCCATTCTGTGAGAATCTTTTATTTTATTTTATCTGTCCCCAAGAGCCTCTTTTTTTCTTCTTCCCATTATTTCTGACCAGATAGGCTCTCTGTGCCTGTCTTTTGTTGGGAAAGAAACCTCTACCACAAGTTGCAGTTCCATGTTCCCGGGGAGCATTTCAGTGGTAACTGCTGTCACTATAGGGGTGTTGTCTAAGAACCTGCCTAACTGCAATGGTCCTGCTGACTGTGTTATTTCTCTCTCTAAATAATGCTCTAAATCATTAGAACAGGCTAATGATTAATTTTTCCATTCTGGTAAGTTTTACAAGTGTTTCTTTCATAATAGGAGAGTCTTTTTTAAACAGAGGCAATTTAGATTGGTTTGTTCTTGGAAGGAGGGTGGGCTATGAGGAATGCCATAATCTTACATTATGGTATTAATCATTCTTTGTTCAGTTTGTTCTTTTACAGGCTTAATCTTGCATTCAGTTTTGATAGAGAACATAAAGCATTTTTTTAACCTAATGATGTCTCAGGTAGCGGTGGTACTTGAGATGGCCCATTTTGTACATTACTTCATGGAAAATAGATTCTTGCCACCCCCAGCAACTAGTGTGAGCTGGCAAGCCACAGATCCTTGGAGGCTTAGCTGCTTCCTCTGTTAAAAGCAGATACTGACACATAGTGAGTACATCAGGCAAATGAACTTTATTTGGGGAATGTTGAATTTAGGGTCATGTTAGAGCATACAAATAAATTTGTCCCTAAAGTACTGTTTTGAGATTATATAAGTACCTGGCATAATTAAGTAATGGCAATCACTATAATTATCATTATTAATTCAAGGTACCTTTTTCTTTTTCCTGATGGATAGCCCTTAAATTCTTACAAATACTAAATTAATGAGTAAGAAACAAATGTGCGTATAATTTTGCTTTGAAATTTCAAATAAGGAAAAATAAATCTAAAAAACAAATATTTTTCTATATTCCTTTGACTCTGAAGAACCCCCCAAAAGAACCCTCTAATAAGTATGTATCTAATATTTTCTATAAGCAAGTTTTTTGGGAACCTTTGTTGCTGATATGTTATATAATTCCTCAGATACAAGCAATAGTGAAACCATTTTACTCTTTAGTCATTATATTAAGGTTTTAGTAATTATATAAAATGATACTTTAAAAAATTCAAAACAAATTTCATCAGATATATAAGCAATGATGGTTCATGTTTTGATTTTTCACCATTCTGTCACATTCTCAATTCAAATTTGTAAGTAATTGTTAATTACCTAAGTCTGCAACTCACGGTCCTAGAATGTTGTAGAATATACCAAGAAGTACAAAATGGGCTTCTTGCCATCACTGAGCTTCCAAACCAGCTGGAAAGAAAAGACTTAATGATGAGGGGAAGAAGGGCTATAAATGGAATGAATGTCTTAAAGGCTTACCATGTGTCAGGCACGTAGATAATAAGAACTTATCACAGGCCATCCCATGGAAACCTCACCAGGTCTCTGAGAGGTGCCCCCATTGATGTTCAGAGAAGTTAATTACCAGCACCAAATCACAAGTCTGTCTGTCCTGCTCCAAAAGCAAATGCATTTTCTATATTATAGAAAATAATATAGAAAACATTAATTGCAAAGTTAATCGTTCATATTGTATCTTGTCAATTCCGTGTCACAGAGCACAGTATGTGTATTGAGTCAGAGGTGATCTGAAGAAGGCACACGTCCATGTATAAGTGTGTCGAAGTGGCTGAGATGCATACACGACATGGAGACAGTGTGACTTTTAGAGATAAACATTTTAATGACAACAAAATCTGCATCCTAAAAAGCAAGGTGAAAAATCACAGTGAAAAATGGTTAAGATCCTGGATGCTTTGTCTTAGGATTTTCTGATTTTTTTTCTCTTTCCAAAGACTACAAACTGGAGAAGTTTCAGAAGCTTTTCCATTGCATGAAGATCTTTTTTTTTTTTTTTCTTTTATCTGTCCCCAAGAGTCTCTTTTTTTTTTTTTTTTTTTTTTTTTTTTTTCTTCCTATTATTTCTGACCAGATAGGCTCTCGGTGCATTATTTTTTATTAGAAAATGCATTTTACTTTTACCCATCAGGAAAAGAAAGTTCAATAGTAACCAATAATATAATATAAAAAGTAGTCAAGATAACTACAGAAGAGTCGTCATAAGGCAATAGCAATGAAAAGTATGTGTTGTAGGAGATCAGAGCAGGGAAGAATCACTAGATTCAGATGATTGAGGAAATTCCTGTGAAACAGAATCCATCACTATACTTCATATACATATAGATGGTACAGTACACCACAAATTCTGTATTATCCAGTTCAGGCCATCCTGGGACTCCCTGAAAAATAGTCAATCAGTCCTTTATTTCAATCTCAAGCATTTTGTCCCAAGCCCTGCAGAATCTGAAGGGCCTTGGAGATTTAGGGAGAGTTTTTCTCACCTACTCCACTCATTCTATTGGTTGTCCCCAGTGCCCTGTTCTTAGCTATAGAGCCTTCTGGGGCATCACGTGACACCCCTTTACCTTGGGCAGAGAACATTCCCCAGAAACTCTTCTCTTCCTTTCCATCCCTCTAAGGTCCTTAAATCTTTTTGCAACCTTTTAATTCCCTCACCTCACAGCCCTGCCTCCTACATGTGTAACGTTAGCAGTAGCTGTGGTCTCCGCCAGGTCTGAACCCTCATGGGTCGGGATGAGGACGGAAGCCTCAGAATGCAGCATCAGAAGACACTCATACTTCCCTTTTGGGAACACAAATCTTTAGTCTCTTCTCCCCATGTCGAGTTATGCTGAAGTATGTCCTTTTCCTTGCTAGCTTTGAATCAAATCACAAAGGTGACAGCGGAGCAAGTGCAAAGGATAACTGAGTTTCTCACCAATAAAGTCCACTTTCATCTGATGGAGGCCAATATCTGGCGTTCTGTCCATACAAAAATGCAGGCCTTTGGAGACAAACATTTCTACTTTTTAAATTCTCTCGCATTTTGAAGTTCCACTGTTTCCAATGTACTTGCTAACCATGCATTCTTTAAAAATGAGAATCTATATGAAAAAGAACTATGATCTTGTCTTTAAAAAGTGACCTTAGGGCATAAGTCCAAGAGATCTATTGAACAAGATGGTGACTATAGTTAATAAAGATGCATTGTGTACTTGAAAATTACTACAAGAGTAGAATTTTAAATATTCTCACCACAAATAAATGGCAAATCTATGAGGTAATAAATATGTTAATTAGCTTGATATATGTATATGAATATATGATATGTGTATACATGTTTCAAAACATCATGTATACTGTAAATATATACAATATTTTTCAATTCAAAAAATAAATAAATTTGTAAAAAGCGACCTGGAAAAGTACACAGTAATAAGCATATGGACAAATTGTCAGGACCCTAGAGAGAGAACCGTGCAGTGAAAATTGCTGAGTGTTTTGTTTTGTTTTTCTTTCTGGAAAGGAGTAGGAAAGCTACGTGGCAGAAACACCTGTACATCTAAGCAAAGCTCAGGTATCCAGCTAGGCTAGAGATGCCCTTCCTTTGCAAACACATTTAAATCACATTGAACAAAATTACTATGGGTAAAGATGAATATCCCACTTCATTTTGGACACAAATTATATATTATAATGCCATAAGCACTTTCTGCTCCCACTCATCAAGTGCAGCTGCAAAGTCTGGTGTCCCTCCTGTGGCAGAGCCTTCCTCCTCTATGCTCCTGTTAGGAGCTGGGCTGCTCCTCCCAGGTCCTGCTTCCTCCACCCAGCCAAGACTCACTTGAGGCTGTAGGTGCTGCCTCCAGAGAGGTCACGATGCCTGAGATCAGACCCCTACAGCCTCTCCTCTCCTCCTTCCTACCATCTCTACCCCCCATTTTGTGTGTGTGTGTGTGTGTTTATTTATTTATTTATTTGAGATGAAGTCTTACTCTGTCACCCAGGCTGGAGCACAATGGCACTATCTCAGTTCACTGCAACCACCACCTTCTGGGTAAAAGCAATTCTCCTGTCTCAGCCTCCCAAGTAGCTGGGATTACAGGCATGTGCCACCAGGCCTGGCTAATTTTTTTTGTATTTTTAGTAGAGATGGAGTTTCACCATGTTGGCCAGGCTGGTCTCGAACTCTTGACCTCCAGTGATCCACTTGCCTTGGCTTCCCAAAGTGCTGGGATTACAGGTGTTAGCCACTGCACTCGGCCATATTTTTACTTTTAATTGACAAATAATAATTGTGTATATTTGTGGGGTACAATGTGATGTTTTGATCTACGTATGCATTATGGAAGGATTCAGTCAAGCTAATTAACATATCTGTCATCTCCCAATTTATCATTTTTTGTGGTAAGAACATTAAAAATCTATTTTAGCAATATTGAAACAAACATGCTTAACTGTGGTTACCATGCAGGGTAACAGTTGCAGTGTAACAGTTGCAGTGTAATAGTCTAACTGAAACTTTGTACACTTTGACCAACATCTTTTCTTTCCCCGTCTCTTCCTCTCCTTTCCAGCCTCGCCTCGGGTGACCGACTTTCTACTTTCTCTTTCTAAGAGATATGCTTTTCAAAAATCCACATATAAGTGAGTTAATACAGTACAGTCATGTGTCGCTTAATCATGGGAGTACATTCTGAGAAATGCATCATTAGGCGATATCATGACTGAGTGAACATTGTAGAGTGCAACCCTAGATGGTAGAGCCTACCCCACAACTAGACTATATGGTTTAGCACATTGCTACTGGGCTGCAGACCTGTACACGTGGTACTGTGCTGAATAGTGTAGGCAATTGTAACACCGCGGTAAATATTTGTGCATCTAAACACAGAAAAATCATGGTAAAAATAGGGCTTTATAGTCTTATGGGACCACCACTGTATATGCAGTGTGGTCTGTGGTTGATCGAAACATTATTATGTGGTACATGACCATAGTTGTTTTTCTGTGCCTGGCTTATTTCTTTTAGCGTAATGTCATGCAGGTTCATCCATGTGGGCAAATGACAGCATTTTCTTCTTTTTGTGGCTTTGTAGTATTTCATTGTGTATATACACCACATTTTATTTATTTATTTATCTGTTGATGGACACTTAGGTATGTCTTTATGACTCAATGTGGTCATTTCACCAGAGAAGTGGACTTACATATGTACACTTTCCACATACTCTTCATTTAATTCTTCCTCTAAAACCTCACTAATGCTGTTCCCCTCCTCTGCCTCTGTCCATCAAGATCTGTCCTATACAACAGAGTAAATTCCAGATGGAAGAAGTTAAGTGTGCAACATCAACCCATAAAAAACTAGGGGGGAGATTGAATCGTCTTCGAAAGTTCTAGACTGGGAAGAGCTTTGGAACATAAAAGAAACCATAAAAGTAAGAATCAGGCTCTCTGCTCCTTCCATTTGATAGACAGCTACGTATTCTTATGTAAAACTAGCCATGTCCCTGGGGCACCATGGTAAAGGTGAAGGCCAGAGTAAACGAACTTGGTCGTATTGGGCACCTGGTCACCAGAACTGCTTTCACTCTGGTAAAGTGGATATTGTCACCATCTGTTACCCCTTCATTGACCTCAATGACATGGTCTGCATGTTCCAGTATGATTCCACCCATGGCGAATTCCACAGCACCATCAAGATTGAGAATGGGAAGCTTGTCATCAATGAAAATCACATCACTCATCGTCCAAGGCGAGATGCCACCAAAATTAAATGAGATGATCCTGGCACTGAGTACGCTGTGGAGTCCACTGGTGTCTTCATGGCCATGGAGAAGGCTGGGGCTCACTTGCGGGGGATACCAAAAGGGTCATCATCTCTGCCCCATCTGCTGATGGGCATGAACGATGAGAAGTATGAAAACAGCCTCAAGGCCATCAGCAATGCCTCCTGTGCCACCAACTGCTTTGCCCCCCACTAGCCAAGGTCATCCATGACAACTTTGGAATCATGGAAGGACTCATGACCACAGTCCACACCATTACCGCCCCCAGAAAACTGTGGATGGCCCCTCCAAGAAACTGGTGTGATAGCCACAGGGCTCTCCAGAACATCATCCCTGTATCTACTGGTGCTACCAAGGCTGTAGGCAAGGTCATCCTGAAACTGAATAGAAAGCTTACTGGCATGGCCTTCCTTGTCTTCACCACCAATGTGTTGGTCATGGACCTGACCTGCCAGATATGATGACATCAGGAAGGTGGTGAAGCAGGCATTGGAGGGGACCTTTGAGGGCAGCCTGGGCTACGCTGAGCACCAGGTTGTCTCCTCTGACTTTAACAGCAACACCCACTCTTCCACCTTCGATGCTGGCGTGGGCATTGTCCTTAACAACCACTTTGTCAAGCTTATTTCCTGGTATGACAATGAATTTGGCTACAGCAACAGGGTAGTGGACCTCATGGTCCACATGACTTCTAAGGAATAGCAGCCAGCTGGACACCAGCCCCAGCGAGAGCACGAGAGGAAGAGAGAGGCCCTCAGCTGATGGGGAGTCCCTGCCACACTCAGTCCCCCATAACGTTGAGACTCTCCCCTCCTCACAGTTTCCATGCAGACCCCCTGAAGAGGGTGAGACCTAGGGAGCCCTACCTCATTGTGTACATCAATAAAGTCCCCTGTACTCAGCCAAAAAAGAAAAAAAAAAAAGCAGAATAAACATAATTCGTTAACTAACATTTCAGCATTTTAATACAGTTTAAAAATAATAAGGCTCGGCGCAGTGACTCACACCTGTAATCCCAGCACTTTGAGAGGCCGAGACAAGCAGATCACTGGAAATCAGGAGTTCGATACCAGCCTAGGCAACATGGCAAACCCTGTCTCTACTAAAAATACAAAAATTTTAGTAGAGTGGTGGCACATGCCTATGGTCCCAGCTACTCGGGAGACTGAGGCAGGAGAATTGCTTGAGCCTGGGAGGCAGAGGTTGCAGTGAGCTGAGATGGCACCACTGCACTCTAGCCTGGGTGACAGAGGGAGACCCTGTCTTAAAAATGAATAAAAATAAATAAATAAAATGAGAAGAATCAACAAAAGCTATTAACAAATCAGCAGAAATTGCATCAAGACAATTTTTAAAAGAGATGGTATAGCTACTAAAGAATCGTACTGAAACTTGTTAACAATTTAACCTTACTTGTAATCTAAGATAAATGCAAATTTAAATCATGAGATATATTTTTTCTATTAAATTAACATATTTTTAAAATGATATGACTTAGTCTTTGATGAGGGTGTGATGAGAATAATACCTTTATAACTTGCTGATAATGTTATAATTTAATACAGAGTTTTTGAAAATCAATTTGTCTTGTTTATTAAATGCTAAAAATGGATTCATGCCTTTGACTCCATGATTTCATTACAGGACATTCTCCTAAGAAAATAATGTAAAAAGTCATAAGTACAAAGTTATAAGTACAAATAATTTAGCCTCAAATTATTTTGCAAATTAAAAAGAAATGAACAGAATAATTTTCTCCTTATATAGGTATAGATTTTAAAATTACAAAGGCTTCCCAGTAACATGAAGAAACTTAATACTATATAAAAATATGCAGGGAACAGAGAACACCAGAAGAAAAAATAACAGTGGTATGCTTAGGGTGTGAGAATTATGGGTGATATTTATTTCATTTTTTCTGTTCTCTATATTTTCCTTAATGCATTTGTTATTATGGTAATATGTATAACATAAAATTTACCCTTTTAACCTTTTTTTTTTTTTTTTTCGAGATGGAGTTTCACTCTTGTTGCCTAGGCTGGAGTGCAATGCAACCTCTGCCTCCCAGGTTCAAGCGATTCTCCTGCCTCAGCCTCCCAAGTAGCTGGCTTTACAGGCATGCACCACCACGCCCAGCTAATTTTAATTTTATTTATTTATTTATTTGTATTTTTAGTAGAGATGGGTTTCTCCATGTTGGTCAGGCTGGTCTCAAACTCCCGGCCTTAGGTGATCCTCCTACCTCAGATTCTCAAAGTGCTGGGATTACAGGCATGAGCCACCGCCCTTGGCCTTAACCACTTTTTAAGTGTAAAGTTTAGTGGCATTAAGTATTTCACATTGTTATACAACCATCACCACCATCCATCTCCAGAACCTTTTCATCTTCCCAAGTGGAAACCTTGTACCACTTAACACTAACTTCCCATTCCCTCTCCCCCAGGCCATGGTAACCACTGTTCTACTTTCTGACTTTATGAATTTGACTTCTTTAGGTACCGCGTGTAAATTAAATTATACAATATTTGTGTTTTTGTGACTGACTTATTTTACTTTGCACAATGTCTTCAAGGTTCATCCATGTTGTAGCATGTGTCAGAGTTTCCTGGCTTTTTAAGGCTAAATAATGTTCTACTTTATATGTACATCACATTTTGTATCCATTCATTCTTCTAAGGGAATTCAGATTGCTTCACTTTTTGGCTATAGTGAATAATGCTGCCATGAGCATGGGTGTACCAATATCTGTGTGAGTCCCTAGTTTCCATTTTTTTCAGTTTATACCCATAGTGGGATTGCTGGATCATATAGTAATTCTGTGTTCAATTTTTTAAACAACCACCAAGTCGTCTTCCACAGTGACTGCATTCAAGAGTTCCAATTTCTCCACATCTTTGCCAACACTTGTTTTCTGTTTCTTTAAAGAATAACCATCCTAACGGGTATGAAGCGGTATCTCACTGTGGTTTTGATTTGCATTGCCCTAATGATTAGTGATGTTGAACATCTTTTCATGTATTTATGGGCCACTTGCATATCCTGTTTGGAGAAAGATCATTTCAATTTCCTTGCCCATGTATAATGGGGATGTTTGCTTTGTTAGTGAGTTGTATGAAGTGTTTGTTTGCATATATATTTGTATATATAATTTTTATTTTTAATCGTAATAAAAAACACATGAAAGTAACCATCCTTACTTTCTTTGAGTGTCAGTTCAACAGTGTTAAGTAGCTTCGCATGCTGGTGCAACAGATTTCCAGGAATCTTCATCTTGCAAAATTGAAACTCTGTACCCATTAAATAACAACTCCCACATTTATTTCCCCTTGCCCAGCCCCTGGCAATCACCATTCCACTTTCTGTGTCTATGGATTTGACTGCTTTAGGTACCTCATATAAGTAGAATCATACAGGATTTGTCTTTTTGAGACTGATTTATTTCACTTTAGCATAATGTCCTCAATATTTATCCATGTTGTATATATGACAGGATTTCTTACCTATGTAAGACTGAGTAACATTCCATGCTATGTATTGCTTTTATATTTTTTATTTACAAATTGTAAAATACTACTCATCAATATGAATCTTATACTGTCCTCTTCCCTGTTTCAATCACCTAAAACCTCTTTTCTATATTAGGCCTTTTGATATTGAATGTTTTCAGTGTCATACTCTCATTTATCTGATTAATAATAAGTTCTTTATGTTTCACTTTTAACCAAGGCAGGAACACCAGGGCAATTAGTCTAGTAAAAAAGAAAAGCCAACGGTGGCCATGCGGAGAGTGAAGCAAACCCGTGATACATTCATGGAAAAGCTGGACTTTTGCTGTCCTCGGAAAGTGAGATCTTTTTTTGTGTGAAGAACTATTGAAATCTGAAGCTTCTCTTAGGAAGTTAAAAGTTCTTTTGAAAATATTTAAAAGCCCTCAATTAAAAGATCCTAATACAGTCACATGCAGTACAACTGCATTTAGGTCAAGGATGAACTGCCTATAGGATGGTGGTCCCATAAGATTATAATAACGTGTTTTCAAGATCAGGAGATCAAGACTATCCTGGTCAACATGGTGAAACCCAGTCTCTACTAAAATACAAAAAAATCAGCCGGGTGTGGTGGCGGGCGCCTGTAGTTCCAGCTACTCGGGAGGCTGAGGCAGAGGAATCGCTTGAACCCAGGAGGCAGAGGTTGCAGTGAACCGAGATCACGCCATTGCACTCCAGCCTGGTAACAGAGTGAGACTCCGTCTCAAAAAAAAACAAATAGTGTTTTTTACTGTGCCTTTTCTATGTTTAGATAGGTTTAGATACACAAATACTTCCCACGGTGTTACAATTGCCTACAGTATTCAGGACAGTCACATGCTGTGCAGATTTATAGCCTAGGATCGATGGGCTCTAGCATATAGCCGGAGTGTGTGGTAGGCTATGCTATCTAGGTCCATCTAAGTCCACTCTGTGTTCACACAAGGACAGCAACAGCACATGTCTCAGAACGTATCCTCATTGTTCAGCTGCGCATGACTCTACAGTGTTATCTTCTCCTGTGTTTTGCTTGTGAACTCTCTGCTGGTCAACATGGATCCTGAGCCCTGGGCCTTCCCTGGGACTTTCTAACCTAGATCTAGTTTGTGGGGTTTCAGAGAGAATAAAATTATCTAAAATTGAGGGGAAAAAATTTGGCAGGCAATTTGGAGAAGACTCCCAGTTGGCCTGCCAACAACACTGGCAGAAGAAATGTAGTTGAGTTAGAAGCCTTCCAGCATGTTCCCTAGGGGATGCTCACACAGGAGCCGCAGGTGAACTAGGGAAGTCCCTGGCTCCTAAAGCCTGAGCAGGAACCATATACACCACCACGCCCCTGCTAAAGTGAAATTGAGTCCCAAACCAGGAGTAGCAGGAGCAGAAAAGTGACGGAGCTCATACAAACTGAGATGAATTGCAGTTTCCAGGACAGAAATGACTAGTAGCTTATTATTTGTTATTGGCTCCAGATAAATCTTACAGCCTGAGTAAAAGCAAATGTATTGACTTTTTTTTTTTTTTTTTTTTGCTATGGTTATTCTGACTATTCTCTTTTATTGAAAATGGTTTTTTTCTAATTAGATAGCAGCAGCCTGAAGGTAGGACCGTCTTAGTTTCTCTGTGTTCCTTATAGAATCTAGGAAATTATTTTGTACATAGTAAGTATTCAATAAATATTGGATTACTCAACTTGAATTAAAAACAGCCAGATGGGCTGGGCGCGGTGGCTCAAGCCTGTAATCCCAGCACTTTGGGAGGCCGAGACGGGCAGATCACGAGGTCAGGAAATCGAGACCATCCTGGCTAACACGGTGAAACCCCATCTCTACTAAAAAAATACAAAAAACTAGCCGGGCGAGGTGGCGGGTGCCTATAGTCCCTGCTACTCGGGAGGCTGAGGCAGGAGAATGGCGTGAACCCAGGAGGCGGAGCTTGCAGTAAGCTGAGATCCGGCCACTGCACTCCAGTCTGGGTGACAGAGTGAGACTCTGTCTCAAAAAAGAAAAAAAAAAAAAAAAAAACAGCCAGATGATAATACCTTAATAGTCACAGAATTAAGTTTCTTTGGACAGTGATTTCTTGATGTTTTTAAATTAGCTATTAGACCCAACACCCTGCAGCAAAAAGGCTTTGCTTACTTGAACTCACGCTTGTTATCCTTTTGGAGTCCGAAGCCTAATTAATGTAGGATAGAGCCTCTTTTAGAATAAAAGTCCTCTGTACTACAGGCTTATTCTTTGGGTCTCTAAACACAGACTGGGGAACAGAAAGGCTTTTGGGTTCAGGCTGAGGATAGGCACCTCCCTGCCCATCTGCCTCTCAGTGTTGCTGGCCAGGGCAGGGGGAGCCAGTGTGATTTGCCCAAACCTCCCCCACTGAGGTGTCATGTTGCTGTGACGGTGCCACAGGAGTCTCAGGAAAGCTGAGAGCTCAACATAACAAAGTTCCTACGTGGACAGTGGTGCTCAATACTTGCTTCTTAAAAAATCGATTAGTTAGGACTATCTGATGCCAGGGACTGAATCTAGTCACTTAATAATAGGGTTCCCACAGATCTATTTATCTATATCCCAAACACTGTATAATTCTAAAACTATGAGAGAGAGTGTGTGTGTGACTCAACTGCCTCAAACACACCACGGAAACTTGTTTCGGTATAAATAACTGAAGACAGAAAAGACAGAATGAATCAACCAGAGGAGTAGGGAGAGTTATATATAAACTGATATAGACAGATATAATTTTTTTTATTATTTTGAAATAGAGACGGGATTTTACCATGTTGCCCAGGCTGGTCTCGAACTCCCGACTTCAAGTGATCCTCCCACCTTGGCCTCCGGAAATGCTGGGATAACAGGCGTGAGCCACCATGCCCAGCCTAGTGATATAATTCTTTTTAATACATGCCTTGAAGTGTTGTATTTTTTACAAGTGGTATTATAGAATTTATAAACTCATAAAAAATTTAAAAACAAGGTAAACCGTAATATTTTAAATGAAAACACTTCTTTAGATATAGCCTTGAAAACTGAAAACTTACACATTACAGGATTGTTATCTTGTTAGTTAGACACTGTTAAATGACCAAAGCTATTCATGGTCTCCGGATGAGAACCCAAGTAAAGAGTCTTCCCTTAGTTAATTCACAGGATCCTCCCTCACTTGACTGGACTAGCACTTTACAGTTGCATAAAATGCTGGTTTTGAATTTTTCTTGTCCCTCAATACCCACTAAGCCTGCCATGAAAATTATTATGCTTATTATTATAGAATCTCATGGACTGCTTAATGAAAGATGCTTAAAATAATAATTTTCCAGGTTTAATTTTTATTGCTATCTAGAGAACAAGATTTTCTAAACATGTAGTCCTGTGACTCTTCAAAACCATCAGCCAGGAATTCTTTTTGGATACACTGATATTTCTCTGTGTTATCCTTAGTACAGCTTAGCTTACCAAAGGACAGATGGACAAAAGCGTCTTAAAGGTTAAGTCTTGGAACAATATAAAATGCAGTCTGCAAACACTTGGGGAGTGCATCATACCAGACAATTAGACATTCCAATAGAATAGGCGAAATACATTGGACTTATTTACAAAACATGTTTCAGGTATACGTACACACGTATGTGATATTATGTCATATGTATGTTACCATACATTTTATAAATGTCTTGTGTATGTATTTACCTGTATGTACACTGGTCAGGATGTAAAATTTGTTACTATCGGTAGCAGTCAAAAAAAATGTTAAGTCACTGATTTAGAGGACTTAATTCTAAACGAATGGAAAGCACTTAGGGTGAAAAGAACTCCTATCTCTGAATAGAAATAATAGAAACTACCATCACAAACTGGTCAACAATTCACTGCAAAGTTCTTGCCAGAGGCCAGAGTCTGGTTCATGTTCTAGGTCAATGCTACAGACTGAAAGCTAGATGGAGAAAAGCGACCTTGAGGTTATGCTGTAGCTACCGAAAGAAGGCAGGTGGAGGTAGCTGTTCTTTGGTTGCAATAACCTGGAGTAGATGTGCGGTGCTAGAGGGGGCAGATGTGAAATCGGAGGGTGGTTCCAGCTGTCTCAGTGCTTGATGAAGCCTTAAATCTGTGTTCCAACATTTCCCACTTCTGGAAATAAATGCATACTCAGCTTGGAGACAAGGGCAGAAGCAGACCTTACAGGCCCAGGGTGCAGGGCTCCTGTGGGGACCTCGGAACTAGGGCAGGGGCTTATATTTTATTCTTGAAACCCAGTTGATATTAAAGTGGATTTCAGTTCAATTTGGGGGAAGAAAAGCCCTTTTGCTTGCATATTTTTAATGTTAATACTAATGTCGAGATATCTCTGATTTAATAATAAAATATCCTTGGTTCTAGTTTTAGTACCTGTTTGAGAATTAATTGATTAAAAACTAAGAGTGAAACTGTATTACTATTTTGCAGTCTGATATAGCGCAAGATGTTTATCTTCTAAGTTTCTTTTTATTTTTTAGATTTTCTAGAAGATGTACTTCTTGATGAGGCCAATATTTCTCTCTCATGTCCCACACATTTCTATTATATATCTGCTATAATTTGGAGCCCTTACATTTGTTGTAAAATCACTTTTGACAGTGTATTTGAGTTAAAGTACAAAGGTTCATTACCAAAGCTCTCTTTCTTTGGAGGACTTTTTATTATTAGTGCTACAAAGTTGATCCTAATGGCTTCAATAAGAATACTGGGATGAAGTCATTTTATTTTCTTTTCCTTTGTTTCTAGTTGCCATATTTTACTGGAATTCCGGGGTTTGAAAATACCCAAAGAATTCATCTCATTTATTCTCTGGGATTTAAAACTAAAACTCTGATTATTTAGCTGAAATAAAATTCAATAAATCATATTTTTATATGAAAGAAGAGAAGCATGACAAGGGTAACTTGTAGGAGTACAATGGTAGTCAACTCATCTTAAATTCTGCATTTTCATTTTTGTAAAATGTTTGCTTCTTGTTGCTCTGGAAAACTGTGTTCTGTTGCTTTACCTACAAAGACAAACATTAATCAAACTTACCACTAGTATTAAGCACTGATTAAACGGCCACATCCTAACACAACAAATCTGCTGACTTCTCTTCGTGTGCTTTCCGTCTTAACACACAGACACAGACAAGACTGATAGTCCTAAGAAGGCCCTTTATCAGAAGCATTTAATCCTAGAGTCTTTTCCTTTACATACGGTATTCAAGAAAGGCTTTTTACATGAAACACATTAAAAAATTAAATAAAGATCATTGCTGGATAGAACCTCCTTAACTGCATGTTGACAGACATAGAATAGTTGGCAGAAGGAAGTTGGCACTCTTATTAAGGGTCTAATTTTGATTTTGCATAATTTGTGGATAGTCACTACTAAAATAAAATACTGAAGAGCTGATCTGTGCTAATTTCTTTGGTAGGATTTTTTTTAAGAATAGACTGAAGTTGTGAAACTGCTATAACTTGGGCCACGGTTTTTCTGCAAGGACTGGTACCTTTACTTTATTCTGGATCTCTTTTACAAATAAGGTCCTAAACCACTGTCTTCTTTCTGTGTATATCCATTTTGTTTTGAGAACAAGCACCCTTTTCTCTTTAGTATTCTTTTCCTATGGCTAGAATGGGTCAGCGGTGTAACACACTCAGTCAACGCCTAATTGAGTAAAATGTGGCGGAACGTTTTGGAAAAACCAGTGGTAACCACAGGAGACCCCACTCTTTTTCTCTGCCACTTAGTCTTCAAGAAGGAATGACTAAAAGTTGTATTTCTTTTTAGACAATAATTATTGGTGTGTTGATTGACTACATGATCATTAGTGAGATTTCTAGTATATTGTTTTGTAATAGTAGAATTGCTGTAAACTTTGGCAGATGGAAGTTCACATAGTTTGACCTGGAAAGTTGAACTACTTCAATCTTCAAATTTTTCCTTGTAAACTATTTCATAGTAGCAAAATAATCATAATTTTCTTTGAATATTGTTAAGGAGAATAGTATTTCTCTTTCAGAATATACATCCTATGTCCCCACTGCTGTTCATTCATTAGTTAACTTCTTTCCAGGTTGTCTCGCTGGTTTCTTGCCACCTGCAAAGTGTCTTTTAAAAGAAAGTTGGAGAAAGAATGCCATGTCATTTGTATTCAAAACAAATCAACAGTTTTGTTTGTTACCAGGTCCTCTTAATTATTTCTCTTCTCGTTGTTAATTATTTTGATTATTAGTTCCTCATAGCTGCGCAGGGACAAGAAAGAAAAAAATAAACCTCCCTTGCATGTTATTACTTATTAGCTGTTCCAATAAAGTTTGGTTGGGTATGATGATTCAAAGTTTTCAGGAAAGGCGTTTTCTTTGAATTTCAATTACCTTCACTTATTCTAAATAATATTTGCACAAATAATTGGATATTGGTTTGAAATCATCCTCCAAATATTACTGTGTTCTTTGTAAAACTTCATCAAACTGTGATATGTCTTTTGAAAGCCAGGAATACAAATATAAAGATGTTAAACATTTAAAAGTTCTATGATGGTCTGTTTGGGTAAAGAGATTGCACATAATATGTTTGTCAGTAACTTTCTGTGTTTCCAAGTTTTTGGTAAGGTATATAGTTAGCCATTTTATTCAGCAAGTCTTAGTTGAGTGCCTGCCATGAGCCAATGACACACTGATTAATAGGGATACAAAGGGAACAAGATAGACAAGTGCTAGAAATTTTACTGCATAAAATAAAAAGTGGAGATCAATAGCTGCGTAAAAATGATGTGAAATTGGGATAAGATTTAGCATTGCCTTTTAAGATGAAAGAGTATCTTAGCATATTTAAATATTAAAGGAAAGATACTAAGGGTCAGTGAAGGATTTAAGATACAGGAGAAAGAAGTGGGGCAGGGTGAGGTCCCAGTAAATTTACGCTCAAATTAGAGCAGTTATGTCTCCTTCATCTAAACGTGATCAAAGGCAGAAAGATGTGATAGAACTAGGTACATATTCTGGATTAGTGTCAGGACGTTTTTCCAATAACTGATTTTATCTGTGAAGAGTAAGCAGTAAGATGATTTGTTGGTACTGATAAGCAAATAGACAAATGAAATGTTCCAAACAGCTGCAGGGAGAATGTGAAGGAGTGCTAACAAGGGAAGTGTGGCTTGCCTCTTGGCATCAAGTGTCCAATGCCGTTGAGAGGCACACATTTATCCTATATGTATATACAGGAATCAGTCTGCATAGCTGGGTGATTTTCTCAGAAGCCCTCAACAGTTTTACTTAGTTGTGGAAATACATAAACTCAATTTTTTAAAAAATAGCTCCACGTAGTCTGAAGCCAAAAGAGGAGTCAAATGCTCTTTAAGCCAAAATAACCAAGTATGGGCTTCAGAAATGAAACAGAGTGATCAATACTACCCATTACGTCTATGCTTTACACTTTCTCTTTAGAGACTATCTTGTTTAAATGGAGCTTAAATGACAGCTCTCCAGAGGACAGCCTGCTCTCCTCCTTACCAGTGGTTCTCAAACGTCAGCAGGCATCAGAGTCACCTGCAGGGCTTGTTAAAACTCGGGTTCCTGGGCCTCAACCCCAGAGTTTGGGATTCAGTAGGTCTGGGGTGAAGCCCTAGAATTTGCATTTTTAACGAGTTCCCAGGTTCTGCAGAGTCTGTTGGTCAGGGCACCACATCTTGAGAATCACTGTTCTCAATAAAACCCTGCAATGCCAGGACAAATATCTGCAAAGGGTAAAGTCACTGTGAGCTCATCAGTTCATAATCTATTTCTCATGCCTTGCTGATTCGCTCAGTGCCTACCACAGTACCTGGCAGTGCCTGGCTGGAGCCCAGTGACTGTTTCGAGGGAAAAAGGTAAGTTAGTACTTATTGAATGCCCTCTACAATATGGTAGGCATGTTCCTTCCACCAATGTAGACAGGCACTGCCATATTTACACAAACATTGAAAGAAGATTAGTCACTCAGCAGTTCGAACCGGTGGACTAGTCCTTCCTTTTTAAACTACTCTCTTCTCCAGGTTCTGAACCATCTCACCTCTGGTTTCCCTTCTGCTTCACTGGCCACTTCTCTTAGAAACCCTGGCTTTCTCCTCCTCCTCCTCCTCCTCTCTTGGACCTCAGAACATTGACTACCCCAAGGAGCTCTTTTCTTGATGACCTTCTCCTTGATTCCTAGATGATCGCATTTAGTCCCAGGGCTTCAGATAACATTAACATGCTGATGTCATCCAAATCTGTTATCTCCAGCTCAGACATCCCTTCTCACCTCATACTCATTAATCCAGCTGCCAACTTGGCCTCTCCACTTGAATATCTAATAAACATCTCCAATGTAACAGGTCCAAAACAAAATCCTCACTTACCTCAAGCCTACCTCTGTCCCGTCTTTCCTGCCTCAGTAGATATCATCCCCATATATCAATTGCTCATGCCAAAAACTTAACATTGTCTTGGATTTCTTTTTTGTGCTACCTTTCCAAAACCCCTCCGATCAGTTTTGGTTCCAAAACAGTTTCTAGTCCAATTTCTTTTTACTATCTCATCTTCTGCAACCAGAGCTTTTCTCATCCCTAATCCATGGCAATAGCTTCATAATTCATTCCTCAGTTCCCACTCTTATCTCCAATGGTTCATTCTCCACTGAGCAGCCGGAGTGATTTTGCGTTAGGGTGAATTAGATCATAACAGTTTCCTGGTTAAAACCTGCTAAAGGCTTCCCCGTAACAAATGGAACCAAATCCAAACTTCTTAAGGCAAATAGAGCACTACTTCTCCATCTTCATCTCCTACACCTTCCCCACCCACCAAGCTCTGTGAAACTCCGGCCACCCTGGCCCCCTTTCTCCTTCTTGAACTGACAAGCTTCTCCGCTCTCTGAGCTTTTACCCTTTCTAGATGCTGTTCCCCGTAGTGCTCCCCTACCACCCTATCATCTGTGTCCCATTTTTATTTTCTTCAGGGCACTTATTTAAAATTATTCATGTGGTTGTTTACTTAAATATTTATCTGTATCTGGCAACTAGATTGTTAACTCCAAGCAGGCTGGGATTTTGTCTTAATAGCTGTACTGTATTTTTTATTTATTCATTTATTTTTTATTTTTTATTTTTTTGACATGGAGTCTCACCCGGTCACCCAGACTGGAGTGCAGTGGCAGGATCTCGGCTCACTGCAACCTCCGCCTCCTGGGTTCAAGCAATTCTCCTGCCTCAGCCTCCTGAGTAGCTGGGATTACAGGTGCGTGCCACCACGCCTGGCTAACTTTTATATTTTTAGTAGCAGTGGGGTTCTGCCATGTTAGCTAGGCTCATCTCTAACTCCTGACCTCAGGTGGTCGACCCACCTCAGCCTCCCAAAGTGCTGGGATTACAGATATGAGTCACCATGCCTGGCCTTACTCTATTATTTAGAACAGTACTTGCAGGGTAGTAGACACACACACAAGCATGTTGTTGAGTGGAGGAACTTTAAATCTATTGTTCTTTCTACAACACCATATTGATGCCTCTTTAGGTATTATGTTGTAATTTGATCACAATCTACTCCACTATCTAGATAATGGATTGTTCCAATCAGTGATAAAGTCATACATTTAAATCTGTTCTTAAATCCCAAAAGCCAAAATTCCAAAAACAGATGCTTGAGCTGCTAAGCAGAAATCTCATGCCTTTGTCTTTATGTTGTTTTAAGGTTTATTTTGGATCCACCACCATAGATTATGGTTTCAACTCAACATAAACCTTGTCTGGCTACTTATTTTTGCAAACATTAGAAACACGGTCAAGTTTTTCATTCAGGTCCTCCAGAATATCCTTGGACTTCAACTTACGAATTAGTCCAAGTTCTCATATTGACATTTTGACAGTGATTCTAGGCTTTGTGGTGTTGTTCAGTGTTTTGTATTACAAATTTAGGCCACAGAAAAGAAATGAAGTGAATCCATGCCTCTATTTGTTTACAAAGAGATCTTTCTTTTCACCTTTCAAATTCTATTACTATAATGTTAAAAACAACAGGAATCTCCCTCTGGCCAGGTGGTTAGGATTTGAAATGTCTTTGTATTCTGCTTTAAATTTGGAGTTCACATAAATTTGGTGACATTTCCTACTGTGGCTAAGTTAAATCTCTTAGTAGAATATTTCTTTTTTTTTTTTTTTGGCAGTTTTTGACTTGTTTTGTTTTATTTTATTTTATTTTATTTATTTATTATTATTATACTTTAAGTTCTAGGGTACATGTGCATAACGTGCAGGTTTGTTACATATGTACACTTGTGCCATGTTGGTGTGCTGCACCCATCAACTCGTCAGCACCCATCAACCCGTCATTTACATCAGGTATAACTCCCAATGCAATCCCTCCCCCCTCCCCCCTCCCCATGATAGGCCCCTGTGTGTGATGTTCCCCTTCCCGAGTCCAAGTGATCTCATTGTTCAGTTCCCACCTATGAGTGAGAACATGCGGTGTTTGGTTTTCTGTTCTTGTGATAGTTTGCTAAGAATGATGGTTTCCAGCTGCATCCATGTCCCTACAAAGGACACAAACTCATCCTTTTTGATGGCTGCATAGTATTCCATGGTGTATATGTGCCATATTTTCTTAATCCAATCTGTCACTGATGGACATTTGGGTTGATTCCAAGGCTTTGCTATTGTGAATAGTGCTGCAATAAACATACGTGTACATGTGTCTTTATAGCAGCATGATTTATAATCCTTTGGGTATATCCCCAGTAATGGGATGGCTGGGTCATATGGTACATCTAGTTCTAGATCCTTGAGGAATCGCCATACTGTTTTCCATAATGGTTGAACTAGTTTACAATCCCACCAACAGTGTAAAAGTGTTCCTATTTCTTCACATCCTCTCCAGCACCTGTTGTTCCCTGACTTTGTAATGATTGCCATTCTAACTGGTGTGAGATGGTATCTCATTGTGGTTTTGATTTGCATTTCTCTGATGGCCAGTGATGATGAGCATTTTTTCATGTGTCTGTTGGCTGTATGAATGTCTTCTTTTGAGAAATGTCTGTTCATATCCTTTGCCCACTTTTGGATGGGGTTGTTTGTTTTTTTCTTGTAAATTTGTTTGAGTTCTTTGTAGGTTCTGGATATTAGCCCTTTGTCAGATGAGTAGATTGCAAAAATTTTCTCCCATTCTGTAGGTTGCCTGTTCACTCTGATGGTAGTTTCTTTTGCTGTGCAGAAGCTCTTTAGTTTAATTAGATCCCATTTGTCAATTTTGGCTTTTGCTGCCGTTGCATACAGAGGCAGATAAAACCACAAAGATGGGGAAAAAGCAGGGCAGAAAAGCTGGAAATTCAAAAAATAAGAGCGCATCTCCCCCGGCAAAGGAGCGCAGCTCATCGCCAGCAACGGATCAAAGCTGGACGGAGAATGACTTTGACGAGATGAGAGAAGAAGGCTTCATTCCATCAAACTTCTCAGAGCTAAAGGAGGAATTACGTACCCAGCGCAAAGAAACTAAAAATCTTGAAAAAAAAGTGGAAGAATTGATGGCTAGAGTAATTAATGCAGAGAAGGTCATAAACGAAATGAAAGAGATGAAAACCATGACACGAGAAATACGTGACAAATGCACAAGCTTCAGTAACCGACTCGATCAACTGGAAGAAAGAGTATCAGCGATTGAGGATCAAATGAATGAAATGAAGCGAGAAGAGAAACCAAAAGAAAAAAGAAGAAAAAGAAATGAACAAAGCCTGCAAGAAGTATGGGATTATGTAAAAAAAGGAAATCTACATCTGATTGGGGTGCCTGAAAGTGAGGCGGAAAATGGAACCAAGTTGGAAAACACTTCAGGATATCATCCAGGAGAACTTCCCCAACCTAGTAGGGCAGGCCAACATTCAAATCCAGGAAATACAGAGAACGCCACAAAGATACTCCTCGAGAAGAGCAACTCCAAGACACATAATTGCCAGATTCACCAAAGTCGAAATGAAGGAAAAAATCTTAAGGGCAGCCAGAGAGAAAGGTCGGGTTACCCACAAAGGGAAGCCCATCAGACTAACAGCAGATCTGTCGGCAGAAACTCTACAGCTTAGTAGAATATTTCACAAGCATGCAAGAGTAAGAGCAAGATTTGTTCATCCCAATCAAAACCAACGTGAGACCCTTGTTCCCAGGGCAAACTCTCTTTGTCCACAGTTTGCACTTTCTCCTTCTCCTGTTTTTGCGCCACCTCTTAAAAACCCTTGACTGATAACATGCTTCGCTGGTTAAAGCGCACCTGATATTCTAGTAACTCCTGAAACACTAAGTGGCTACCTTGTAACATTGCTACATTAGGCCTTCCTGTATAGAAGTTTATCAAGGTTCTTCTTGCTGATACCCCCTTTTCCTTCAAGGCTCTTCCTCATCAGCCCACTCTTCAGTAGTGGACTTCCCAATGCTGCAGCACTGAGGTCTCCTCTCACACTGTGTGCTCCTTGGGATTTCATCCACTACAGCGACAACTCCCAGCGACGATTCCCATCTCTTACCTCCAGCCTTATGCCCTTTTCCCAGCATTGCTCACCCTGTCATCTATTTATTGAACATGTGGACAATCCAGGGACATCTCAAACACTGCAAATGCAAAACCAAACTCATTATCTTCCCACCACCACTGCCGTATTCACTCAGACTTTTTTCTCCTTCTACAGCTTCCCAGCTGACATCATTAACATGACAACTATTGGCCCATTTTCCCAAGCTGGAAACATTGAATTTTTTTCCTGGGCCTTTTTCTGCCTTTCCACTAATGATAAATAGATCCCTAAATCACATAAATTCTGCCAAAGAAATTTGCCTTTGGTATTCTTCTGTCTGCACTGCCACTTTTTTAAAGAGTATAAATTATCTTGCACTTTTGTGTTTTATGCTGAGATTTGAGAATAAATAGGGAGTGTGTGTACATATCCAGCTCATCATCTTAACCCACTCCTCCTAATTTTATCTTAGGAATGACGCCTGCGGCAGTGTAGAGCAATAGAAATATAACCCAAGCCATGTATACAATTTTAAATTTTCCAGTAGCAACATTATAGAAATAGAAAGAAATGAAATTAACTTTAACGCTATGTTTCAGCCAATGCATCCAAAATATTAAAATTTCAAACTTTAATTGGTATTAACACTATTATTAAGGTCTTTACATTCCTTTTCTTTGTACAAAGTCTTCGAAATCAAGGGCTCATTGGTCACATGTGGCCAGTGGCTATCACAGCAGATAGCCTAGGTTTTGGAGGTGAGCCGAAGGGGCTTACACTAGAGATCCCATAGAAGATACACCTACAGCCTTGGTGAGGGACAAGGGCATATATCAAGGTACTTGCAATGGAAACAAAGAATCAGTCCATAATCACACTGAAAATATGAAGCAGAGAACCATAAGGCAAATGTAATCCAATTAAGTATAAAATTGCATTTAAAAAAAAAAAAAAGAAAACACAGCCCAAAGTACACAGAAGAGAATGGACCGTCAAAGGTTAAGAATAACAACAAACCACAGCCTAGGAGAGAAGCTCAGAGGCAAACTGTACAGGAAAGGGACCTGGGACAAGTGTGTCAGTAATTAGGAGGTGGTCTTGGAAGAGCAGGGTAGCCTCGGCACCTCATCCTCATGCACATTTGAGTCCGGGGAGCTGCACACTTTCCTTCAGGCTCACAAGGCCCAGGAGCTGTGCTCTCAACAAAAGAAAAGCTCTTCTGCTGGTTTATATTTATGAGAAGCAGAGTAGAACTCTGGGGGCGAGGAGGGCAATGAAATGGAGCCTTTGAAGCTGGAACTGGCCCAGCTTCCGGTGAAGCCTCTGAGTGGGTGTTCTGAAGTGAGGACTGTAACAAGAGAGGCCAAGAAAGCTACGCTCCAGTTAGGGAAAAATCGCCTCTGGCACCCCCAAAACAAAGCAGTCTCCCCCATCCTGCTCTCCCCACAATTATAGAAAGCAAACAGAAGAGATCAAGATGCACATGAATCGAAAACAGCATTTCTCATTTGGATTGAGGAAATTTTCAGTCTTCAGTCAGTCCTTCAACGTGAGTATGAATAGATAACTGAGAATCACCAAACTTTGAGAGAACACCAGCACCTGCAAGAATCATCAAATCAACAAACTGAAGAACTAACTCACCCCAAGGAGATCTTGTCAACAGAAAAAAAAAGCAAAGACAATTTTCAGATAAGCATAACAACCAAAAAAATATAATCCCTTTGTCCTCAAATATTCAATAAAATAAGACTAAGCCACTCTTTTAAAAATTCCTGGGAGACACACGCTGTTAGTCCAAAGCAAAATGCATACAACTAAAGAATAAATGTCCTGGAAGGATTCCCAAAAATATCATGAAAACAAGCAAAGGGATTGAAAGAATGGGAAGAGTGAGGTAGGAATGATGGATAGAGCCAAACCTCAAATGTCTATCAAATAGGAATTTTAGAAGAAAAGAACAAAAAACGAAAGAGGGAAAATCCTGACCAAATTAAAAGAAAATTTCCCTGAAATACAGAGTTTGGTATCTGTTCAGAATATTTACATATAAACAAATATATGAATATATAAAGGTTCCAGGCTGCAGGGAGAAGTGAACACAGATTACTTACAAGGGAATGAGGAACAGGTAGGACGAGACGTTTCATCGCGATTCATTCTACACGCCACCAGTCATTGGATCAATTCTCCCAAGTGCTCAGGGAAAGTGAATACTAGTTTGTTACCAGTACCAGTTCAAACTCAAATTTAATGTGAAAAAACGATGAGTGATTGGGCAAAGTTTACCCGATGACGTCCTTTCTGAAAGAATAACTAGGGAATTTATTTCAGCAAATGAATCCAAAAAAGAAGGACTGCAGATATTATAAGTGGTAGCAAACAAAAATTCTCACCACTAAGATGTAACTGCCTGATTGTGCATCCTGTATGTTTTTTAATCTCAAACAAAAGTTCCCAGATATTTTTGAGAATCAATATCCTAAGGTAATATCTTGTACTATCTTGTACCAAGGAAGGATCAAAGTGTTGCCCATGACCTGTTAATACACGACAAAGGGATCCTTTACTGTATGTGACTCTGAGTCAAAGAATCTGGTCCATCGCGTTGGCATCCTGCATCCAGTTCTCTCTGAAACCTGAGCAGTCCAAGCCACTGCCCTGTGCCCTGTGTCAGAAGACCCCACTGTGGCTTTCCTCTGTCCATGCCCCTCGCAGCAGCATGATGAGTGTGCAGACCCCCAAGTCCATGCTTCCCCTTGCCCCACTTGTGGGACATGCTCCAGGTACCTAGGATGGTAGAATTACCAGTCAGATGTCCCTGAGCCCCCTTCCAAGGCCTGCAAAGCTGTTCTCCAGGTCTGCCCTCCCATTGCTGACCAGGCATCAGTGTGTGCTCTCCTTGGATGAAGGATGGCCAAGAAGTGAGGTTTTGCTGGGAGGAGGGACTGATGGACAAAACCTGGACACACTCTCAGGTGCCCTTGTGTATGCTACTTATAGTATGGTGTGGATCCAGGTGTGGGAAGAGAAATGGGTGAGGCAGAAGGCCAGGAGCCTTCATTTGTATTCCTGCGCTAAGTCCTGAAAATGTCAGGGACTGGCCTGCTCTCGTCTTTGACAGAGGAAGAAAGACAGGGAGGAAGGAGAGAATTCAATACAGAAAGAAATGGGATTGAAAAAAGGCTTCAGAAAAAAGCCAACCGGGCATAGCAATTGGAGGAGGAAAAGATGGGAGCTTTTGAAGTGTTGGAGGTTTCCTGCAGTAAGTACCAGAAAACCCAGCTCCAAATGGTCCAAAGGAGGTGTGTACTCCCTGTCATTCGTACTGCAGGAGAGAGGCCTCAGGATGCCTCCTTCCTTGCTCAGTGAACTCCTCACGGCTCTGGAGCCCTTCCGTCTTCCCTCTCTGTGTCTGAGGTTAGTGCGCAGCTTGGCCTCTGCGACCTGTTCCCCCAGCGGCCCAGGGCAACCCATAGTTCTGGGTGATGCCCCCAGGCCACAGTGTCCAGAAGCAGGAAGAGAACAAGCCTGCCTCGTGTCCCTTTTCCAGAGAAAGAAAAGCTCCTGGACTCCCCCTAACCCCAGGTCTCATTTGTCAGAACCAGTCACTGTCCAGAAGTAGTTCGTTTCCCATATGCCAGGATTCACTAATACAAGGTCAGCCGTGACACCATGAGGGCCAGTCAACCCCAAGGCCCAGGCCACCTGGACACTGCACAGAATCAGGGTCCCCACAGCTGCAAGAGGGAGCCTGGCTGGGGAGCAGGCACCTGCAGGGAGCAAGGCTAGCGGCGCCGAGGACTGAACTTCACAGTGGTTCTCAAAGTGTGGTCCCCAGACTAGCAGCTTCGTCTTCACCTGGGAACTCACTGGGAATGCAGATTCTTCGCCTTCACCCAGATGTCTAGAATCAGAAACTCTGGAGGCGGGGCACTGCAATTTAGGTTTCAAGTTTTTGTTTCTTTATTATTTTTTTAGAGATGGGGGTCTCCGCTCTGTCACCCAGGCTGGAGTGCAGTGGCACAATCATAGGTCACTGCAGCCTCGAACTTTCAGGCTGGAGTGCAGTGGCACAATCATAGGTCACTGCAGCCTCGAACTCCCGGGCTCCCCCCACCAACCCCCTCTTCCCCAACCCCCAGTAGCTGGGACTATAGGTACAGGCCACCATGCCTGGCTAAAGCAATTTAAGTTGTAAGAAGCCCTCCAGGGGAAGCACTCTATAAAGTACAGGAACCATTGGCTTCCCCAACCTCCTCCTCTTAGGGGTCAGAGTACAATGAATCAGCAAAGGAGACACAAGAACAGACCCAGCGGGGGTAAGAAAAGGCACCTAAGGCAGGGAAGCAGCGAGGCGTCAGCAACAGCAAATGCAATGAAAAAGTCGTGCGTTTTATTTAAAGAGCTTATCAGGGATAGGAAATTGAGAAATGAAACATGAAGTGGTTACAATTCAAGCAAAGAGTTTTCAGGGGAGTGCTGTGCATGTTTCAAGTCAGAGAAAAAGAATCCAGTAGAGAGTTAAAGATACTGGAGATAAAGTAATACTCAGGGGAGGGTTTTCCTGAGGTCTGTGAAGGGAGAGATGCTAGACCTCACTTTCCAGTGTATTAATATTAACTACTGGTCATGTCCAGCTATTCAGCTGTTGAAAAGAAGCTTATCTGAATTGAAATGTGCTGTAAGTGTAAAAGGCACACTTCATTCCAAGCCTTAGTGTAAAAAGAGAGGGTGTAAAATAACCCATTAATAATTGTATATTGATTACATGTTGAAATGATAATACATTTAGATGTATTGGGTTACATAAAATATATTATTAATGTTAATTTCACTGCTTTTTTTCTTTTTTCTTTCTTCAGTGTAACTAGTGGAAATTTTTCAGTTATGCTTGTAACTCCCTTTTTTTTTTTTTTTTTTTTTTTGAGACAGAGTCTCACTCTCTCACCCAGACTGGAGTGTAGTGGTACAAATCTCAGCTCCCTGCAACCTCCACCTCCTGGGTTCAAGCGATTCTCCTGCCTCAGCCTCCCAAGTAGCTGGGATTATAGGCACGTGACACCATGTCCGGCTAATTTTTGTATTTTTAGTGGAGATGTGGTTTCCTCATGTTGGTCAGGCTGGTCTCGAACTCCTGACCTCAAGAAATCTGCCCAACTCGGCCTTCCAAAGTGCTGGGATTAAAGACATGTGCCACCACGCCCGGCCCCAGTTGTGTTTCTGATTAAGAGCTCTGGTCTAGACCACAAGAAATTCTAATAGGTTTGGAGAAAAACTGTGTGAAAGAGAGTGTAGACGTTTTAGGTAAACAAAAGGACCTAAAGACAAGGTCAGGTACAACTGTTTAAAGATTCCTCTCACTGAAATGGAGTCTTAAAATGTTGAGCAGAAATATTTCTGCCTCTTTCAAAAAAAATGCTGAGGCAATTATAAGGATGTAGAAGTTAGCCTACTGGCTACTAATTTAATAGTGACAAGAGGAGTTGTGTTCATTGAATGAGAATATAATGTGGTGCTGAAATTTCATCTGTGCTTGAAAGAAATCTTTCAACTAGGTTGGACACAGACTTTTGGTAGGTAGAAGAAGAAAAGTGACCCAACATCACACTTTGCTTTTTTGGTTTCATGGTTGAAAGGGGAAGGTTTAAGGTCTAAGAATAAGATAACTAGAAGCCTTCCTTGAGATATTACAGGCAGTCCACTTCAGAAATGCATCAAATGTCAAAGCACAGGACTTGCTTGGGAAAAATCTGACACCACAGACTAAAGTCAAACGGGAGAACGGTGCTCACTTGGGGCTTTACCCGGTGGCTACTCATCAGCTCCTGAGAACTTGTCAGTGAGAAATTCCTCCCAATGCCTGGAGGCAGTCCAGGTGAGAGGAATAATGCTGCAACAAGCATCCTGTTTATAACTCCAGATTCTCAAATACCAGAAAACTTGCCATAAAGCCTTTTTTTTTTTGTAAAGATACTGGAGATAAAGTAATACTCAGGGGAGGATTTTCCTGAGGTCTGTGAAGGGAGAGACGCTAGACCTCACTTTCCAATGTATTAACTACTGGTCCTGTGCAGCTCTTGAGCTCTTGAAAAGAAGCTTGTCTGAATTGAAATGTGCTGTTAAGTGTAAAAGGCACACTTCATTCCAAGCCTTAGTGTAAAAAGAGAGGGTGTAAAATAACCCATTAATAATTAAACTCTCTAAGGCCTTCTGTTTCTCAAATTGTGAACTGTCTTCATTGCCTTTAATGAATCTTCATTCGTTTTCTTGGCCAATCTTGAGTATTTGACTTAGCCAGAAGACTTCTTGTTCATACAGCCCTCCTTTTTTTTTTTTTTGCTTCTCCTAGTTTGCTATCTCTCTTCACAATAGTATTGAAGTCCCAGCTATCATATGAGACTGTCCCCAAAGTCCTGCTTCTTCTACCTCCTTATCATGTATACATAACCACTGCTTCCTTATTATAGTTGTTGTTTTTAAAAGTATGGACTAAGGCCGAGTGCACTGGCTCACACCTGTAATCCCAGCACTTTGGGATTACAGGCATACATAACCCCTGCTTCCTTATTGTAGTTGTTGATTTTAAAAGTATGGAATAAGGCCCAGAGGGATGGCTTATGCATGTAATCCTAGCACTTTGAGAGGCCGAGGCAGGCAGATCATCTGAGGTCAGGAGTTTGAGACCAGCCTGGCCAACATAGTGAAACCCTGTCTCTACTAAAAATACAAAAAGTAGCTGGGCATGGTAGCGGGCACCTGCAATCCCAGCTATTCAGGAGGCTGAGGAACGAGAATGCTTGAACCTGGGAGGCGGAGGTTGCAGTGAACCGAGATTGCGCCATTACACTCCAGCCTGGGCGACAAGAGTGAAACTCCATCTCAAAAAAAAAAAAAAGTATGGAATAGGGAAGAATGTAAAAATGACTCCACTGAACAAGGTACCTTTATCAAATACACGCTTTAGGATTCCCATACTGGGCTCCACATAATTTAATATGCAGGAGAGATGAATGACTAAGATAGAAATTCCTTTAATTTCTATGAACTATGAATTTGAGTGAGTTGCTACAATGACAATAGCTTTTAATCATCAATGGTTTTAAATTATTTAGTAAGTGATGTCTAAAATAATCTTGAAGCAGAAAATGTAAGTTTTTTTCAAGATTAATTTATAGTAAATAGAAAGGAATTAGCAGTGTGGATATTAACAAATGTCTAAAGATTTTAAAAATATCTAAGATACATGTAAAATCTACCTGGTTAATCAGTCAATTAGAATGTGTCATCCCTGAATGTAAGTGTATTAATTTCCTAGTGCTGCTATAACAAATTACCACAAGCTTAGTGGCTTAAAACAACACAAGTATGTTATTCCACAATTCCAGAGGTCAGAAACTCAAAACAGGTTTCACTGGACTGTCAGTTAAGGTGTCTGCAGGGCTGTGTTGCTTTAGAGGTTCTAGGGGAAGATCTTTTCCCTTGCCTTTTCCCTTGCAGGCTTCCAGGGGCCAGCAGCATTCCTTGGCTCCTGGCTCCTTCCTCCATCTCCAAACTCAGCAGTAAAGCATCTTCAAAGCAGTCTCTGGCTCTGACTCTCCTGTTCTCTTTCTCTTAAAAGAACTGTAATAATTTCATTGCCTCCAGGATAATCTCCACATTTCGAGATTAACTTAATCCCCTCAGAAAAGTCCCTGTTGCCGTGTAAAGTAAATATTCACAGGTCCTGGGGGTTAGGAAATGAATGTCTTGGGGGACCATTATTTTGCCTACTGCAGTTTCAAATCCTGGAAAAGAAATGAGTAAATAAGAAATGTTGGCAGAGTGTGGTGGCTCATGCCTGTAATCCCAGCACTTTGGGAGGCCAAAGCAAGTGGACTACTTGAACCCAGGAGTTTGAGACCACCCTTGGCAACACAGTAAGACCCCATCTCTACAAAAAATACAAAACTTAGCCAGGTATGGTTGTGTGCACCTATAGTCCCAGCTATTCAGGAGGCTGAGGTCGGAGGATCACTTGAGCCCAGGAGGGAGAGGTGGCAGTGAGCTGAGATTGCACAACTGCACTCCATCCAGCCTGGGTGACAGGGTGAGACCTTGTCTAAAAGAAAAGAAAAAATTACGGTGGCTGACACCTGTAATCCCAGCACTTTGGGAGGCCGAGGCGGGTGGATCACGAGGTCAGGAGATCGAGACCATCCTCGTGAACACGGTGAAACCCCGTCTCTACTAAAAACACAAAAAATTAGCCAGGCGTGGTGGCAGACACCTGTAGTCCCAGCTACTGGGGAGACTGAGGCAGGAGAATGGTGTGAACTGGGAGAAGGAGCTTGCAGTGAGCTGAGATCGTGCCGCTGCACTCCAGCCTGGGTGGCAGAGAGAGACTCCGTCTCAAAAAAAAAGAAGAAGAAAAGAAAAGAAAAATGTTAAAGGGATTCTTTCAGGGTGAAACATCTTCATTTCATCTTCATTTTTAACAGACATTTTCTTGGGTATAGATTTCCAGATTTAAAGATGGATCTTCTCACTTGCATTGTTCCTGTGAGAAATCTACTACCATTTTAATGTGTTCCTCTATAAAGGACACCTTCTTTCTCTGGCTGCCTTTAAGAATTTTATCTTTACCGCTGGCTTTATACAGTTTGATTATGACGTGCCTTTGTGCAATTTTGCTCATATTTCACATGTTTGGAGTTCACTGAGCTTCTTAGTTTGGTAGCTATATAGTTTTCATCAAATTTCAGCCATTATTTCTTCTTATGTCCCTTTCAGAAACGTCAATTACACATATATTAGTCTGCTTAACATCATCTCACAGCTCACCAATGTATTTTTGTTTATTTTTGAGGAATTGTTCTTTTTTCTATGTGTTTTATTTTGGAAAGCTTCTGTTTCTATGTCTTCAAGTTCACTAATCTTTTCTTCTGCCATGTCTAATCTAGCATTAACGTTATCCCGTGTATTTATTATTGTACACATATTAGTTTTCTCTCTAGATGTTCAATTTGGATGTCTTTTGTATCTTTCATGTCTCTGCCTAACTTTTTGATTGATAGGCAGACATTGCTCGTTTTACCTTGTCGGGTACTGGATATTTTTGTATTCCTGTAAATATTCTTATGTTTTGTTCTGAGGCAGTTAAGTCCCTTGGAAAGAGCTTGACCTTTTTGGGTCTTGCTTTTATGATTTGTTAGACAAGTCCAGAGCATGCCCAGTATAAGGATAGTAACTCCCCACTTACTAAAACAAGAAGTCCTTGAGCACTCTACCCACTGCCGCATAAACTCCGAGTTTCTCCAGCCAGCCTGGTAGGAATAGGTACCCTTCCTAGCTCTGCAAGGACACCAAGTCCTGTTCTCTAATCTTTTCTGATGTTCTTTCCCCCCGAACCTGGAGTAATTTCTTCACATGCATTTGCTGGTTGGAGCCTCTGTGGACCTCTTAGGCAGCTCTCTTCTCTTTGGTACTCTGTCCTGAGAATTCCAGCTGCCTTTATCTCCCTGCACTCTCTCCTCCTTGTCTCCTAAATTCAAAGAGTCTGCTGGGCTTTGCCTGCCCCACAGCACTGCAACTTTATGAAGTGAGCAGGGGCAATTTGGGGGCTTATCTTATTTGTTTCCCATCTCTCAGTGATTACTGTCCCTTCATTGTCCACATGTCCAGTGCTTTGCAAACAGTTATATCACATGTTTTGTCTGGTGTTTTTGGTTGTTTCAGGCAGGAGGTAAATCTGCCCCTCGTGACACTATCTTAGGCAGAAGTATCTCATCCCTTTAGTGATTTATAGACCTTTTGGAAAATTCCTAATCTTGTATTTCTCATCATCTCAAAAGACTCCTTCACTTGTTTCTTACAGATAATTCCGAGACTTTCCCTTTATTTGAACACAATGCTGTGGCACTAGAGAGATAAGTCACATACCTTTTGCTTTAAAAATCATTAAGTGTGACTGACACCTTCTTGTGTGAAGTAGTTTTATTATTTTACTTACTAGTAAAAATATTGCTTAATGTTCATTGAAGTACATTCAGTTTGATCTTTCACACATCCTATTACTCATCTTCAAACGTGTCAATTAAAATAAGATCTGTTCACACCACTTAACATCAAAAATCCTGTTTTGGCAGCTTAGTATCAGAGCTTCTGAAATCCCTATGGGGCCTTTTATTTTTGTCCCTCAAGTGGAATCCTATGAACATAGTTCTAACTTATCATGAAATGAGAAATGGTTTTAGATAATATGTTTTTAGGAAAATAAGAAATACTTGATCTCTTAATTCTTGAAGTCTTTATCTTTTCCACATTTGACCATTTCCTTTATTAAGATAAAAATACCTAGTTACTTTGAATGATAAACAACTGTCTATAACTTTTATATATTAAGAGAAAACCCAAATATCAATATTTACCTAATATTAAAGGCAAAAGATGAAATGTTCCTTATAGCAGTAATGTTAGAAGTGATTTCCCTTCCTCAGGACAATCCAATGGTGATGATGATAAAAAGCTCCAACCACAAGGCCTCAGATGGAACAACGTTATCCAAGTCATGGACTCTTTGGCCATTTTTTCCCATCTTACTAGTTTAGAGATGCCATAAAAGATTAGAGTATGTTTCACACTGATTGAAATATCAGATACCACACCATCATCCTTTAAGCATCGCTATTTTAATGGTGAAAATCCATTTAAAAACAGTATGGAAATTTGTCAAAGAACTAGAAATAGAACTACCATTCAATTCAGCAATCCAAAAACTACCAGGTATATAACCAGAGAAAGAAATAATTATATCAAAAAGATACTTGCACTCATATGTTTGTCGCAGCACCAGTCACAATAGCAAAGATACGGAATCAACCTAAGTGTTCATCAACAGATGATTGGACAAAGAAAATGTAGTGTACATATAGATGATGGAATACTACTCAGTCATAAAAAAAAAAGAATGAAATCATGTCTTTTGCAGCAACGTGGGTGGAGCTGGGGGCCATTATCCTAAGTGAAATATCTCAGAAACAGAAAGTTAAATACCACTTGTTCTCACTTATAAATGAGTGCTAAACAATGGGCACACATGGACACATCAAGTGAAATAATAAACACTGGAGACTATAAAAGGTGGCAGGGTGGGGGGGGACTGAGTGTTGAAAATTACCTATTGCATACAATGGTCACTATTTGGGTGATGGTTACACTAAAGGCCCAGACTCCACCACTGTACAATCTATGCATGTAAGAAACCTGTGCTTATATCTCCTAAACTTATAAGAATTTAAAAATATTTTCCATTTGGAAAATACAGAGCAGAACCCTGGGACATATCATTTCAGGGGCTAAGGAAACTTAAAGAATAAGTGACTCAAAAATCTGAGGTAAAGCAATTTCTCAGGACAGTTAACTTTTGAAAAATTTAGGTTACTTTCGGTTTTGCATATTTGATATAGAACTAATAAACTTAGAGATGGCTTTCAGTCTTCCAAGGGCAGAACAGAGTCTAGCCCTAGGAGGAACTTAGGAAAATAAGCAGATGAATCCTTCAGTAGTTAAGAGGACAAATTCTTCGGTAGTTAAGAGGACATCAAGAAGGTGGCATGTAGCCATCCGTCCTGAGTGGGTGAAAGAGATTCCAAATGCTTATTTACTTATTATAAACTTAATTTACTTATTATAAACTCTCTCCTGCCTATAATTTTATTCCATTGCTTCTGATTCTGTAGCAATAAAGACAATTGTTCAGTACCCTCTAACATCTTTCCTACGCTTATTTCATTCAATAGACATCTTTCTTTATGCAAGATAATCTCATTGAAGCTTGACAAATGAGTATATGTTCAGTTAAATGATTAACATTTATCCTTTTCTCTGCAGTTACTGTGGTTTTGTTCCTACCCTCAGCATTCTCTTTTGTGTCACCTCTCGGCTCAGTAGCAACACCAGGCTAAGTGGGGCTGAGGCTGCAGGTTTGTGGCCATGGTCAACCAGTTCACCCAAGTGGGAAATCAACCCCTTGCCGTGGTCTGATGCCACCCTGTTATCTCCATTCAGGCACCTGGTTAATGCAAATCACTAGGGGGAGTGGTCAGTAGTGTGAAGTTTAAACAGCCTTTGTCCTCAGTGGGAATCCTCACTCCAAGAGTATAGGGTTGGTCCCAGTGAGCCAGAGTACCATTATATGATACATCATAGTGAAGAGCTAAGGAGATTAAAGCAAACTTCCTTGATATTTTTCCCTCTGGCATTAAAAGATAAAAGCAGTAAAAAATCATCCCTCAGGAGGGGAAATGCTTTTTTCTTCCCCAAACTGTATGATCTGAGTCATGTTAATTAACTTCAGTCAAATGCTCCCACACATGGTTTTAGAATCCATCTTATAAACCGACTAATTGCTAGCAAGAATGTAATATAACATTCCTAACTGTCTATTATAGCAATTTCTCTATGCTTTTCTACTATCCTGTGTTTTCCATAAAATGTCTTAATAATTCTAATCACCTAAATCTTCAAGGAAAGTGATACTCAGTTAATAGGTTGTATTAGTCCGACTGCTATTTTAAAGATACTACCAGAGACTCAGTAATTTACAAACGAAAGAGGTTTAATTGACTCATAGTTCTGCATGGCTGGGGAAACATCAGGAAACTTACAATCATGGCATAAGGAGAAGCAGGTACTCTCTTCACAAAGCAACAAGAGAGAAAAAAATGTGTGAAGGGGGAAAAGCCCCTTATAAAACCATCAGATCTCCTAAGAACTTGCTGACTATCATGGAGAACAACATGGGGGAACCGCCCTCATAATCCAGTCACCTCCCACCAGGTCCCTTCCCCAACACATAGGAATTACAATTCAGATTACAATTCAAGATGAGATTTAGATGAAGACACAACCAAACCATATAATAGGCTAACTCAACTTTTCTTCTCTGTAAACCAGAGTCTCTTGCAATTTTAAAAAAAAAAATGTAGTGGATACATTTGAAATTAAATTCAGCTAAAGAGCTGGATCAATCAATAAACGAATCAAAGAAAAGGAAAAATGAAGAACCAGTACATCATTTTCAAATTACTTTGACAGCTATTCTCCAAATGTTTTCTAAGTAATTGTATTCATCAAAGGACACCTTTATACTACAATTACACATCAACCGTTTAAGAATTAGAAAATATGAACTTAAGTATATTAGATGATTCCTTCCCCAGAAGTGTTTCGATGTGTTTGTATATGTGTGTAATGTTAGGTTAGTACTGAAAATGCAGAACCACTGCAAAACCACTGTCACATTTTCACTTGCTAATTTTGTTTGATTAGAATGTTAATGCTTAAATCAGCTCTAGATAGATTGCATTAGTCTTACACCATGGGGCAAACATGTAGGAACTAAATGAGTTTTCTTCCATTGTTGTCTAGGCTCTGCTGACCCCAAAACACTTGACTTTTTAAATAGGAAGTGCAGAAAAGGTAACTTCTGAGCTGAAAGGTTATTTGCCTTCATGTGCTGTTAAGGGACACCTTCTCATCTGTTCTCTCAGGTTTGGACTCTCCTCCAATCTTGTCATTCCTTGACCATAGATAATTGTCAGCCCATATAGTTCATTCATATGAGTACCTTCAAATTGCTGACCTATCAAAATTCTCTTTCAGTTTTATTGTAACACTACAATTAGAATACACAATAAAAAACAGTCCCTTCTGAGGGCTGGTAAAAATCAGATAATCTTTGCCAGGTGAGTGTGTCTCAGGCTAGGGTAAATGGAAGCAGCGTTCAGAAAAGCCGTGGAGCACCCCCAGCAGACATCAGGGCTGGTTCCAGTGCCATCACCACTTCTGAAGCCTGAGAAGTTCTGTGCCTGTTCATCATTCATTCATTCACTCATTTGACTAGTTTGCACTGAGTATTTATCATGTGTTACTAACAAGGAAAATAGTCATAAGCAACACTGGAAATAGTCCTTGTCCTCAAGAGGCTTTCTGTGTCATGGGAAAGAAAGGTGCTAATCCAATAATCTAGCAAAGAACTGCAGACTTCAGTGTGATGTGTGCTTCTGAGGTTAGGCCTGGTGCTGGCACACTCTGTTGTTCCAGAGCGGATTAGACTCCACGAAGAGGTGCCAGTTGACTTGAGATCTGCAGGATGAGAGGTGTTAACCAGGCGGGAGAGAAAACATCATTGCAGCGGGAAGTATATGCGTGTGAACCTATTCCTTAATTGGAAACCAGCAAAGATGGTTGCACAACTCTCCATAAATAATGAAATACTGGCTCTGCCTCTTTTTTTTTTTTTTGGAGTTTCTGTCATAATTAACTCATTCTGTGGGATTTTTAGGGGTACTCAAGCTATTATTCTTTAAGTGGTAAATCTGATAGGCAAAGAGCCTAGGTTAGATTGTTCTTGAACTTGGAGATGTTTCGTTGGTATGGAAAAAAAAAACCTCAGTAATATAGAACTCACTTCTCACTGTGCCTTCAGATCTCAGATATTGTTAAAAGGCTGCATCTATTCTAATGTTTTTTCCTAGCATCTGCCATCTGTGTTTTGGGGTTTATATAAATGAATTTGTGTTCCTTAAATAAACAAAATGCCATGTGGGCTAAAAAAGGTGTAGACAGGTGGTCCTCAATAAGATATATTTTTCCAATGTGATTTATGCTATTTGGTGTAATCATTACTAACATGTCACCCATATTATAAATGATCTTCTTAGAAAATAACAGATTTTTAGAACAAAATCTAAGCTAGTATTTGTGTGAAATATTTTGCTTATGTGATGTTAAATACAACTGCATATTATATTGGGTGAACCATATACAATCAATCCAGTACTACATAACTCAGAGAGGATGTCCTGCATCAAAAAAGAAATGGTCTGCTAGTGAAATTTCCTACAGTAAAATCATGGAGATATAACAGCCAGGGTCCTGTGAGGAAAGCAGAACCCACGTCACGTGATTTAAGAGAGGGAATTATTACCAAGATGATGGGAAGAGCTAGGAAACAGATTAGCAGCAGGAAGCCTATACAACCTAGACCTGTGGTGTGAAGTCACAGGGAAAAGGTACCCAGAACCCAGAGCCACTGCTGGGTCCTGAGACCCCTGAAGCCCCAGGTCTGGAGCTACAAAGAGATGGAGGCACTTCAGGCAGAGCAGAAGAAGCACCCTGACTTCTCTCTTCCTCCCACCAAGCCTCCCACTGAAGGACAAACAAGTTACTATCTAATTTTTTGAACCTAACTCGAGCCAATTGTAAGGGAGGCTGGGAAATAACAGTTTGCAGCAAGCCCTTTGGTAAGGGCAAGAAAGAAATCAGAGTCAAGAGACAGATGTGTGACACAGAGCCAGAAAATATTGCTGAGTGATATCATGTATGAAGGTCCAGGGCCCTGTGTTATTGGCGCCTCTTTTTCTTAAACTTTTTTCATAACAATATTCTTCCTGAAAGCCATTTTTATGGGAGACATATTCCTTTTTTATTATGAAAGAATTATTGATAATTTCTATTTAAGTCTGTAATTATGTAGTTATTCTTAGTCCATAGTTTTATTTTTTTTAATTTTTTATTTCCATACGTCTTTGGGGAACAGGTGGTATTTGGTTACATGAGTAAGTTCTTTAGGGGTGATTTGTGAGATTTTGGTGCACCCATCACCCAAGCAGTATACACTGAACCCAATTTGTAGTCTTTTATTCCTCACCTCCTTCCCACCCTTTCCCCTGAGTCTCCCAAGTCCATTGTATCATTCTTATGCCCTTGCATCTTCATGGCTTAACTTCCACTTACGAATGAGAGCACTCCTGAGTTACATCACTTAGAATAATAGTCTCCAGTCGCATCCAGGTTGCTGCAAATGCCATTGATTCATTCCTTTTCATGCTGAAAGTCATTTTTAACTATTCCTTACTGAGTGTGTTGTTTCTTCCTAACAGACTTTCACCAACCTAGGCATGCATGCTTGGCTCTTACACTGTACGAGACAACACGCTAGATCCACTTATCTGCAGTGCTGGAGAGAGGCAGGCAGTAGGAAGGAGATCATCACAGGCATATGCAGAGGAAGAATTCTGTGAAACCCTAACAGCGGGAGACAAACCTGCCACTTTGCATGAATTTTCAATAGTGGAAAAATGAAGGGGGATCTAGCATCTATCTAGTGAGCTGAGTAACTGGCAGTGTGCTTGACTCACTATGGCCCCTACCTTCTCTGGCATCATTCACAGCAAGAGAAGCTCTTGGCACTACAAGAGCAGGACAAGCTCTTGGCAAGTTGATGAGGTTGCTGTCAATTGGATATCTTTGGCCTGGAAAAGATCTTCAGCCTCTGCCTCCCAAAGCACTAGCTGGGTCTTGCCTGGCCTTGGTTGATCTCCCTTCAGTTGGTCTCTTCTGTGTTCCTAACCAAACCCCAGCAGACTGAATGTATGGGAGTGTACTTTGCTTCCCGAGTCTACCATTTTAGGGATGTGCATTCATTTACCTTTTGCTTTGAGCCACAGGCCAACTCCTCCTCACTTCTTTCACCCACAACTACCTCTATTTCCTGAGATGCACCCGCCAACACCACCACTATTTGGAACAGAGACAAGATGTATTACAAATCTTAACTCACTCAAAAATCAGGTAGTAACTTGTTTGCCTTTGAGGCCCTGGATCTCCTGGATTCTTCTATTAATATAAAAGGATCTCTGAGATCACGGCTTGTTGAGGTAGCACTTTCCATTTTAACACTATATTCTCAAACTGGTAAGATTAGCTAATAAGGAAAGGGGATATAGGGCAGGTTCTTTTTGGCAGGGGGAGTGTGGCCAAATGAGTTCACAAGTGGTAGTGAAATTGGGGTGGAGGGAGTCCCCTTAAACCTCAAAATGTGGTAAAGGATGTAAAGTATTTTCAACATCTTACAGAAGTCACTGAGCATTTCCTTTAACATATGTATGTGTATATTAGTTTTAGAACAGAGTTGGTCTGACTGAGAACTGGGACTAAGCAAGTGGTTGATGCCCGGAGTACAGAGTAATGAAGACCAGTGCCTATGTGAAACAAGAGAAAGATGGATCGTATCAAAACAGCATGTAGAGGCAGAGATTGAGGGGACAGGGAGAGGTAGACATCTGCCATTTTGGAAGAGATAAGCCAGACAAGGGCTGAGAACGGCCTAGAGTCAGCACCATGATCAGACAAGCCTAGTCTGTGGTTAAGGTAACTAAAGAGATTAGACACTGAAAGAACTTGGAAGTGTCGGCTTAGCACTTTGAACACATAAAGAAAATTTTTTCTATTTCTTGGGAGGATCAATCCCCTAAAAAGATCTTAGGTTGTTGAAAAACACTAGTCTAAGCCCAACCCAATGTGTGTAGGTTAGAATGCAGTGGTTGTGGGTAACCTGGGAAAAAATGGTGGGTATAGGGATTGCAGGGAGGGGAGCATTGGGGAACTCAGGACGTCTCTCTCCTCTCCACCTGCCTTCATTACTGCTGAACACCCATTCAAAGAATAACACAAGGAGCTTTATCCCAATAATCATGTAAGTCTCCCCCTAAAATATCAAGAACTTAGTGGGAAATCCTACAAATATATCTTCAAATTAATGCAGTAAGTTCTAAAAGCATCACATCAAGGTTTAAATGAAATGAGATGAAAGCAATTTATTAGTTTTTTTCTTTCAATCAAAATTCAAGGTTAATTTTAGCAGTGACTCAGATCATTTTTGGTATCTTTTATTAGCAATAAGTCAGAACCTTTAATTATGAATAACCTTGGTGCCACAAAGAAAATGATAGGACTCTTCCAGAAAGGTTTTCATTAGTTAGAGACCAAATTAATTTTAATTCTTGATAGTTTTTTTCCACAGAGGGAATACTTTGCTTTAAAGAGTGTTTTTGTTTCTCTGCTTGTTTTATATTTAGTGAATTCCCAGAAAACCCCCATTACTGATATAATAATGTAAATAATTGAACCAAGTAATAAAGCATACAAATAATTGATCAAATCTATTTTGATTTGGCTTGGGAAATTACTTAATTTCTTAATATTTGACTTGAAAGGTAAGATGCTAATTTCCTTTTAATTGATATTTGTTGCTTTTGAAAACCACACCATTGGCACGTTAGTTGAGCCCCTGGACTGATCTGGTCTAATAATTATTATGACACATGGTGAGCAAATGAACCAAGCTACAGTCTCTATACTTCATGTCTATCCACCGCATTGTCAGACTGGACCATTCATGGATCAGAGGAAATCCACCCAGTTGCCCTGCCATCCTGAGAGACAGCAATGAAGAGTAAGGAGGATTTGATGTTCGAAATTCATCACTTTTTATTCTTTTAAAGTTATTTGTGCAACCAAAGGACCCAAAGTGAAAAAAAATAAGGGAATAAATTACCTATGTCATAAAATCTCTAATCAGACAAATGCTGATATTAAGTATACCTATGATAGCTTTCTACCAAAATCAAAAACCACTTATTAGGCATTATAAAAATTCAAGCCTTAAGAATCAATTTCCTAGAACATGAGATTCCAATGGTATTATCCCCAGTCTTGGCTTGTCTAATAATTTTCATCGACAGATTCTGAATGTGGTCTGAAATTATCAGAGGCATCCATTCCCATAACTATATAGTGATATTTTCATTATATTTAAAGGAAACCCCATTATTTGAAACCATTGCTTTAAAGAGCATATTAACTCTTAAAAATCCCATAAGAAGATGCTATTGTCTTTGTTTTACATAAAAGATATTGAGCAAATATTTTTAAGAATTCTTAGGCTTTCTTTTTTCTTTTTGAAGATTTACCTTGACATTCACTTTAACCTGATTTTATCTCCACATAACTATTAGAACTAATCGTACCACTCAGTGATACTTCTAAGCCCTACATTCTACTCCAAATGTAACCATTTTATAAGTGTTTTATTATATACTCCCAAAACACAAAATATGGAAGGATCGAAGAGTGATGTTTACTTGTTGCTTCAAGCTTGTTTCCATCTTGTAAGATGTTTCATACTTTGCCTAGGGAGTCCTGTTTTCTTCCTAAAGCAAACTGTTAGGCACAGTTGGAGATATTCTGATAAGTAATGTTAATGAACTCCCATACCAGGCACTATTCTAAGGATTTTATGCATGTTAACTCTTTTAATCCTCATATCAACCTGATGATGGAAATATTATTATCATTCCCATTTTAGAGAGAGGGAAATTGGAAGCACAGAGAAGTTAGTTAAGAGCATGTGGGATTCAAACCCAGCTTATGTGGCCCCAGAACCTGGCTTTCAATGGCTATACGGAGATTCTCTGAGATTCTTACCCTACATGTAAGAAACCATAAAGATTTTTGAAAAGAAAACAAAGTTAATATAAAAGGCCACCCAATTGTGTATTTAAGGAAACCAAACTTGGCTGTTATGTTAGTAAAAGAGCCACATTCACACTTTTCTCCAAGGATACCATGGCTAGGTTCCAATCTCATCGTTTTTTTTTTTGCAGAAGGCTTGGTGAGTTTCTCCATTTTTAGGTATGTCCTTCTATCCACCCCAAAGGCCCAAAATAGAAGTGCAGCAAGGAACTCTCAACAAAGTAGTGATTCTCAACTTCTTACCTTCACAACATTCTAAAAGGAAATAAACACACTTTCCACAGTAACAATGCTGATTACAGCAGTAATTCGTACCCAGGGATGAGCATGGTTCCCTGAAGTGGTATCTGTCAGTCTTACAGGGCCTCAGCCCCAGCTCACACTCTCAGCAGAAAGCTGGCTGGGGCAGCTGAGAGGCAGTGTTAGGGATAATCTGTGGGAGCCTAGCTGCTTTTCAGAGCAGCCACAATCACCTTGCACTTTTTTTTTTTTTTTTAAACAGAGTCTCCCTCTGTAGCCCAGGCTGGAGTGCAGTGGTGCGGTCTTGGCTCACTGCAACCTCCGCCTCCCGGGTCCCTGTTCAGGCGATTCTCCTGCCTTAGCCTCCCGATTAGCTAGGATTACAGGCACACATCACCATGCCCAGCTAATTTTTGTATTTTTAGTAGAGACAGGGTTTCACCATCTTAGCCAGGCTGGTGTTGAACTCCTGACCTCATGATCTACCCGCCTCAGCCTCCCAAAGTGCTGGGATTACAGGCGTGAGCCTCCACGCCCGGCCCTTGCACTTTTTTGTGTACTTTCATTTTGAAGAGTACTGAGCTAGAAAGATAAAGACATTTTCTTCAATCTCATCTCGTCACTACACACACAGACACATGCCCTATGGATACAGAAGTGATGAAATGGGCGTGAGAGACTGGAATCATCTCTTAGAGCTGCCATTAGAAAGTACCATACTGAGTGGTTTAAACAAGAGAAATTTATTTCCTTATGATCTGAAGGCTGGGAGTCCAGGTCAAGGCGTTTGCAGGGTTGGTTTGTTCTGAGGCTTCTCTTCTTGACTTGCAGGTGGCTGTCTTCTCCCTCTGTCCTCACATGGTCCTCCCTGTGTGTCTGCGTCCTAATCTCCTCTTCTTCTAGGGAAGCCAGACATGTTGGATTAGGGCCCACCCATAGGACCTCATTTGAGCCTAACTGCCTCTTTAAATGCCTTATCTCCAAATACAGTACAGTCACATTCCGGGACACTGGGGGTTATGAACTCAATTTATGAATTTGGAAAAGGCACAACCCAAGCGAGCTAATGAGCCTCATTTTCCAGAAGTTAGTATTTATCGAGAGCCTTCGGTCTGTGCTGAGCACTGTCCAGTGGTTTACATACATGCTTTCATTGGACAGTGGGACCTCATCCCAAGAACTGCAATACGGTGGGAAGATGAGATTCCCATTTACATTTGAGGAGATTGTACTATATTACTTTAATTGCTTTCGGATGTTAGCAAATAGATGGTCTCATTTAGAAAGAAAAAATGAATTATATGCTGTTTTATTTTAATTTGGGTTTCTTTTTCATGCCAGTTTTTCTTAGGTGTGCTTGGCAGTCTCAGTTATCTCCCCTTTCCAATGGCTGACCAGTTCTACTGATTTGCAAATTCACAGAAGGAGTAATCCGGTGTTAGACCCGGACCATTTCTGAGCAGTGATGTTCTTTTCCTCGTGCCAGAAAAAAAAAAAAAACCTCTCTTTCACAGTAGATAATCCTCCATCTTTGCAGTTTATCACCTTAAAAACCTTGACATGAATAAGCTGTTTGATGATGCCAAAATAAAAATAGTCTTTTATACATAAGTCAGCAAAGCCTGGCGATCTGCGAAGGCAAACTTCTAAACATCCAAGTGAAGTTTGTTGTTCCTTTTTCCCTTTCTTCTTTCAAAAACAGATATTTGTCAATTTAACCTCCTTGATCCATGGAAAATGACAGAGGCGTGCAGATTCAGAAAGGGAAAACAATAAGAGCAGGTGAAGTTGAAGGTAGGAGATTGATGCCGGGGAGCTAAATAACCAGAAAAGAGATGTGAAATAGAAAACCGAATGGAAAGCACAAAGAAAACGGTAACCAATGTTCTCTGAAAGTGAACGGTAAAGAAAGCTGAGGATGAAACTACCTATTTATTTTTAATAGCTACATCAAGAGATTGCTTAGGTAGGAAAAAAAAAAAAACTTAAAATGTTGCTGGTTCTGATTATCATCCTCAGGCTGAATCCAACCCCCCTGGTGTCCCAGCTCCCAAATTCTACTCAAACCATTGCTCCCGTACCCAAACCCTAGAGGGTATATCCATAGTAGAAAAAACATGCATCTTCATAGTTTGAACAAAACGAATAATTTTTGGAAACATTTTTCAATTCAAGAAACATTTACTATTTAGTAAGTGTTAGGTACCGTTCAAAATGAACGCCTGCCCTCCAGGACAGCAAAGGCTCAGAACAGATTAAAGGTTTCTAGTCTTAACTCCAGCTACAGGTTGGCTTGGCTCACTGTGACGGGACAGATGCACTTCATCCTGTTCAGTTTCTTCCATTCTATTTGGATGGATGTGAGACCAAGATACTGCAGCCCTTCCTAAGACAGATTTGGTTGGCACAAATTCAGATGTCATTGATTTGTTGATCCTTCCTAGAACTAACTTACTAGTCTGAATATAGTTTCCCAAGATAATCTCCTCTTTTCCTAGGACCTGGAAAATGTATTCTGAAGCTTTCGCCTCCGAGGTCGGAGGTCCTGTAATACACAGGTGGAAAGCTCCGGCTCTGCAGTCAGACACCTGCCTTCAGACACCAGCACTTTTAGTTTCAAGACCTTGGGCACATGATTGAACCTCTTTTTTAGCCTGTTTCCTCATTCATAAATTAAAAGATAGCAACACTCAGAGGGCTGTTGTGGGAACATAATGGGAACATGCATGTAAATCCCTGGGCAAACTGCCTTACAGTGAAGGCTCTTCATAAATGCTAACTTCTAGAAAATGAGGCTCATTATCTCACTTCAGGTCACAAATTTGGGATGAAACAGGACCACTGCCTGAATCCAAAACCCATGGTCTTCACTATACATGTTGTCTCTCTCTTAAGAAAGACCTGATGATTTTCTTTGTCTAATCTTCATCATCATCTCAAATTTCCCCTCAGGTGATTAAAGACCTATAATTCTTTGGGAGGCTGAGGTGAGAGGATCTGCTTGAGCCCAGATGTTCAAGACTAGCCTGGGCAATGTAGTGAGGCCCTGTCTTTACAAAAAATTTTAAAAATTAGCCAGACGTGCTGGCGTGAGCCTGTAGTCCCAACTACTTGGGAGGCTGAGTTGGGAGAACCATATGCACCTGGGAGGTGGAGGCTGCGGTGAACTATGATCATGTCACTGCACTCCACCCTGGGTGACAAAACAAGACCCTGTCTCAAAAATAAGGACTTATAATTACAATATAATGTTATGTACCTTTTCCAGAAAAAAAATGTTTTTATGTTACCAAAAATATAAAGTTTTGTTATTGTTAATTTGAGGTGATGACTGTTATCTTGGATAAAGAAGATATTTCTCTCTCTGAATCCTTAGCGTCCTCCAGGCTTCTTATTTTACAGTTTTCTTCTTTGTTCTTTCTGGAATTCTACAGATTCTAGGAATCAACCTCTGCTTGATCTATGTTCCTCTGGCCTATTCTATTAATATTTATCAGCCAGTTGTTAAGACTCCTTCTAACTTTACCCAACCTTGGTTCCTGTTTCCAACACTCTCGTGAACATCTCAGTTCAGGCCTCAAGGCTACCTGGAAGGGGTCTCACATCCTGCAGCCTGAGCTGCAGCCAGGCCCCTCCTTGTCTCAGTGGGTTCCGTTTCCATTGTTCACCCCGAACCCTACTGCAGTGTTCCCTGTCTGACAAGTGCAAACCATTGGCCAGACAGAGATCACCGGCAAATTCTGAATTCAATGAAAGGTAAGTGTTTGTACCTCCAGTTATAGTTCTATTCACATTCTTGGTTTTCTGAATGCTTGTTTCTGAATGTTTCTGAATGACTGGGGCTAGAGCATTTGGTTCCAATGCTCTTGGTTTACTAGAATTTAATCATGACACTTTTTTCCTTACTGTACATTCAAAGTAGTATGGCAAACTAGTAGACATCATTTCCAACAAGGGAGGAAAATGCCATTCCCACTTTATATTCTGTGGCTCTCTTTCCTGTGATGGACTAAGGTGTTCACTTCTCCCACCGAGCTGCTTAATAGACCAACAGGATCTTTCATATGCCGGTCCCTCAGGACATGCCCTCTCTCTGTCACTGTGGGAAAGTTTTAAGTCCTACTAACAATGAGGAAATGCCAAATCATTTCACTCATTTAAGCTCATCAGTGTCTGATGGGTACTATTATATATCTGTCTTAAAAGGTTGTAAAGAGAGCAAAGAGAAAAGATTTCAAAGCAAGGCAGTGATTTTTCAGAAGTCTACATGATATAGAAAAGGAAGCATTAATGAAAACCAGTGTGGAATCCTAGGACTCATTTGTCTGTTTAAGGATGCTTCTATGGTTATCTGCAGTGCCAACATTTGATTTTATATGGTCCAATTTTATAGGACTTGATTTTACCTGAACTAGGTGGTTACTTATTTTGATTTAAATTATGGCTTTTAGCACTTTTCCCAATAGGAGGGAAGGAGGAGATAATGAGAAGCAATGAATTCGTCCCAAGCCAGACAGTCCTTTTTGCTTCTCAGCAGCTCTTAGTGAAGTAGTTCTGAAGGAAAGAGTACAGAGCACTGACTTAAATGGGGTCCATTGAATCTATTATTGCATAACAAATTACCTCGACACTGACAACTTAAAACAGTAATAATCACTTATTACCCCACAGGAATTCTGTGACCCAGGAATTTCGGGAGTAGTTTTTTTGGGTGCTCCAGCTTAGAGTCTCTCATGAGGTTACAGTAAAGATGTGGGTAGGAGTCATCTGTAAACTTGACTGTGGCTGGAGCATTTGCTTCCAAGATGGTGCACTCATGTGGCTGGCAAGTACATGGTAGCTACTGGCAGGAGGCCTTAGTTCCTCACCATGTAGACATCCTCACAGAGTTGCTTTAGGGTCCTCACAACATGGCTGCTGGCTTCCTTTAGAGCAACTGATCCAAGAGAACAAGGAATAAGCCAAAATGTCTCTTATGACCCAGCCTTGGCAGTCACACATTGTCATTTCTGTGATATCCCATTGATTAGCAGGTCAGCCCTATTCAGCATGAGAAAGAACTAAACAGGTGCGTGAATATTAGGAGGCAGTGATGGCTGGGGACCATCTGGGAAGCTGGGGACCACATATACCACAAAAGTAAAATGATTTTATAAATTATATGTCCTCACAGAGAAATTGGTCATTAATGGTTGGGGTCAAGGGGATTGTTTTCTTTGTGTTTGCGCCTCAGGAGCCAAGATTGAAGTGTATCAATCTTGATGTGGCACATTGCCACCATATTTTTATTATTATCCCTTTATCTCAATTTCTCCTTACATTCCTCTCCTCACTACCGTTCCACTCCCAGCCTCCACTAAACATCAACTCAAAACAGCATGAAGTTTACCTTTGGTTATGCAGCTATGAAGATATGTATCACTGTAAGATACTAAGATACATGAGGTTTAATGGTCATTTCTAAATTACATGAATGGAATGGTGTCATAGGTCTTTTTCTAAAATGTATACTCTATGTCACTTTTTTTTTTTTTTTTTTGAGATAGAGTCTCACTCTGTCACCCAGGCTGGAATGCAGTGGTGCGATCTCAGCTCACTACAACCTCCACCTCCCAGGTTCAAGAGATTTGTGCCTCAGCCTTCTGAGTAGCTGGGGCTGCAGGTGCCCGCCACCACACCCGGCTAACTTTTGTATTTTTAATAGAGATGGGATTTCACCATGTTGGCCAGGCTGGTCTCAAACTCCTGACCTTAAGTGATCCACCTGCCTTGGCCTCCCAAAGTGCTGGGATTGCAGGCATGAGCCACCACCCACATAAGCCACTGGCCCACATTTTTAATATTTATCCCTGTTTCTGTTTGCTATCAGGTTCATTGCTGCACAATTTTCAATAATACACTTCTGCCACCTCTTCCCTGTCTACTCCCTTGCTATTGGTGAACGAGTCCTCCTCCAGTTTCATACTCTATAAAGTTATGCAGTGATGAACATAGTGTTTACCTAGAACTGGGGCACTTGCCATCACCTTCACTGTTCCTTTTCTAGTTCAAGCCCAATCACCTCAGCCTGGATTATTCTGCTACCTGCTTGCTTTGTTTCCAGTCTTGTCCACTACTGTGTATTCCCGCCCAGCAGCCAACATGCCTCCAGTCACCTCCCATTATTCTTAGAGCATCTCTGAAGTCCCCACCATGGCCCATGGGCCCCACATGGTATGCACCCTGCTGTCTGGTGGACTTCCTCTTGCACCACACTTCTCCAATGCTCCAGCTACTCCTGTCTCCTTGCATTCATTTATTCAAGAATTTTAATTGAGCAAATACCACCTATCTGGCATTCTCCTGGGCACCTGGAGTATAGCAGTGAATGAAACAGACAAACGGGTCTCCCTCATGGAGGTAGCATTCTAATGATCTAAAAACCCATCAAGTACAACAGAGGCTCACAACCTCGCACCTGCACGTCCCTCTGCCAAGAATGCCCTTTCCCAGATTTCTACATGCATCGCACTCTCGTACATGTAAGTCTCAGCTTGAACGTCTCCTCCTCAGAGAGGCTTTTGCTCATCCCCTAACACTTCTTCTCCCCAGGCCCTTCTTTATTTTCCCTCATACCTCCTGTTGTATCTGATATTATGTATTCATCTGCAGTCAAATCTCTACCACTGAGCTACAACCCCCCTGCATTCATCTGTTTCATGTTCAGCTCCCTAGTCAGATGAAAGCTTCAAAAGGACAGGGAGTTTTTAATGTTTTCCAATGACTGGGCCAATAGCCCCAAACTCTTGCCCTTTTTTAATGTGTATGTTTCGGCTTCTAGTGCCTGTGTTGCTGCCAAAACTTCAGCTGCCTTAATTTTCAGCACACAAGACTTTGTAACACCGTTTTCCTCACTGCTTCTAATTCACTGTGAGATTAGATGCTAGATAACCACATTTCATAATAACTAATATCTGCTGAGTACTTTTATCCTAACAACAGCCCTGTAAGTATAGCCTATTGATCCTTCCACTGTACAACTGAGGAAACTGGGGTGCAGGGGGTCTAAAGAGCTCGTTCGTGGTGACTTACCTCGCAAACATCAGAGTCAGACTGGAATGAACGCAGTTGGCTCCAAAGCCCTCACACTTAATCGCTATTATATGTGCCCACCCCCTTCTAGAATCACGTGTAAAATAAAGATAAATTGGCTCTGAGCAGGTGTCTGAGGGGACCTCCTATGAGGAAACAGTGTAAGCTTTATTACAAAAATTTTGTAATAAACCCAGCTACCTTGTTCGTATCTGATTTATCATTGCTAAATTCGATTACTTCTGATTTAGCACTGCATCTCAGAGAGGTGAACATGATGTTGGGTAGCTAAATTGTAAGTGTGCTGGTTTGATATGGTTTCGCTGTACCCCCACCCAAATCTCACCTTGAATTATAATAATTTCCCTGTATCGAGGGCGGGGTCAGGTGGAGATAATTGAATCATAGGCGCAGGTTCCCCCATACTGTTCTTGTGGTAGTGAATAAGTCTCATGAGATCTGATGGCTTTATACATGGGAGTGCCCCTGCACAGGCTCTCTCTTGCCTACCACCTTGTAAGACATAACTTTGCTCCTCATTCACCTTCTGCCATGATTGTGAGGCCTCCCCAGCCATGTGGAACTGTGAGTCAATTAAACATCTTTCCTTTATAAATTACCCATTCTCAGGTATGTCTTTATGAGCAGCCTGAGAACAGACTAATACACGGTTGTTATGTTATGTAAGCAGGAATTGCAATAAATGCAATGTGATGCCTTCAAAGCACACATCAAGTCGTGAAGTCTACAGCAATCTCCTCTTCCTGTGCACATTATTTCAGAAGCTGGCCTCTCCAGGGCGTGCCCCTGTTTCAGCCTCCATTTAGAGCTAATTCTTTCCCTGCATTACACTTTCCATGTGTTCCTCCATGAGTTCTCTGCAAACTGGTTTTAAATAAGAGCCAAGGAGCATAGCCTACATGTCAGAGTTGACTAGTTTCCAATGCCTACACAACATGGGTGTGTGTCCCTCCCTCCACCCACCTTCATTGGATTTCAGCCTCCTAATTAGAGCTTCTCAGTGATGGTTCGTCGTTCCTGCTTCTTTGTTATTGGGTAAGCTAAAAGTTGACACATTATCCCATATATACCTCCAAATTGTGAATCGTTTTGTGGATACTGGGATACTGGAGGAACCTTTCTAGAATGCTTTTTGAGAATATTTCACTCATTTATTCATTCAAACATCATATTTAAACCTTTACTACCAGCCAGAAATTATGCAAAGATGATGAATCAAACAACAGAATTTTATCTCAAGGCATTCACAATCTAATCGACAGGAATATATCCAGAAGACGTTAATACAGTGTTGTTGGGAAATAATGGTCAAATGCATATGGAATTATGGAGGCACGTGGGGGAAGAAGCACCTATTCTGGAACAAGGGGGAAGCCATCCTTTTCAAATGCTGCCCCTATTAGGAGGAATTGGGGAAATGAAAATGTAAAAGTACAGGAAAGGAAAAGGCTCAGCGCCAACTGGAAATGTCATGGTCTGTGGGGAAAACAAGAATTTTGTGTGCCGCTTGGGGACAAATTGTAGGGCAAAGAGTGGAGCTGAGAGAGGCCCAGGCCAGGTGATGAAGGCCTTGATCACTGGGCTTCGGAGCTCACTCTTGATCCAGAGAAAACAGATGGCTTTCAGCAGATTCACATCAGTATGAGATTGTGTCTTAGAAATACTCTATTGTCTGTGCAGACTTGGACTTGCAAAGAAAGAGCAGTAGGAGGCTGATGTGGCAGATAAGTCTCCAGGGGGGTTCAGCCTGTACCCCAGTCACAGGTTAAGACTCTGTAAGATGGTGATCTGACCCCAGCAGAGGCTGCAATGCCCCTCAAGACAGTACTCTCTATTGTGAGCTGGTTAAGTCTTTTCTTGGTGCCATCAATAAAGTCCTTAAGGAAGCCAACACTGGGGGTTTGACTGTTGTGCAGAGTTTGTATAAATAAAATATTTCCTTGCCATAATGAAAGACAGTCTCCCAAATCCCAAAGGGAAAATGGCAGAGTAGAAAAGGCTTAGACTTTGGAATGAGAGCTGGTTTCAAACCTGTATTCTCAACACTAGCTCCGTTACCCTAGGCCAGTTATAAACCTCTCAGATCATGACAGTCCTCATCTTCAACATTTTGAAGATTCAGTTTTACTGTATAAACACAGTTCTACTACACCATTGATACTCAGACCCCCGAGCTATTATGTCATTTGTATTACTGTCATTATCTTTATCATCACTTTGCAAGGGAGGAAGAGGCAAACAAGAACAGCAGATGGACCACTGCACATGTCTTCCTGGTGATGAGGAAATGATGTCAAATTGCATCAGCAGCCCATCATGAAGCATAGTAATCTGATACTTCTATTAGCAGCAACACCCAAAATACTTGCCTTGAAGGCATACTTGAGTCACTCCTTCTCCATCCAATCTGCCTACCAGATTACCCTTCCTAAAATACTGCTAACCCTTCATTTATCTGATGTAGACTATTCAATGGTATCCTATTACCTATTGAATTAAATCCCAACACTTAATTAATCCTCAAGTCTTCGTTTGAGTTAATCGTAGAGTGTTTTTCCATTTATTTCTTTTTCTCTATTTTCCTAAAGAGGGATGTATAGTAAAAATCTCCGAGCACCCATAAAATGATGCTATTTATACCTGCTTTATCCATGTCACAAGGTTATGGTGAGGGCCAAATGGCTAGTATCTATGGACGTGTGTTGTGTGTTATAAAGCATCGTGTACAAGAGGTAAGGGAACTAGCATTTGCCTATGCCAGGCCAGTATGTATTCTTTTCTACCATCATTACAGAAACTGCATTAGACAGATGGTTTTGTTCCAGTTTCAAAGGTTTAAAAAATCTGAGGCACAGCAAGGCTAAGTCACTGCTCTGGGCTACACAGCACTGAGAAATGGAACAGGGGTTTGAATTCAGAACTGCTTCATTCTAAAACCTGTGCTTTTGATCCTTCATCACACTGCCTCATGCTTCTTTTCAAAAGACCCCCCTCACTCCAGCCAGACTTGTGTAGTCACTGCTCCATGAACACTTTCTCTCTTTGTGTCTACACATTTTATCTCCTCTTCACGGCCTACCCAGGACCTGCCCTGGCTGTGCCTCTTTGATCGGTCGTTTCCATTCCCTTGGCCTCTGTTTGGTTCCAAATCATGACAGAGATGTCTGCCATTACCCTTAATTCTGAAAATATTGTTTTACTCTGTGCATATATATACTCTTATGTCACCAAAAGGTCTGTTAGTGTTTTGAAGGCATAGAATACCCCTTCCTTATAATACGTATTATTCTCTCTCTCTCGTTCCCTGTCTGCCTCTCTTCTTATCTCCCTCCCTCCCTCTCTCTCCATACATCCCTCCATCAATCCATCTATACCAACATATAGCAGATGCCCCTAGATATTTAAACATTTATTGAGTGAGTGGAGGAATGAATCAGTCGATGATTATGAGTTTGAATTAACTCATCTTTGCAAGTCTCCTCTGGAGAGCCTCTCCTTCCCAGGGAGCTGCCTGGCTTGTCTAACATGTATAGGCCTTGAAAGCATTCTTTTCAGAATCAGGACCTTTAGGAAAACTCACATCACTGCAGTCTACTTTCACAGTGTTGTGGCTGTGGTCACTAATTCAAATGAATGAAGAAGCTTTAAGGGAAAAGTCTGTACTTTGTCACTACATCCTTTTAGTAAGTGCTGTTCCATTTTTAGTGATTAGGCAAATTCACTAAATAAAATGACTCTTACCTAGAATATCTACCCAGAGAGACTACCCTCCTTGCATGGCTGCTGCCTGCTGAGTGTGGCACAGGCTCAAATCCGTCATTTAGTGTTTAATGGCCTCCAGTGACCTCGAGTGACCCCAGACTCGGCCCCTCATTGATGCCCTTTGACAGTATGACTACAGGAGACTGGGGATATTATGGAGGAAGATAGGGTCTCTTTAAACACTATGATTTTGATGGATCTACCGATTTTTTTGTGGCTACTGGAAAACATTGTATCAGACTCTCTCCTTTTAGCCAGCCTCTCCTCTATCCCTCCATTCTGTCTGAACCACAGACAGATACAAAATCTAAACGACTATGAGAAAGGGAGCATTCACACCATGTCTTTAGTTTCTCTCCCAGATAGGACTGGATGCAAGGGTGTTAAGGCCAGTGGCCAATCACCAGGAGGACTAGGCTTTCAGGAAAGGAACAATAGACAGCCAGAAAGCTGCTGTGTTATTTTTCTGCTCCCAGATGCAAACCTAGAGAGGAGCAGTGGAGGCGAAACCTCCCGAGAAGAGACAAGAGTCCTTTCATTAATCAATAAGCTTTGAATCCATCAAACTTGATTTCTAAATTGGCTGTGAAATTACAAAAGAGGTTATGAAAAATACCCCTTGAACTCCTTGGCAGAAATGGGGTCTTGAGAACAAATGGAGTTCACATAGGGAAAACAGAGAACATTCCACATCTGCAACCTGAATCATGATGATAAATTCTGAGCCCACTGCATGTATTTGGTGATCAGTTTATTCACATCCATTTTCCCACTGCACTGTAAGCTACAGAAAGGCAGAAGCCATCTGAATTCCCCTCTTATTTTGGCTTTAGCTCCTAGTAACAGGGCCAAGATGGTGACTCACGAAGAGCACAGCCTCTGAAGTTAGAAGAACCTAAGTCCATAGAATAGTCGTCGCATAAATGCGTGAATTTCTAGTTCTAGATCCTTGAGGAATCGCCATACTGTTTTCCATAATGGTTGAACTAGTTTACAATCCCACCAACAGTGTAAAAGTGTTCCTATTTCTCCACATCCTCTCCAGCACCTGTTGTTTCCTGACTTTTGAATGATCGCCATTCTAACTGGTGTGAGATGGTATCTCATTGTGGTTTTGATTTGCATTTCTCTGATGGCCAGTGATGACGAGCATTTTTTCATGTGTCTGTTGGCTGTATGAATGTCTTCTTTTGAGAAATGTGTGTTCATATCCTTTGCCCACTTTTTGATGGGGTTGTTTGTTTTTTTCTTGTAAATTTGTTTGAGTTCTTTGTAGGTTCTGGATATTAGCCCTTTGTCAGATGAGTAGATTGCAAAAATTTTTCTCCCATTCTGTAGGTTGCCTGTTCACTCTGATGGTAGTTTCTTTTGCTGTGCAGAAGCTCTTTAATTTAATGAGATCCCATTTGTCAATTTTGGCTTTTGCTGCCGTTGCTTTTGGTGTTTTAGACATGAAGTCTTTGCCCATGCCTATGTCCTGAATGGTACTACCTAGGTTTTCCTCTAGGATTTTTATGGTATTAGGTCTAACATTTAAGTCTCTAATCCATCTTGAATTAATTTTCGTATAAGGAGTAAGGAAAGGATCCAGTTTCAGCTTTCTACTTACGGCTAGCCAATTTTCCCAGCACCATTTATTAAATAGGGAATCCCATTACTGGGTATATACCCAAAGGATTATAAATTATGCTGCTATAAAGACACATGCACGCGTATGTTTATTGCAGCACTATTCACAATAGCAAAGACTTGGAATCAACCCAAATGTCCATCAGTGACAGATTGGATTAAGAAAATGTGGCACATATACACCATGGAATACTATGCAGCCATCAAAAAGGATGAGTTTGTGTCCTTTGTAGGGACATGGATGCAGCTGGAAACCATCATTCTTAGCAAACTATCACAAGAACAGAAAACCAAACACCGCATGTTCTCACTCATAGGTGGGAACTGAACAATGAGATCACTTGGACTCGGGAAGGGGAACATCACACACAGGGGCCTATCATGGGGAGGGGGGAGGGGGGAGGGATTGCATTGGGAGTTATACCTGATGTAAATGATGAGTTGATGGGTGCAGCACACCAACATGGCACAAGTATACATATGTAACAAACCTGCACGTTATGCACATGTACCCTACAACTTAAAGTACAATAATAATAAATAAACTAAAAAAAAAAAAAAAAATAGCGTGAATTTCCAAGTGCAATGCCTCACCCAGTGATCCACTATCTTGAACCAACTGCAGCTCCCAAGTCAAAAGTTTCCCCATGGAATCTGTAGAGATTTTCATGTTGCTCTAAGTTGTGGAACTCGTTTGGACGGCAGGCTGAACCCCTAACTTCTGTCATCTCCCCCAGCCCAGTCCCCAGTCTATCCTTTGAGTGGTCCTTCTGTAGGAATCGAGTGTGGCCCAGCTTTTCCTACCCGGCTTCCATGCTGCATCCAGGAGCATATTTTCTAAGCTGAAGGTGATTCTTTTTCTTTCTTGAATTTTTTTTCTAATGACGTGTGCACCAGTTGATTTAAGTGTTTTATGTTTCTGGCCAGTTAGTGCCTAGCACCAAGTGGTCAAATGGATATGGAATGAGTATTTAGGGCTGGGAAAGTGATTGTTTTTTACACTGGTCCTGTTCATGTTTTTTATCTATGAGATAGATTGACAGAGACCAGGCCAGACTCCTCCCAATGTAGCCCTGTCCCTGCTGCCCTTGTCACATTTCATACTTTCTCCCTAGCCACACCTCCTTTGGCCACGTGGGAAGTGCAGGAGGTAGATTTGGCTTCTGCTGGTAGGCAGGGCCTGGGCTCCCCACCAAGGGTATTTCTGCAGTGTTCCATCTTAGAGGCTGGTATCACAGCTTCATTCTGGCACAGTCTTTGTGGGGGTTGTTCCCATCTGCCGCTGAGCTTCAGAAGATGCACATGAGGCACTTTTTGTTGATGTTATTGGCTGGCTGTCTAGAGGGAAAAACTGCTCAAGGGAACTTTTTGACTCCTACAATCTGTGGGAGGTGGGATGTCATGAATTCTTTGGCCTGGGCTGTGTGTATGCACTCACCTACCAACCTCAAGCTGCCAGGACAACCTTCGTCTGCCCAGTGGCTTTTAAAGGGCCCTTCCCAAATGGATATTGACATGCTCTAGACTCAACCATGTGGGCAACTTTAGAAGCAGCCTTATTAGGACGCTTAAATATATTTTGGACACCCTTAGACAACCTTTCTGCTTCTGGGACCAGGCCTGTAGGTGTCTGGTGTCTGCCGCAGCAGCCCTCATTATGGGAGATGTGCAGGTAAGAAAGCAGGAACAAGAGAATGAGAAACCGAGGGTGCACAGCAGAGGATATGAAAGCTAGAGCACTGTGGATTCATCAACCTTGCAATCTCTGGATGAGGAGATGAGTCACCATCAAGGCCAAGGTGGTGTTGGAAGCCAAATGCGAACTCCCAAATGCCTTACTGGGTGCTATATTTATAGGCCACACTTACAAAAAGCAATCTTCTTTAACTGGTATTAATCATTACTATAGTTACCTTACATTTAAAAAAATTATCTGTGCAAAGGTGGCACTAAACAACCATTCAGGTTTACGAGAAGGAGGATGTTGAAAGCAGTATGTCCTTAGATGCTTTTGGCCAGGACAAGTGACCTACTTGACCTACTCCCAATTCACTGCTTTCCAAAGGCCAGATGAGCTGCATTTGAATTACCTTGTGCATAATTAATGAATTAATTAATTACAAACATAGACTCTCAGGTCCTACCTTATCCTATTGAGACAAAGGGAAACAGGGCCCAGAAACCTAGATTTAACAAATGTCCTAATCCATGCCAAAGCATATCCAGATTTGAAAACCACCACCTGACCATTTTCCACCCCCTGCCCTTCTGCGGCAGTCCCTGAGGGAGGCCCCAGCCCAGGGAAGAAGCAGGTGATTCCTGATCCCCAGGCACAGACCCAGTGAACAGGGCAGAATGGAGTGAAGAGCTCCTTCCCCAGGTTCCACCAGCCTAATGGGCCGGAGCCAAAGCAGATGGAAAGACTGCTTTTGCCTATTTCAACCCCAATTCCCAAGCCAAAGCTCAAGTCTTACCTCTCCAAGCAAGGAAAGGCAATAACAGCCAGTGAGATGCCGGTGAGAAGCTGAAGGGAGCCCAGGCAGCAGCGTACATGTGGCAAGTCCAGACTAGGTAGAGTGAAGCCGGTGGAGGCAGGAGCAGTTCGGAGGACTGGCCCAGCCTTAGGCTTGGCACAGCGACTATACCCAGAAGCCATGCCGGGTGCTTACAGCCTTCTTGGAGGAGAGGAAGGGGTAGGCAGTAGAGAAAATGGTGGAGACGAGTAGTTAGGCCCCAGCCCAGATGCCAATATAGGAGCCATTTTAAACCAGCTTTTGCGTAACCATGGCAACAGGGTAGACCGTTTCCAAAACCACAAGAGAAATGTCTCTGCCTCACGATATTTTGAGGGCTAGTGGGTCGTTGCTGTTTTTCCTCAATCATAATCCTGTGCAGTTTTCAAGAGATGCTTAAGTAAGTGTCCAAGAGCTCTCTGGACCACTGTGATCCCATATTTTAGTGTCACTGGAAAGTGGCATCAGTGTCCCTCAGCATGTTGGCCCTCAGGGTTCTGTCCCTTTGGGATCCGTGGAAGAGCAGGCACAGAACGATCCCCATGGAGCACCTGGAACCTAATTCTGAGGTCCCCAGCACAGTCACAGGCTGTGGTATCCAGGGTAGCGACTGAGTACATGTACCCTCAGGCTGGGACCCGGCACCCTTCCTATTGCAGGACACGCTCAGAGCCGCACAATCTCAGGGGCAGCCTACACAGGCCCCCACTCAAGATGTTAAATGCTAAAAATGAACTAATGTAGACTTCTAAAACAGACTGCTCCAAAAACTCCCTCAAGAAATGGGAGTGATGATTTCACAAGAGTATTTTAAAACACAAACCACCTGGGAAAATATTTGCCATGAAGAAGATAGCAGTGAGCTTAGCACAGTACCACACCCATGGCAACTACTCAGCTAGTTGTACTTATGGTTGTTTTCATGAAAATAGAGTTTTATGTAACTCAATAGAAAAATAGGAAAAGAATGTGTTCACAGCAGACTGTTCGCAAAAGAACTTCCTATGGCCCACACAGCACATAAAATATTATCCTCATTAGAAATAAAATAAGTATGCATTAAAATAATAAAACACCATTTCCCCACACATTGAATTGGTGAAGTTTGCTTTTTGTTCTGTTTAAGATAATAGCTGGTGTTATTAGCCCAACAGACACTTATTTAGACACTGGCTGGTGACACCGTAAGCTAGCACCATGTTTCTGCAGAGTGATCTGGCAATTGATGTACAAGACTGCAAGCTTCAGAAATGTTTGTATAGACTTTGGTGCAGTCATTCCACTTCTAGGGAATTCATTCTAAGAAAAGAAATAGAACATGTACAAATATTTAGCTATAGAATGTTCCTCACACTCTTTTTTGAGAAAAATGTAGACGAACATCAGTTTTGCTCACGGGTAGATGACCAGCATCCACAGCATAGAATTTAAAGTTCAGCTGAGAGAAATACATTTGGTTTGTACTACTGTTTATCCTGCTAAAATGCACGTGTCATAGGAATAGAACATGTTTTTGGGCTTCATCTGCCCCCAGAGAGAAATCTATAGAGCCCTTTCTGTACACACACCCAGAGACTCTGCATGATGACCCCAGAGTAACACAGAGTAAGGCTTCCTGCTGCCTGCTGAAGGTTATAATCAGACAAAAGGTGGTTTAGAAGAGCACTTCCAAGTATTGGCATCTGTGTTTGCACTTAGAAAATCACAAAGATGCTTTGACTTTTGAACCAAATCCCATGGTGGGGCATCTGTCTTCTGCTACAGAGACAGTGACCTAACTCTGTTTCTGGAGTGGTCAGAATTGTGGAACCTGCTTTGTCAACTCATTTCCTTTCAAATTCATTTGCAAATTTATGGGGATAATGTGCTACACCTTGATAGCTTTAGACTGTGAGGTCTTGGCTCAGAGTGTGATTAGATTAGGCAAACAACCTTACTTTACTCTCAAGTTTCTTCTATCTAAAAATGAAATTACCAAAAAAGGTGACTGTATTAGTCTATTCTCAGATTGATATAAAGACATACCTGAGACTGGGTAATTTATACAGAATAAGAGGTTTAATTGGCTCACAGTTCTCCATGGCTAGGAGGCCTCAGGAAACTTACAATGATGGTGGAAGGCAGAGGGGAAGCAAGAATGTCTTCACATGGCCAGGGCAGGAGGAAGACAGAGCAAATGGTTCCTTTCAAACAACTAGATCACGTGAGAACTCAATCACAGACAGCACTAGGGGGATGGTGCTAAAACATTAGAAATTCATCCCCCAATATTTCAACGTGAGTCTTCTTCTATTTTCCCTAAGTGTCAACCAGTCTGAGAAATAAAGGGAAAGAGTACAAAAGAGAAATTTTAAAGCTGGGTATCCGGGGGAGACAACACATGTTGGCAGGTTCCGTGATGCCCTCCAAGCCGCAAAACCAGCAAGTTTTTATTAGTGATTTTCAAAAAGGGAGGGAGTGTACAAATAGGGTGTGGGTCACAGAGATCACATGCTTCACAAGGTTATAGAATATCACAAGGCAAATGGAGGCAGGGCAAGATCACAGGACGGGGCGAAATTAAAATTGATAATGAAGTTTCAGGCACGCATTGTCATTGATAACATCTTATCAGGAGACAGATTTGAGAGCAGACAACCAGTCTGACCAAAATTTATTAGGCGGGAATTTCCTCCTCCTCATAAGCCTGGGAGCGCTACAGGAGACCAGGGCTTATTTCATCCCTTATCTACAACTGTAAAAGACAGACGTCCCTAGAGCAGCCATTTTAGAGGCCTACCCCTAGGCACGCATTCTCTTTCCCAGGGCTGTTCCTTGCTGAGAAAAAGAATTCAGTGACATTTCTCCTATTTGCTTTTGAAAGAAGAGAAATATGGCTCTGTTCCACCAGGCTCTCAGGCAGCCAGACCTAATGGTTATCTCCCTTATTCCCTGAACACCACTGTTATCCTGTTCTTTTTTCAAGGTGCCCAGATTTCATATTGTTTAAACAATTTGTGCAGTTAAAACAATCATCACAGGGTCCTGAGGTGACATTCATCCTCAGTTTATGAAGATGATAGGATTAAGAGATTAAAGACAGGCATAGGAAATCACAAGAGTATTGATTGGGGAAGTGATAAATGTCCATGAAATCTTCACAATTTATGTTCAGAGATTGCAGTAAAGACAGGCATAAGAAATTATAAAAGAATTAATTTGGGGAACTTATAAATGTCCATGAAATGTTCATAATTTATGTTCTTCTGGCATGGCTACAGCCGGTCCCTCCGTTCAGGGTCCCTGACTTCCAGCAACATAAAGACATACCTGAGACTGGGTAATTTATAAAGAAAAAGAGGTTTAATTGGCTCACAGTTCTCCATGGCTAGGAGGCTTCAGGAAACTTACAATGATGGTGGAAGGCGGAGGGGAAGCAGGCATGTCTTCACATGGCCAGAGCAGCAGGAAGACAGAGCAAAGAGTTCCTTTCAAACAACCAGATCTCCTGAGAACTCAATCACGAGACAGCACTAAGGGGATGGTGCTAAAACATTAGAAACCACCTCCATGGGCCAGTCACCTCCCACCAGACCCCATCTCTGACTCTGAAGATCATAATTCAACATGAGATTTGGGAAGGGACACAGAGTCAAACCATATCAGTGACAAAAGAAAATTTTGCATGGAAATCATAAGGCATATGAATTCAGCATAGTGGATGAGGATCCGTACTCTGGGGCCAGACCAACTGTGTTTAGCCCAGGTTCCATGACTTACCAGCTTTCTTACTTTGAATAAGTTACTTAACTTCTCTGTGGCTCAATTTCTGCCTCTATAAATCGGGGGATAATTGTACTTACTTTAAGGTGTTGTCAAGATTAAATGAACTAATGTATTTGAAGCGCTTGGAACCATGCCTGGCACATAATAATATGGTCTCTATATAACAGAACTATTATTATCATCATCACTATTAAATTATTAGTAGTATATCTTCTTCTCTCTTCACTTGTGCTAAAAACCATCAATAAATTAAACCACTTAATTCCAATCCCCTTTCTTGCATCTTTAGAAATATTTTTAAGGAACATTATGAACTTTCAGCATAATTACTGAGGTGAGAAATATGTCTCTATGTTCAAATGCTCTTCCAAGAAAAGACTTGAGAGCATCAACATAGCAACAACTCAAGAGCCAATGGATTTTGTTCCATAAACCAGATACCTAGCAGGTTAAATATGAAAAACTACAAGTGTGTTGTTGCAGTCAGATGAGTTCAACAAATGTCTTGAGAATTAGGTGCTTTTCTGGATACAAATACAGATAGAAACTAGTGGTGCAGACAGAATACCATAAAGAAGCAGAGAAAAGAAACAGCAGTGTGTGTGGATGGCGAGTGGAGGAATATGAACTACTAAATTACATAAACCATAGAGAAACCACAAATGGTGGGGTGAGCCATTTAGGAGGGAAAAATTCCTGAGCAGGTAAGTCTTCAAGGTCTTTTGGCTAACAGGACTAGTGTGCAAATCAGATCATCTGAGCATTTTAAAGACGGTTGTAATAGGGAGGAACTATTGGTGTACAAGCCAACAAAAATCTAAATCACTCTACGTTTTTAAAAAACATTCATGCTGCTTGGGAACCTATGGATTATATTGGGAAAAAATTCATGCTGCTTAATGATATAAAGTACAATGTACAACTTTTACTCCTAATAATAAATTCACGTGTTGGTATTTCCATCAGTTTACCACAGTGAGACTTCATATTTAAAGACTCTATGAATACAAAGGAATAATTCAAACATGACTTCTTTACTCTACTAGTAGATATGTGGTTTTTTTTCAGCATCAAAACTCTAAATCATGTGTATAGCTGAAGGGCTAACATTTAAAACCCCTCTGCTGATAGGATAAAAATTTATTTAGGCAAAGAAAATTGCAGCCAGCTCCTCTGCTCATATGTCATGATGGTACCTTTATGATTTTGATATTGACACAACAGCCATATATTATATTTAATAGAGAGATATTATTCATTCGTTTAACAAATATTTATTTTGCCAAGCACTGATGCTGATAAATATAATTATACGTGCTCATTTAACTCTGGACTCTATCATAATTTAGACGTCTTTCTCTCGATCTTTCAATAAAAGCACTTAGGCGAGATGACAATCACATGTTCCTCAGTCAAGCTGATGTCTTTCCAAAAGTTGTAAGATGTAAATATACTGTTACTCACCCACTTTCACCCACTAGTTTTAGCATCCATTGAATTTCTGTTGCCTGAATCAATTACTACCAGCCTGTGTGATCTTCTAATGATGGAATCATTACTGTTCTACACTCATTCGTTGAGATCCATTAGTTGAGTAAGGAAGAGCTCTGTTTTTCTCTCATTTATTTATGTAGTATGGACTGTGTAATCTTATTTTATTAAATTATTATTCATTGTACTGCTCAAATTTTTTTAATTTGCTGCCCCAGATTTGGTGAGAAGGAGCACCTTCAAGCAAACTCCTGTGTCATTTTGATATGTCCCCATCATTTCTTGAGCCTTTCTTACTTTCTGACATAAGATGTTACAGGCTCACCTCATGTTGCCCTAGCCCCAGCCCTGGAAGAAATCATTTCTCCAGGATGCCCAGGCTCTTTTTAGTCAAGAATGGTAGTTACAACTCAACCCCTGGTGCTATAGGAGCTCATTGCTACTAATTTGTCATTGCTTGCCAAGTCTCAAGAGACAAATCTAGGAAGTACGTGAATATGTACATATATACATGCACGCAGACACATCTCTCTCTTTATGAATATATTTATACCTATAGCTATATAGAGAGCTCTATGTAGATATCTATCTAGAGATGTGTCTGCATGTATCTGTCTCTATATGTATACACACACAAGAGATGTGTCTGCATGTATCTGTCTCTATATGTATACACACACAAGAGATGTGTCTGCATGTACCTATATATGTACATTTACATACACACACACATATATATATATGCCATTTGCTTACACTAGTGAGTCTCCGCAGGGGGCAGTTTTGCCCCAGGGACATTTGGCACTATCAGGAGATGTTTTCGGCTGTCACAGCTGGAAAGGGGAGTGCTACTCACATCTTGTGCATAAAAGATAAAAACCAGAGATATTGCTAAATATCCAACAAGACACAGGACAGCCTCCACAACTGAGAATTTTCTGACCCAAATGTCAGTAATGCTGAAGTAGTTGGGAAGACCTGGCTTATACAATGACCTCTAATTTCACTCTGACACCACACTATTCACTCCAGCCTGTCCTTCTCTGACAATGAGAAACATAGCCTCCTTTAACACCATAGGCAATCCTAAAATGCAGTGAAAGTATGCTTCCAAATTGCTGTCCCATACCTCAACAGGAAAACAAACCTATTTCCTAAAACTCGGTATGATGAAATGGGAATTTTGTGTTTTGTTTGGCTTGGGTTTGAGTTTGGTTTTTCTCTTCTTTCTGGCTTTCTTTGGCCGTTAGCCTGAGGATGGTCAAACACTGTGTTCAAAAGTTACTTAAATTATTTGGGTTGTTTTGAGTTCTTTCCTGAATGTAATTAATGAATGAGAACAACTTGAGCTTTATTGGGTTTTTTTCCTTCTCTGCACCTGCTGCGTTGAAAACACGCTATGTCTTACTCAGATCTATGTGCCCAGAAGTAAGAAGGTCTTTAAACATATTAGCTCTATTGACCTGTATGATTTACTGCATGAACTTTCATATCAAAGGAGGTTATTTTCCTGATATTATTTTTTCGTACACATTTTCCTGAAAATAAGAGGTTATGACAATCCCAGAGCACACCAGAGTGATAACAGGAAGGGCCGGGGCATCCCAAGGCTGAGCCTGAAAGTGACTGGGTAGGGTTAAAAATCAGTAGTCTAAGTAGAGGTAAGTGGGAACTTCTTAGCATGGGTAGACTACTATCAGGGGCCATGGTGGAGGTAATGCAAAATACAACTGCCCTATTTGCAGATGACATGTTCTTTGGGATCTTGAAATTAAAAAAGAAAAAGAAAAAAAAAATCCCACAAATCTGTTATTAAATAAAAATGCAACTGCTGGGTGCGGTGACTCACACCTGTAATCCCAGCATTTTGCAGGGGCTGAGGTGGGCGAATCACCTGATGTCAGGGGTTCGAGAGACCAGCCCGGCCAACATGGTGAAACCCCGTCTCTACTAAAAACACAAAACTTAGCTGGTGGTGGTGGCACACGCCTGTAGTCCCAGCTACTCGGGAGGCTGAGGCAGAAAAATAGCTTGAACTCAGGCGGCAGAGGTTGCGGTGAGCTGAGACCACGCCACTGCACTCCAGCCTGGGCAATGGAGCAAGACTCCATCTCCAAAAAAATGCAACAAAAATGGACTTTTATAAAGTAATGCTACTGGGTCAGTTTACTCATGGATGATGTATTTTGAACTTCCATCTACAACTCAAGAACAGATGTTAGATGTCACCATAGAGGACAAGCAAAAGATGGGCAAAACAAACAAACGAAAACCAAACACAACACCTTTGATACCCATTGGCAGAAGTAAAATTAAAGAGTAGAAATTGCAAGATTCCAATTTCAGTTCCTTGGAAAAAGTAACTATATTATAATTAGTACTGCCTGGGAAACAGATTTGGCTGCATCAGAAGGTCAAGTATGTTTCATCACCGCCAATGTGGGGAAAAGGGCTGGGTAGCACCTTATGGGGATACGGCTGAAAAAACTCACACTTTTAGGGGAGGAAATGAACAAGGTCACCAAAAAGGGCTTTTTGCAGGGTTTTTTCCCCAAAAACTTGAGATTTGTGTATGCTAATGGCACTGACTTAGTAAACTGCTTTGTGGAGAAACTGTTGGCATCTTGAAAGAGAAGGAAAACATAAACAGAAAATCTAGGGAGCTTCAGGAGAGAATAGGGTGGCGGTGGGGGAGGAAGTGGAGGGTGTGGACCCAGGGCACCACACCTGGGAGAGTGTAGTGGGACTGGTTTTGTTTTCTGAACTGTTGAACCAAAAGCTTTTTACATTTCCCCATGGTTTTCCAGGCAACTGATTGAGGAGGTTATATGCAAGATGATAAATTGGCTTTTCACTTCTTTCCACTGGGGCAGCAGTGATTCTATGGCGATGTAGCTAATATGACCTGAGGTAGTCGGTTGCTTTCTAGCCTCTGCCAGGCCCATGATTTCTGTAATAGTGACACTCCATGAAATAGTTATTTCTGTGGCATCACTGACACTTTTAAACAACAGATAGAGGAATGGTGTGAAGGTTCCATGTGTCTACATGTGGCTGAACTCTCAGATGTGGTTAGAGAATCGTGTTTTCTCCAGTGCATTTGAGCTGAACAGTAAGCAGGATTGCTTGGTGAGTCGTCATTAGATAGTGACTCAACACCAGCACCATCTCCTTTAAGATACTGGTTTTGTCTCCAACTTAGGTGCCATGACTTTGATGTAATTTTATGATTCTCCTTTCCAAAAGAGAATCAGCAATATGATAAAAATTTATTCAAAAATGTGTTAATACCAAAACAGCAGGATTACGGTTTTAGTACAGAGGAATGTAAGGGACTTTGGTTATACTTCCAGATAGCAAGAGTGACACAGGATAGAAATTGGTATCACCAAAGATTAAGGAATCATCTTTGGAATTTAAAAAATGGAAACTAAAATGATGGTTTTTTTGTTTGTTTGTTTGTTTGTTTTTGAGACGGAGTCTTGCTCTGTCGCCCAGGCTAGAGTACAGTGGCATGATCTCGGTTCACTGCAAGGTCTGCCTCCCGGGTTCACGCCATTCTCCTGCCTCAGCCTCCCGAGTAACTGGGACTACAGGCACTCACCACCACGCCCAGCTAATTTTTTGTATTTTTAGTAGAGACAGGGTTTCACCGTGTTAGCCAAGATGGTCTCGATCTCCTGACCTCGTGATCCACCTGCCTCGGCCTCCCAAAGTGCTGGGATTGCAGACATGAGCCACCGTGCTCAGCCAAATGATGCTTTTTTTAACTCAAAGTTGGGAAAACTTTTATAAACATGATGTAAACCAGATTCTGAAGTAAAATATTTATAAATTTGGCTACATAAAAACAACAAACAAGGTTAAAAAAGGGATTAAACTAGAAAAATATCTGTAAAACATATGACTTACAAAGCCATAATTTACCATAAAACCAATGAATTTTACAAATAAAAATTTTAATTTAATAAAAATAAGCAGAAGTTATTAAAAAAAAGTTTACAGAAGAAATAAAATAATAGCAAATAAACGTGAAAAGTTAATCCTATTTATAATAATGTGAAAATTAAAACAAGATATCATTTTTTAAAAATCAAATAAGATACTGATTTCATCCAAAAGATATTTAAGAGTTTATTATACCCAGGATTGGTAAGATTGGAGAAGACCCTGTTCTCATACACTGTTAGTGGGAGCAAAATTAATGCATGCTTTTTTTGAGACAGATTCTCACTCTGTCACCCAGGCTAGAATGCAGTGGTATTGTTTTGGCTCACTGCAACCTCCACCTCCTACGTTCAAGTGATCTTCTCACTTCAGCTTCCTGAGTAGCTGGGACCACAGGCGTGCGCCACCATGCCCAGCTAATTTTTGTATTTTGGGTAGGGTTTTACCATGTTGGCTGGGCTGGTCTCAAACTCCTGACCTCAAGAGATCCTCCCCTCTTCAGCCTCCCAAAGTGCTGGGATCATGGGAACAAACCACCACGCATAGTCTAGTGCATGCTTTTTGAAAATAAATTTAACAATACTTATTAAATCTGAAACTACTTAAATCCTTTTACCCAGAAGTAACTCCATTTGTAGTAATTCACTTAATGGAAATGGATATATATGAAAATAACTGAGAGATGGCTTCAAATAGCACAAAGCTAGAAACAGAAAACATTCCTCCATAAAGGGCCAGTTCAATAAATTCCGATCAAGCCATAAGGTAAAATAATATGCAACTATTAAAAAGGAATTATTTTGAATCTCTTTTTGATGATTTGCAATATGTCTAAGATTATGTAGTATTAAGTGAAGAAAACAAGTTGTAGATTATTTTGTGCATGACACAAAAGAAACGGAAACCGTTGACAACGGGGAATGGAATCCAAAGTTTGTAGCTTTATTTTCCCTTTATCCCTAGAGAGTAATACATGAGCATTTCATCTTAAACACACACAAATGACAAAGCTATTACTGAGGAATTCTTCTCCAGGGGTAAGGATTTCATATCCCTAGTGCCTGGCTTAATGCCGAGCATCTCTCCTTTTCATTCATTGTCAAGATCCTAAAAAGAATTGCCAAACCTTTTTTTCCTCACTTATTTTCTTTTAATTTAGTTTTTATTTAACTAAAATGAAGCTTTTTGGACCATTAACTCCAGCCAAACTGCTCAGACAAAGGAACCCAGCAATCTCCCAATTGTCAAATTAAATGTTTTTTTTTGGTCTTGATCTCACATTTCCTCTCTGTGGCATTTGTCACTGATGACCACTTGCCTCATTTTAAACTGCTGCCTTCCTGATTCCCTGTCTCCTGCCGGAGCCCTTCTGCCTCTTGCTTTAAATGTTGGCATCCCCTAAGACTGAGGCGGCAACTGTCCTGCTCCCATGCTGTAATGTACCAAATCTAGATCTCTCAATAGAGCACTGTTCCTGAACTCCAGAACCTCATACCTGCGTGCTGGTCATCTCCTGCTGCGTCTCACAGCCACCTGACATTCGTCAGGTTTAAAATTGATATTAGTACAGTTAATTCCAATTACTTGTTGCAAATTAACTGTTTTGATACTGAGCAGAGAACTAGAACTTGCTTACCTCCGTAGCAGAGCTCAGAAACTAGGTGAGGAAGTAGTTGGCTCTATGGCCTATTAAAATCCTTACAACATGTGCTTCTGTGCTTATGCTATCTTCTGACCCTAAAAATGACTTACCTGAGTTTATCTAATTTACATATGACTTTCCAGTTTACAGTGTGCTTTGACAAATATCTTTTGATTGTCTAGCTATGGTCTCCTTTTAACCTTTTGCATTTTTAATTTTGTTTGCTAGGAACTCATCCAGTTGATAACATTCTCTAGTTCTTATATATAGAATTGGATAGAGCCAGACCTCAAACCTGTATCTTCTAAGTCTACACTCCATGTTCTTTCCACCACACCATGCTTTCTAACCAGTATAGATATTGCAGGCACTATTTAAGTTTCGCTGATGGTGATTTTACCATCTCGCTCTGGGAAACAATCTTTGCACACATACCCATTTAGTTTTATTTTCTCAAATAACTAAACTCTTACAGCACTTGAAAGTTGTCTTCTCATTTTATAATTGCAGAAAATGGGGTTCAGAATATTGAATCACCTTGCCCAAGATCACCCAGGTAGAAAATGACCAAGCTAGAACAAAAACTCAGGTTAGAGTTCCTGGTTTAATTTTCTTTCCTTGCATTTGTGGTTTATAAAAGAATGCTTCCCAGGCTCATGCTGTCTGCTTCTATTGAGCTATAGAATCATTCCAAGTTACATTACTATATTGGAAAAATAAGTAATCCCTTTGGCCATGTTGTGATTATAAATGTAGCAGAACTGCAGTTTTACAAACATACACATTGGATTTTTGATGGCGAGAGCTGTTGTTGAAAAGGCAAAAATTACCTAATAATCGTTTCTAGCAGTTACCAGCATTGAACATTTCAATTTTGCCAGAGAAATATAAAAACTCATAAAATTCCTAACATGAGTCAGACTTTAGCTCTCAATGTTTAGTGAAACTATTGAAAATGGGAAGCAGTTAACAAGAAGTAATTCTTTCTAGAAAATAAGATGTGTGTATTGATCGCTGTCAGGTCAACAAGACCTTTTACATTAGTAGACATTGCTTCCTGGATACCTTGAAGTGTATCCTTGGGTGGAGCGGAGTGGGAGAGAGTTTCTCCCTAACTGAACGCCAAGTGCAAGGCAGTGCAATGCAGTGAGATGCAATGCAAACAGATTTACCTCCTAGCCACTGGGGAAAAAATTAAGGGGTGAGAAATGTGAAGATAGACGTACTGGATATACTGTGGAAAAAAAGTGGGGCGTAAACTGAACATGCCCGGTGGCAGCAGAGGGGAAACAAGAAACTTGAAGATGCTCCACTATAATTTTAGTAAGTCTAATGGTAACCTGGTATACAACACATCAGGAAAACAGATCAGGAAAATACCCAATGCTCCTTTTTTTTTTTTTTTTTTTTTTTTTTTTGCACAGAGTCTCCCTCAGTCACTGAAGGTGGAAGTGCAGTGGCACAATCTCTGCAACCTCTGGCTCACTGCAACCTCTGCTTCCCAGGTTCAAGCAATTCTCGTGCCTCAGCCTCCTGAGTAGCTAGGACTACAGGCATGCACCACCATGCCTGGCTAATTTTTGTATTTTTAGTAGAGACGGGTGTTTCACCATGTTGGCCAGGCTGGTCTCGAACTAACCTCAAGTGATCTGCCCACCTCGGCCTCCCAAAGTGCTAGGATTACAGGCGTGAGCCATCGTGTCCGGGCCCAATGAATTTTTAACGTGCTTTTTTACATTCAAGGTGTTTGATGTGGAAAGAAAGATTTCATTTCTCAGGTCTGTAACATCCTGCAGAAAATCCATCTGGGAGATGACCGTCATCTCCCAGGCAGTTGCATCTAATTGCACCTCTGTTTCACAGTGCTATGTGTTCACTCTTTCTTACCTTTGTCACTTTCTTAGCTTACAGGCTGAGAGCACAGGTTTGAAGTTCAGCCATGGCTTTGTCACTTACTAGTTGCTGTGTGGCCTTGGACCACATTTGCTGAGCCTCCATTTACTTTTCCATAAAATGCTAGTGATAATATTGTAGAACTGCTATCAGGATTAAGTGAAATAATATAGACGAAGCACTTTACTTAGCACAGTGCCTGGCTTATCATAACACGCAATCACTGGTAGCTATTACAACTTATCACCTTAATATCTAGCACATTTCAGGCAGTTCCTGTTTGTAGCATGACTCAAGAATTCTACCTTGACCATTGGATGTTTCCACCACTGCCATATTAGCTTGTTAAAGTAGTACTATGGCTATGAGACCCCCTTACCAATCCAATAAATCCGAAATTTAAAGTCATTCACTAGCCTCAACCTAACTTTCAGTTTTATCTCCCGGTTAAACTCACCAGGAATCTGTATGCTTTGTATGCAGCGCATTGTGCATTTTTAGCAAACGAAAGGAATGCTACCCTTGCACTTGAAAATGTTGAAGTGTCAGTAGATGGTATCAAGTTCCCTTGCCTGCTAAGGGTTACAAATTTGCCCATAGGCACCTTCAAACAAAGCTAAGGATTCAAGGTGTGTGAATTTCAAGTGTTTCTCAAGTGCCTGCAAAGGAGATTAAAATTATCCAAAATGCCTCTGAAACTAAATTCCAGAAAAAGTTCAAAGCCATTTCACCAAATCTTTCTTGTTGATCACCTTTACCTATGCCCAGGCATCTTCTCGACACAGTATTCATGTTATTTTGACAAAATTCTCATTGGACTGTGCATGTCACAGACCATCCAAATTCTTTTTGTGTGTCACTTTGCAAATAGACTGTGTGTATCTCTTGAGAAGCCTGTGTAGGTCCATGCTGGTAGGCTGCCCTGTGTACACGTTCCTAAGCTACGCATCTCTAGTGCTTGCAACGTCTTTCATGAGCTTTGTCTTTCTTCCAACTTTAGCTTCACAATATTTCTTCCATCTGCCCCTTTCTTTCCACTCTCTGCCTCCAGCCTCCCTAGTTCAAGACTCATCACTAAGACCTGTGGTCTATCGTCACATTCAACTTCTTGGTTGCCCTCCTTCCACTTTCTCTTCCTGCCCACTATCCCCAGGAAGGGTGGTCTCTGCTGGGAATGCCGGTCCCTGGAACAATCCATAACACAGGTAGAAACCATTCTTTCAGAGAAAACTCAGGGAGAAAGTCTCCAGAAACACATTTAATGGCTTTTCCGGGGACCTCTAGTTCCTGAATCCAAAGTTCTGTGATTCACTTCCCTGACTGGCATTTTATTCCCCTCTTGATGTATGTGTTTGTTTCATTGTCTCTTGGTTTCTATGTCTTCTCGCCTAACTTGTATATGTTAAAGAGAGTCTGGAAAACGTCTAGCAGAGTATTTTTGTTTCACAGAAGAAGCTGAGACTCAAAGGTTAAATGACTTATTTGGCATATATTCATTCAAAATTAGAATTATTCTGTGTGCTGGCTTCTACCGTATTCAGTTTATGTACTTGAAATCTTAGTCTGGATGGCTTCGTTTTCATAGCAACAGACACGATATTGGAATAACAACAACAAAGCACATTTGGTCCACAAGCCCAGTAATAACAGGTATGGTGTATTTCACAGCTCAGCTTGAATAGAGAGATGATTGCAAGAACCACAGAAATGCAAATGTGCAAGCAATCTTGATTCTTCAGAATGTTATCCTCGCACTTCCTTCTCTGTCAGATACTCTAGTTTATTGTCAGACTTAAGGAAACTTGTAAAACTGGTTCCTTTCTTTTTAGTATAACTGCTGATGATTGTGAAGGAGGGAAAGCCAAGGAGTGGGGTACAGTGGCTCCTTAAACCTGGTTTCCTTTTTTTTAATCTCTTTTCTACAATCTTCATCACCACCACTACCCTTTCATATCCTCAATCTATAAAGAAAAACATCTGCTTATTTTGATTTTTTTGCCTGAGATTTTTCCTTTTCCCCTAGGTACTGACTCTCCCAGGTATACAATTTTCACAATGTAAGCAAATATAAAATGATTATTATCACTCTAGCATAGTATTTACCACATAGCCTTACATATCTATAATGCTGCATTAAAAAATCACCCAAAGTATGCTTCACAATAGTCAGAGCCAGTCTTCTCTTACTTATACTGAAATTTACTTAATAGCAAATGATGGTTGAATAGAGCAGCTCTTTGGTGTTTACTCAGTACATGTCTAGTGACTTCATAAATCCTCACATTTATAAATTCTAGTGTAGATCATTACTCTATCAAATGATGTCAAATATTATATAACATATACAGTAATATTCTAGCTGACCCCTCCAGAAATGAGAACACTTAGGTAACAACAAACTGACTGAGACTTAACTCACCTCCAGTGCTTCCCCCTCGTAGCCCATGGGTGCGAGAGCTGGAATGCTGCTGACTGCCGTCTGCAGGGTCCTCATTCCCTAATGCAAATCCCTGCCTTCTGTAACAAAGACCGCCTTTGCTTTACGAGAAATTTAGTAAAGATGCTTCTCAACTTATAATGGGATTATGTGCCAATAAACCTATTGTAAATTGAAAATATCATTAAGTCAAAAATGCATTTAATACAGCTAACTTACCAAACATCATAGCTTAGCCTTCGCCTAACCTACTTAAATGTGCTCAGACCATTTACATTAGCCCACAGCTGAGCAAAATCGTCTAACACAAAGTCTGTTTTGTAATGAAGTGCTGACTAGCTCATGTATTTTGCTGAATATTGTACCAAAAGTGAAAAACAGAATAATTGTATGGGTACTCAAGGTACAGTTTCTATTAAACGTGTATTGCTTTTGCACCATCGTAAAGTCAAAAAAAATCCTACACCAAACCATCATAAACCAGGAACGGTCTGTATAGTGTATGTGCGATATGTAACATCCTGATGCATTCTCTATGCCGCTTCTTCCTACCCTTCCCACCCTCTCCTCCATGTACATCCCTGCTGTAATGATCAGCTCATTCCCCACACCCTTCTACAAACATCAGCTCCTAGATTAGGTGGGAGGCAGTGAAGCCTAATGGTTACAATCACAGACTCTGAGGCAGGCCTCCCTCCACTGGCTTCCTGGCCCCCCTTATTACTTGGGGTAAGTTACTTTGTGCTATGCTTCCCTCATTTGTAGAGGAGGAAATTAATAGTGCCTGCAATGCAGAATTCTTAAGAGGGTTTGATGAGTTGGAATAATAACAAATTTAAACAGGGCATCTGAAACAGAAATATAGTCTTTTAGTGTATCCTGTTCAATAAATAACTAAACTATTGGTAGACACCGTGGGAAAATAACTGAGAAATTTCAGAGTATACAGTGATTAATTTGGGTGAGCTTTTTACAGAAATCGTCATGCTAACCTCGTGTGGCTACCCAGGGCCACCCCTTACATAGGGTGGTGATATTCATTGTATGTTTTATATTGTTTCACTTGGACATTTATAGATGTTGGTCTGAGTTTGAAGAAAGGGTTAGATTTTCAAGATAAAGGGGAATGATGGAAAACTCATCATTTAGTTTTCTACTAAAAACATTTCCCTCTGCAGTTGTCTTACCCTACCCATTAGGAGCAGAAGTAGAAATAGAAAAAGTGTGATACATAGGTCTCTGTCTCATCGGTGAAGACAGTAGATTGTGCATGTTCTTAGAAGCTAAAGGGAAGAGTTCCAGGGTAGCAGTTCAGTAAATGCTGTTGTTTATAACGATAATGATGATCATGATATGATAGCATGGGAGTGAGTGTTCAAGCTCTATACCAACCGAGCAATGGGTCAGGATTTTCTCCCCTCAAAGTCATATAGGTTATGACTATAAGAGCTTTAGGTAGATCTGAGAGGAGTGGAACCGAGTTGTGTCTGTTGTGCAGTTTTTCATAGTCCCCATTTGAAAGCTGTTCTTATCTGAGGCCAGCAGACCTTTCCCTGTGGAAAGTGTTATCTACCAAGCATTGGTGCAGATTGGGATTGCACGCGCTGTCCTGCCCACTCTTGACAGATGGCAGGGAGCCCAAGCCGTCCATATGCTGCTCTGTTCTCCAAGAAGACACGGGCACGAAAACAGATTTGGCTGGTGCAACTGTGACCGTGGGTGTCTCTGAAGCAGCGTCCCTGTCCTTGGGCTATTCAGCACTAGACAAGGTTCCAGCAAGTTGAATATAGTCTGTGGTAGACAGCAGAGAGCAAATCCAGCCCTCAGATGCTGGGAGAGAAGTCTGTGGATGTCCTTGGGGATTTTAATTTGCTCACTTGAGCAAGGATGACCATAACTCAGTGTCTATCTGCTTCTACACTGTCCTTTTCTGCTGATGGGCATCTTGTTATAGAAGAGTCTTTCTCTACTTTTTTCTCTGTTTTCATTGACTTTTACTTTATAGAAGTTCCACAAAAAATTAAAAATAGAACTACCATCTATCTAAGGTCTAAGACTTGTCAGGACTTACTATTCTTTCCTAAAAGCAGTAAGATGTCTTCAGATGAACACAGAGAAAGATAACAGGAAAAAAAAAAAGCTTTCAAAATAAGTTTTCAGAGAGATGACATTCTCCCAAAAAGGAAAACTTGAAATTTTGCATCCAAATGTAACTGATATTTCAGAAATAGCTTGTTTATGCCAGCATGCTGTTTTCCTTGTTTTAACTTTTTTTTCTACCTTGTGATCATTATTTTTAAGATGCAAAGACTTAATTGATCCTAAAACCCTCCAAGTGCACAGAAGAATTCCCAGGAACAGATCAATCATATCTTATGTTTGGAATTAGGTTCTAAATGTCCTTTTTAAGTCGCAATTAGCAGCTTCCATCTTTGTTCCTTTTTAATCTCCTCAGTTACCTTGCTAAGTTATAACCGGGCTCCTCCTTCCGTGAGCTGCACCACAGTGAACTGCCACTTTACCAAGTCACCCACTATTTTAAGTCTGCATGAGGTTCACTTCACAGGTACTTCGACTAAAGCTCAGCTAGTGTGCTTTTGGCGATCTCTTATTTTTATACATGATTGTTACAGTTGAGCTTATTAAACTCAGCTTATGATGAAACTATTAAAATTCTTCTTAAAAGAAGTCATAGTTTCCAGAGCAAGGAAACAAATCACCTGATTTAAAAATGGGCAAAGGACCTGAATAGGCATGTCTCAAAAGAAGACATACAAACGGCAAACAGGCATATGAAAAAATGATCAACATCACTAGTTATCAGGGAAGTGCAAACTAAAGCCACAATAAGATACCACCTCATACCTGTTCCAATGGCTTTTATCAGCTGGATGTAGTGGCTCATGCTTATAATCCCAGCAGTTTGGGAGGCTGAGACAGGTAGATGGCTTGAGCCCAGGGGCCCAAAACCAGCTGGGCAACATGGCAAAACCCTGTCTCTACAAAAATACAAAAATTAGCTAGGTGTCGTGGCATGCACCTGTAGTTCCAGCTCCTTGGAAGGCAGGAGGATCGCTTGAGTCCAGGAGGCAGAGGTTGCTGTGAGCCAAAACTGCACCATTGCACTCCAGTCTGGGTGGCAGAGAGAGACCCTGTCTCAAAAAATAATAATAATAAAATGGCTATTATCAAAAGAATGAAAGGTAGCAAATGCTGGCAAGGATGTGGAGAAAAGGGAACCCTTGTACACTATTGGTAGGAACGTAAAATAGTACAGCTGCTACGGAAAATAATACAGAAGTTCCTCAAAAAATTAAAAATAAAACTACCATCAGATCCAGTAGTCCAACTTCCAAAGGATATATCCAACTTCCAAGAATGTATTCAAAGGAAATGAAATCAGTAGTTGAAGAGAAATCTGCACCCTATGTCCACTGCAGGGTTATTCACAAGATGGAATCAATCTAAGCATCCATCAACAATGAATGGATAAAGAAAATGTGTTTCATATATTAAAAATTGTACACTATTCAGTTTACAAAAGAAAGAAATCCTGGCATTTGCAACAACATGGATGCATCTGGAAAACATTATGCTAATAAAGAAATCCCGGCACAGAGAGACAAATACTGCACGACCTCACCTAAATGTGGACTCAATTTTTTTTTTCTTTTTTTTTTTTTTTTTTTTTTTTTTTTGAGATGGAGTCTCGCTCTGTCGCCCAGGCTGGAGGCAGTGGCCGGATCTCAGCTCACTGCAAGCTCCGCCTCCCGGGTTCAAGCGATTCTCCTGCCTCAGCCTCCCGAGTAGCCGGGACTACAGGCGCCCGCCACCTCGCCCGGCTAGTTTTTTGTATTTTTTAGTAGAGACGGGGTTTCACTGTGTTAGCCAGGATGGTCTCGATCTCCTGACCTCATGATCCGCCCATCTTGGTGGAGTCTAAAAGACTGGAGCTCATAGAAGCAGAAAGTGAAATGGTAATTACCAGAGCCTGGGGGGAGGATGGGGAGTTCTGGAAGGATACAAAGTTTCAGTTAGACAGGATGAATAAGTTCTATGGTCTACTGTACAGCATGATGACTGTAGTTAATCTGTGCTCCACTGTACTTGAAATTTGCTAAGAGAGTAGATATTAAATATTCTCCTACCTATAAATAAAATAAAATAAAATTACCTTTGGTGGGAAAAAGGAAAAACCGTAGTGACAATTGGAAGGGCTTTTCATTAAGGCAGCATTGGTGAGTAGTTATGAAAGTCAAATGTAATCTGTTTCTAGTTCAAATTAGTAACAGGTTTCCCATTTGTCACTTATTTCAATACTATTCTTTTGGTTTCTGTTTGGAAAAATATGTATCACCCTTGTAATGTTTCATGTAATGTTCCTTGTAACATCCATGCAATGTTTCCAAGCTAGTAAAACACACCGTAGTAAATTAGGGGGAATACATCATTTTCAGTCATAGTATATTCATACATAGAAAGACAACTAAAGAGTGAAACTTAGTTTTTAGGAGCAATATTAATGAGAACCTAAAACTATCAGATATTTTACTTCTGTCAGCTGAGATTTGATCTATTCTGAAATTTTAAGTCCAAAAGCATCTATATTTCAATCCAGCCATGGAAAAGTAATTGTGCTCTCTGATCTTGTATTAGCATAGAAAGTAGAAAAAGTAAATATATGCTTCTTAAGGAAGATTCAGAAATTTTTTTATATTCCATGTAGAGTGATAAACAGAAGCTATGTTTAATAGAAATATTTACCATTTTACCTGTAGTTCCATAACAGCTTCCTGCAAATAATTCAAAATATCTCTTTCTGGCTAAGCATGGTGGTTCACGCCTGTAATCCCAACACTTTTGGAGGCCGAGGTGAGAGGATTGCTTGATCCCAGGAGTTCAAGACCACTTGAACAAAGTGAGACCCTCTCAAAACAAAAACATTTAAAAATTAGCCAGGTGTGGTGATTCATACCTGTAGTCCCAGCTACTCAGGAGGCTGAGGCAGGAGGATCGCTAGAACCCAGAAAGTCGAGGCTGCATTGACTCCAGCCTGGGTGACAACGAGACCCTGTCTCAAAAACAAAACAAAAAGTATCTCTTCCCACTAAGGAATCCTAATGCAGAAAAAAGACTGTAGAACCACAACTGGAACAAACCTGAGATCATCTAGTTCAGTGGTTTATTTTTTTTTTCTTCAGCTGTGGAAAACATTTTTCAAACAAAAACTCACACCGAAGTCCTGATCTATAAATAGGTTATGGTTCTGGATGGAGCAGCAAACACAGAGTTCCCCCGGTTTGGCTTCCTACCACACCCAACCCTACATAGTCAGCAAAGGACTTTTTCAAATTGCAATATTACCCCACCTCAGACTCTTTTAGAACCAAGGAAACAAAGGCATGGAAAGAAAATTTGACTTGGTCAAACTCACCTACCCAGCCACAGAGCTGAGGCCTCAGTGAGTCAGGACCCTTGTGGACACACGAGCCTCCCACAGCTCTGTGTCTTTCCATCGGAGGCACACCCCATCACCTCCCTGGTTCGACATTTCTCCAGAGCACTTGTGACCTGCCAGATATTTATTTTATGTATTTACGTATTTAAATATATGTTTATTCTTCTAACATGTTCATTCTGTTTATTTTCTGTTTCTTCCACTAGACTGTAAGCTCCTTGAGGGAAGGGCACTGTATTTGGTTGTTTCCTGAGCTGTCTCCAGCACCTAGACTAGTTCCCATCTCATAATAGGTGCATAATAAGTAACAGTACCTGGAAGAATAAACCTCTCACACTAGGCCTCATATTAGGTCAGTCTCCCCAACTAGACTGTGAGACCCTAGAAGAAAAGAACAAGTTTCATTCATTTCCATTTCCCCCACAGAACTTAACACAGTGGGTGCTCTGGCAACAGTTATTGATGTGAATTCAAGTTGTCTGACCTAAAACTATAAAACATATGAGGTAAAGCATTAGAGTTGTTGGGAGCACAAGAAATCTTATTTTGGTTTATTAAAGTTTAGATATCCATACAGAACAGATTAATATGTTAGAAACTTTTATTTCCAAAATATAAATGGGTCTAAGAAGAATAAATCCTTTGCTGTTTCTTGGGATGTTAAATACCATACATCAACAGTTTCAAAACTTTAGCACATATCAGCCTGAAGCGCTTACTAAAACACAGTTTTTGATACAACAGGCCTTGAATCTGAGAATTTGCATTCTAAGTGATGCTGCTGCTATGGGTCCAGGGACCCCCTTTGATTAACCAACTGCCATTGATTGACTCAACCTCTGGCACATGCTGAGCCTGTAGCAGCTAAGCAGATATTATCAATTCACATCTTTGGCAGCCTAGCTGCAACAGGAGAGGAAGGAGAAGTGCTATGATTCAGTAAAAGGAATCAGGTCTTGTTTATTTCAGTTCCTGCTAAATCATTCACAAAAGAGCCATCAATCAGCTCATTAGAAAACTGACTTGGATTGCTTTTCTGTAGGATTGAAAATTTATGTAATGCCCTTCCTGGGTGATTCAATTAGCTAGAGCAAACCATGTCACCATATACCACACAATGAGATATATTCTAGTCACTGAACAACTTGAAAGTGAGCAAACAACTTCCTAGTTATTCCAAATGTTCTAATCCATCTGCAGACAGAGTCTAGGGAATACATTTCTCCTGATAATCATATAAAATGAAAGTTCCAATTATAAGGGAAAAAGAAGAAACTTTCTTTAAATAAAGATCCAATCTTGATATATTTGCATGACTAATTCCCTTCCCCTACCCTCAGAAAAAGGGTTTATTTAATTCATTTAAGATAATTTATGCAAAATCAAATCATTCAACAAATATTTATTGATTACAGTTGATAAGCCAACCACTGTGCAAAAAGTAATCAAATATGTATAAGATCCAGACTTCATCTTAAAGAACTGCACAAAAACTGCACATGGCTCGAGGTAGGTGCCCAGTCAACACTTTTGTCCTCAGGGAGAACACAAGTTTACCTGATAGGCATCTACCATCTAAAACTTTCTAATAGGAATTTGCTCTGTTTGTACTCATCTAAGGCTTTCTCAACTCGCAGCTGGAGAAATTCAACTCTAGCGCGTTTAAATGTCTTATCCTCCAGCAATTCGTGGGCCAAAACCAGGATTAGAACTATGACTCCTTCTAATTCCCAGCAAGCAATGATCCTTACAGGTTTTACAGAAATCTTGTCCCACCTCCACCCAGCCTTCTCTGTTGGTGGCTCATTTTTTTTTTTAGACACTGTTGATGTCATCAGAAAGATTCCTATTCTAATTTTCTGCAGTATTTTTATATATTTAGAAAATGAGGTATCCCTTCCCAACCCTTTATTTCTGTCCAAGAAAGGAGGTGAGTCACTCCATTGAAGCTTGCTACAAATACAGTTCCATAATCAACTTCCCCCGGACACCACAAAGGCAGGCACTAGCAGATGGCAATGATTCCTAATCGCCAATTTTGCCCTTTTGCCAAGCAACCATTTTCAGTTTTCATTGTTCTAGAGTTCACTAAGAAGATGGAAAAACTTAGTCCACCTGAGGTCACCTACCCAAATGTTTCTGTTTTGTCCTAGCTAAATGACTATTGAATTTGAATTTCGCCTATAGGAAGCAGCAGGTTTTAATGGATGAAAATTTTGTTCTCAGACTACTTGTTTGTTTGTTTCCTTAAATCCAGACATCACTCTCCATGCTTTGTCTTAAATCATCAGATTTCTCTCTCTTAATTTCCTCTCATTGTGCAGTGGATAATAGTAATAATACAGAAATTGCCAACGAATATATTACCTTCTCACTACTTGGAAAATGGAGATATAGGGAGACAGCTATCCTCAGTTTAGTAAGATAAAACTCCAAATCACTGCTTTTGTGACTCTCTTTAGCATTTGAATAATGATGCAATAATCCACATGCTCATTGGAAAGAGGATATTTTCATTATTTCTTAATATTAGCTAGGGATACTAGATAGCCGACAGCAGGTATTCATTTTCGTAGTCCAACTATTAACTTGTAAAAGTTTTTAATCATGGAAAAAATGGCAAATGATGACTTCCTGTTCCTGTGCTTCTGGGAAGGAAGTCTCAGGAACTTCTCATTGAACCCATAAGAAATGACAGTAAATCAAGAAAGCTGCAGTTTTATCTGTGTGATTCCTGAACTTAAATTGACTTAAAAATAGGTTGTGGGGAGTGTTTTTTTTCTCAAAAACTCAAAATTTGTTAAACATATTATCTAGGCAAGAGAAAATTCTGCAGATAGTATCTAATATGGAGTTTTCCAGAATTCTAGGTAAATAGAAAGGTGAAATTCATTGAAGGTGTCTTTTAAGATGGGCAGAGTCAACAACAACCAAACAGCTGTTTGCAGTACACTGGAAAGACACCAAAAATAGAGCATGTATATGATCCCTGCTGTTCAAAGAATTTTCCGTCTATTGACTGTTGCACTATTTATTGGAAGAATCAGGAGAAAGAAAGAGTTTTAATTTTAACCCTTATCTCAGTGGAATAAAAGTAATTATCATCACTAATTAATACAAAAATCAAAAGCAAGAAAAGAACCCTAATCAATAATATCAACAAATTAGTATCCAGTGTTCTTGGGTGTTAGTACTAGACAGTGAGTCCCTTTTGGAGCACAGCTCGAGACTTTCAAATAGCAGTTAATGGTTTACAATATGACCAGTGGCATTAACGTGATACAAAAGTGCAGGTTAACTTTATTGTCAAAGACTGAAACCTTAACTTTTATCTAATCACTTGGATTTTGGGATCTTGAGTCTTGAATAAGGGAACTTAGGTGCTTAAAAACCTGTAGGCCATGACCCTAAGCAGTCTTTCTTACCTATGGTAGCAAATCTCACTTAGGAAAGATCTTCAGCGATTGGTTTCAACTGTTTAGGACAGAAACTACTTTTACCACCCTTTGCCTCCTATCACTAAAGGCTATCAGGGCAATAAACACTCAGGTAATTTTTGATCTAAAATTATCAGTATTCCTTAGATTTTCCAAGGTCGAGAAAAGTTCATTTCTAACTTGTGATTCTAAATATCACCAGCATACTTTTGTAGAGTATGCTTTGTTTCTATTGATTTCAGCAACCCATGCTAGGATTTTCAAAACACAAACTCTACCTTGTGACCGGAACAGTAGAGAAGAAGATGAATGAGGGGCCCTATTACTGTGCTGTAAGCACTTGACAAACTGAAATATGCAAGCCTTTGCCTCTTAACAACATTTATGATTCTAGATTTTAGGAACATGTTACCCCTGGCATGATGCTTCAAACATATTTTTGTAGGTTTATTACTTTTCACGTAGTTTACTAAAAGTGTATTATAATTAATGCAAAATTGGATGTTACATACTAATCCTATCATGTTTAAGGATGTTTTTGTATGGAGAAAAAGTATATTTGTGAGTTAGCCTAAATGGTTTATTTCTCTCTTCTTAAGATTGGCAGATAAATGTATAAGCAAGCATAAATAGCGAATCTATTAAAAACACACATGGCCTCCTATGGCAGCGGCCACCAACCTGAACTGCACATCAGAATCATCAAGAGAATGTTCTGAAAATACAAATGACCAGGACAAACCCCAGGCTTTTAGGAATGAGGGCCAGAAATCAGTAATTTTTCAAGAGTACTGATGAAGATCGTGAATCACAGCTGGCCAAATTTAAGAGCAAAATTCTATAGTTATGCACTACTTTTGAGATATCTAATCTATCAAACTATAAGTGCATAGTTTTAGTCCTATATGACAATTACCTCTAAGTAATACATCATGAGATTATTTATATCTCCTAAATATGCCGCAATCATAATTGTGCATATATCCCTCTCCCCCATTCCACTGTCTCTTTGTATATCGTGTTCTTCTCATTTTGCCCATGAGCCAAGTGAACAGGGAATTCTGTCCTACTCAGTTCAGTACAATGCCTAGAACATTGGCACTGAATAACTGTTAAAAATAACAGCAGGAACTGCACATTGCTTTCATACGCCAAAAATTTTTTCAGTGCAGGTATAGCAGGTTGAAAATTTACAGTCACAAATTATGTGTGCAGGAGCATAACTTTTTATTAGTTTCTACAACTAAATTAGACCTAGTTCTTAAGGCTCCAATTACAGTCAACACATAGAACTCAGAATTCTGCTGGCATGAAACCTGTCTCTTTCAGGTAAATATTTGATGAAACTGAATATTCTTTCATCCTGCTGGGAGGCTCACTGAGCATCCTGGATGGTTTATGTCCTCACAGCCTGGCCTCACTGGCCTCTGACCTGCAGCTCATCCCTCCTGGTCATTGGCATCTGCTGAGAGGTAGCCTGGCCTTCAAGTCTTCTATATAACCAACTGTTGATGATACCGGTGGTTTCTTCCACAGCCTTTGATCTTGAAGTGGGTGTACCTGTGTCCTCCATGCCCGCCCACACGCCTCTCCCTGCATGTTTACAACTACTGGGGAATCTTCACCTCTTCCTTCCTCCTCTAGCCAAGAAGTGAGGGGCTCTGAGGTCACCTATCCCCCACATCAGCTCCAGCCTGAATCAAGCCTACACTGGAGGTTTCTATTACAGGCTTGCTGTCTTCCCCAGCTTGGAATTCAGGCAAGAGATCTGGGATACTTTTCCTACATATTTTATCAGAGTATTTCTATTGCCACACGAGGTATTGACCCTAGGAGTTGGTAGGATGAGATATGAACCTTCTTGTGGCACCAGCCATTATTTATACACTGTTTGATAAACTGAGGGTCAAGAAATAATTTAGTGTTCATGGCCAGCATTTTTAAATGAAATAGAAGAGGGTATAGGCTAGGAAAGATCAAATGGAATAGAATATATTGCTGTATTGCTTTGGTTTTCCTAATACTGTATCAGGAAATAAACTACAGTCATCCGATTTGGGGGATATTGGTTCCAGGACCCCACCCTGCCCCCACTGACACTAAAATCCATGGATGCTCAAGTCCCCAATATAAAATCATATAGTATTATAGTATTTGCAAATAATTGCATATGCATATCCTCCCATATACTTTAAATCATCTCTAGATTACTTATAATACTTAATACAACATAAATAGTTGCTATACTGTATTGCATTTTATTTGTATTACTATTATGGTATTTTTTTAAAAAAACATTTTCATTCCAAGGTTGATTGAATCTGTGGATGCAGAACCCAGCAAAACGGAAGGTTAATGTATCTATTTTTTACTATATTCTCAGATTTAAAAAAGAATCAGAAACTGTGGACTCTTGTTTGGTCCCTTTAAACCCTTCTGGTCACCCAATGAGATATCTCTGAGTTTCCCAGTGAGTCAGCAACTCCGGGGGAACCGTCTTTCCAGCTCTCTGTTCTCTGGTTAATTTTGTCAACTAGTCTTTCACACATGGGCCATCTCTGGTGTCTGGCCTGCCCGGTTAAAAGTCAAATTGTTCTTAACTACCGTGTCTGAGTTGAGGAGGCTTTTATTCCGCAGCCCTTTGTGTCCTCCCTGCCCTGGGGCAATGCGCCTCACCCTCTGGTCTAGTTTTAATGGCCCAAGCACTTAGGGAACCAAAAGAAGTAAAATAGGACAGAGAACAATTCAAAATATACTGTCACACAGAAATGGGGTGCTTTTCTAGTACGTTAAATAAGCATTTTAAAATGTTTAGACACATAGTAATGATTTCCCTAAACTGTTTTATTTATTCTAGTTGTCAACTTTTATAAAGGTTAAAGTAGAGAACCTTTTAAAAATACTTTCTTCAAACATTAAGTTTTAAGTTAAAACATACAAACGTAGGTAGGCCTGGTGCGGTGGCTCACGCCTGTAATCCCAGCACTTTGGGAGGCCGAGGTGGGCGGATCACAAGGTCAGGAGTTCGAGACTAGCCTGACCAACATGGTGAAACCCTGTTTCTACTAAAAATACAAAAAAACTAGCTGGGCATGGTGGCGGGCGCCTGTAATCCCAGCTACTCAGGAGGCTGAGGTGGGAGAATGGCTTGAACCCGGGAGGCGGAGCTTGCAGTGAGCCGAGATCGCGCCACTGCACTCCGGCCTGGACACCAAGAATGAAAGTCTGTCTCAAAAAAAAATACATACAAACGTATATTCATTCACTAATGTTTTCTTGAAGGAACAAGGTGGTGGTGGTTGTTTTTAAAGGAATCTATTGATTGGAGTTCCAAGTTCTCTTTCTCAGGTAAACCACACTCATGGTGTGTTATCTATAAATTCCAATGTCAATTTCTTTAAATGTAGACATGCAAAGCAATCTGAGTCCAGAATCCTTCTAAATTTTCACCATTTTTCCAATTATTTACATTGGTCTCACCCACAGCTACTTTGGCAGCAACCTTAACAGCTCATGTCTATCCAACCTTTACACAGCTTACCATTTTATTTTTAGAAAAATGACTCTTGTTTTCTGCACTCATACTTCGGCACTTTTTGTAACATTTAAATTACATAATTATAATTTCAAATTAGACTAACATAAATAGATTGGAGGAAACGTCTAGAAAAGCTCTAGAATAGCTTATTGGTGTAAGAGTTCCTGCACTCCAGGCAGCCTGACTGTGTTTTCGGGGGGAATAAAGAGTGTTCATTAAGCGGGTGAGTGGATTAGGTGGAGTTTTGTTAAAGGACTTCAACCGTACTGAGAGAAAAAAATAAAAGACTCAACATAAGATAAAGCAAAATGCAAGCTATAATAATTTCTGAAAAACGTTCTCATAGCATGGCAACAGCATTTTTTTGATGGTCAAAGGACAAAGCAGAAGTGAAGATGTTCTGGTTTGTACACCCTGGTTAGTTAGTAACCTTGGATAAATCAGCTCAACTTCCCAGATGGAGTTCAGTTCTTTTCTACTATCAAGATGGACTAAGTTTGCATCAATTTCAAAAGGCTGTTATCCACACTTACCCAAGATTCTTATGAGTAAACTATGGTTTAGGTGAAAGGAGAGCGAATCACACTCCGTTTCATCAACTGTGAAAGGAGGGACTTGGCATCGGTCAGCAATTCCTCAGGTATGTTTTGCAGAACAGTCATTCCAGTCATTTCAAGCCATGGCTAGAGGTACTCTTCAGAAGGGTTCAAGGACCAGACTGTTTTGCAAAATGCTGTGGTAAAACTGTTCAAAAGCTTTCTTTGCAAAACTTCGAAGCCTGTTGTAGAGTAAAGGGTGCTGTGCCTCTAAGTGGAGATTATAATAACCAGCTTCCCCCAAACACATGTGCCAAACATCTTCTCACAGAATATCTCTCAGGACTAGAGATCCACATAACACACTTTGGGGATCTTCTGACATGGCTATTTTTATGGTCCTTTTCTAGTTCCAAATCCACTGCGTAGCTGGGGCCTATCGTATTGTCTCATTAAGACTTTTAACAAACAAGTAATCTGAAATTTCCAAGGAGGCAATGGGAGTAATTTTTAAAAGGCAAAACCTTGAACTAAGTCAGGAAAAAAGAGGGAGAGTTGCCATAGCTTTCTTTAGATGTTTTCCTTGATACCAAATAATGAATACCCTTCAAGTTGGTAATTATAAATAAATTTTTGTACGGAAATGGTATTGATAAGGGCGACTTCCCAATTATCTTTATACTTTTTTTGGTTCTTCCCTTTATTCAGGTACATTTCAACTGTCCTGGTTGATTTTTATAATGTCAGGGAAAGAACTAGATAGAGAAAAGGGAACAGATATTATAATAATGATAATAATGAATAATAGGGCCGAGGTTTTATTAAGAAACCCTACAAAATCATGCATAGTCAGTAGCCCAGAAAATGTATCTACTATGCCAAATGAGTGGGGTACATGCTGTTATTACTTTTATATTTTATGTATAAGATGTAAGTGAGCAAGATCCAAAGTATGTCTTGAAACATGGAGTAATCTTAAGGTTTCTTAAGGAGTGAAAAGCATTTTCAAGCATTATTAATTAATAATTGTCTCAATTATATTCCTTTATAAGAATAAAATATTTAATCTTAACAGCCTTGCTTTAATTATGAGGGCTATGTGTCCCTCAAACACTGGTTTATTATGTGGCTAAACTATAGGAAATCAGGAGCATTTTCTCCTGATTTGAATAGATTCTTTAATCATCACTAAAAACCCACCAAATGGTAACTCCAAGAATGCTGATGATCAGTGCTATTACAGGTCAACTCCATAGACTTCGGCTCTGAGGCAGGACTAGGCGAAACCCACGGGTTTGTCCTGACTTAACCCCAGGCTTAAGGACTCCCATAAGAATAAATACAATTTCTAAAATTCTGTTTCCCTAAAGGGTTATGTCATTCTGAATCTAAGCCAGCATTGCCATAGTGTTTGCAGACTTCCCGAGTCTTAGTGCCACCTACCATATCGCCACTATTGACCGCAGTGCTATGAAATCTCGTCTAGACCTGCTCCTGCACTGCTTGGCCCTTGGTGGGCTGTGGAGCAGTGCTGCATGCCCTATTTGGCCTTGTTCTGGGTAATCTCCTGAAAAAGGAGACCAGTCTAACATGCTGTCATTCTCAGCCATTGGTTACCTAGGGGATTTATTCCCACTTAATGTAAATGCTCCTGAGAGTGCATCTCCTCAATCCTGTTGATGGTGTAAAAGGAACAGAAGGAAATTCTCACTAGACTAGGGTCAGGAAGGAGAATTTTTCCTTAAGCCCAGAGTCTTAGGCTTGATGAATGATGTGTCTTTGCGAAAGTGACCCATCTCTCTAGGAGATCATGCAGATGAGATTCACTCAGGCCAGTATTCAGCCCCAGGATAGTGTCTCTTTGTTTTGTTTATTGCAGAATAGTTCTAGAAACGCTAATGTTACTAACATTGCTGCCTTTGCCATTTCAATATTGCTATTTTTCTAATGAGGCATCTGGTATGAAACAAAACAACAAATTAATGTTAGAGTCAGCTATTGTAGGAGGATCTTCTCAAATGTTTTTCATGGTACTATCACTTCACCCTGAAAGGAATGGTCAACCTAATAAACCCACAGGCATCTTAGATTTCTCCATTGTTCCTATAAAACATCCAACAAATATTAGACCCAGTGGAGTGAACTACGTGCTGCAAATATGGCTCTTATTGTTTGTGGTTACGTCTAAGGTTAAGAGAATTTTATAGTGTGATTCATCTGAGGTTTAAAAGGTCTGCTGCAAAAGAACTCTAGGACCATTTTCCCCATGCATATTTGCAGCATGAATACTGTGCTAGTCATATGTAAATCCATGGGTGTCCATACATTATGCTTGTAATGTTATCTCAATTTTCCTGCCTCTAAAATAGAAGGATTTGGACTTAATTATAAATAATGGCTTTTGAAAAATACTTTTAAAAATATGATTGCGTATCCTTTTTAAAAAGGAGGTAGGTTCCCGTGATCAAATTGGATCAATTACCATGTTCATGTTTCCAGTGAACCTCACTTTCTACTGAGTTTGCTGTTCATTTCTTCAGTTCAGGTAGCATTTGTAAGCAGGTCATTGATTTTTCCACATTTCCTTCCCTCAGTACATCCCCAAATGTCTCCATTCATTTAATTCCAGTCAGTAACAAGATTAAAGTAGAGGTAGAAAGATGTATGAAAACTGGTTCTTGCCTTCCAAGAGCATGCAATTGAAAAGAAAGTACAGGGCGCTAAAGGAGTATCTTAAACACAGTGTACACATGGTGAATGTTTCCCCACAGGCAAAGTGCTTCTGGGTCTCAGAAGAGAGGCAGATCACTCTCAGCTGGAATTAAGAGAGCTGATCACTCTCAGCGAAGGTTTCATGGAGGCAGGATTTGAATGAGTCTTAAAAGATCTATAGGATTCTGTGGGCATCCCACTGAGAGGAAGGCTCAAGGCCAGGAGGACTCTCCCTAGTGTCCAGTCTAGAAATCACAAATATCCGCATGGTTTATGTAGGAGAACTTGGGCTGATACATGTGGAAAGATAGATTGGAGCCAGCTTCTGGAGGACTTTGAACGTCTGACATCAGTCTTTAAAGCTAAACTAAAAGAAACATGGTACATTTATGAGTAGGTCATGCTAGTGCATGGTGGGGGCCGAGCAGAAAGCAGATACAGTACTATAGCTGAGAATATGAGACAAGTACAGTAATACAAATTTGAGGCCGAACCAGATCTATTGTAAAACTTATAGAAATTGAAAGAAGAGAGAAGATGGAAGAGAGATTCATTTATCCATCAAATGAACATT